>NC_092750.1:52627037-52941264 GCF_047496795.1 Chiloscyllium punctatum | reverse complement strand
TTTCTGAACTACTTCAGTTAACTAGAAATGGTAGTCCTTCCCTAGATGTTATTCTTCATAATAGGAATTTACTTATTCTGAATATTCTGAAATATCTCTTGAAATGTCTGCCACTTCTTCTTTACTGATTTATCTCCTATCGAGAGTGTGTTGCTCGGAAAGCACAACCGGTCAGGCAGCATCCAAGGAGCAGGAGAATCGACATTTCAGACATAAGCCCTTCATCGAGAATGAGGCTTATGGGCAGGGAGGGGGTGGGGTGGGAGAATGATAGCTGAGAATGCAATAGGTGGATGAAGGTGAGGGAGAAGGTGATAGGTCAGAGGGGGGGGGGAATGATGGAGAAGTCAGGAGGACAGTGCCGAGTTGGAGGCTTGGGACTGGGATGATGTTGGGAGGAGTGGGAAATGAGGAAGCTGTTGAAATCTACATTTATCCACTGTGGTTGCAGGGTCTCAAGGTAGAATATGAGGTGTTCTTCCTCAGGTGGTGACAGCTTGGTGGTGGAGGAGACTGAGGACCAACATGTCCTTAATGGAGTGGAAGGGGTAGTTGAAGTGTTCAGCCAAGGGGCGGTGAGGTTGGTGGGTGCGGGTGTCCCAGAGATGTTCTCTGAAATGATCTACAAGAAGGCTTCCTGTCTCCTCGATGTACAGGAGACCACATCGGGTGTAACGGTTACAGTAGATGATTTTGTTAAATTTCTGACAAATGTGGAAGGATCCCTTGGGGCCTTGGATGGTGGTGAGGGGAATAATGTGTATGCAGGTTTTGTAATTCCTGCTGTGGCAGGTAAAGGTGCCAGGAGGGGGGGGTGTGGGCTGGTGGAGAGTGTGGACCTGATGAGGGCGTCGTGGAGGGAATGGATTCTCCAATACGCTGATAGGGGTGAGGAAGGAAACATATCTTTTGTGGTGGGGTCCACACCGTTTGGAGGTGGCGGAAGTGGTGGAAGATGATGTGATGTGTACGGAGATTGGTGAGGTGCAAGGTGAGGACCAAGGGGGTTCTGTTCTTGTTTCTTTAGGAGAGGTGGTGTTCAAGGGTGGTGGTGCATGAAGTGGAGGAGATGAACTGGAGGGCAATGTCAACCACATGGGAAGGGAAGTTGCAATCGTGGAAGAAGGAGGCCATCTGAGTCTTCCTGAGGTGGAATTAGTCATCCTGGGAACAAATGTAGTGGATGCGAACGAATTGGGAATATGGGATGGCATTTTTACAGGAGGTAGGACAGGAGGAGGTGTAGTCTTGGTAGCTGTGGGAGTCGGTGGGCTTGTAATGGATGTCTGTGGTTAGTCAGTCACCGGAGATAGTGATAGAGAGGTCCAGGAAGGGGAGGAAGTGTCCAAAATAGTCCAGGTTGAACTTGAGATTGGGGTGGATAGTGTTTGTAAAGTTGATGAACTGTTTAACCTCCTATGAGGTAGCACCGATACAGTCATTGATGTAGCGGAGGAAGAGGTAAGGAGCTGGCACTGGTGTTACTGCGCAAGATGGACTGTTCCACATACCAGACAAACAGGCAGGCATAGCTGGGTCCGATGTGGGTGCCCATGGCTACCCCTTTAGTTTGGAGGAAGTGGGAAGATTGGAAGGAGAAGCTGTTACGGGTGAGGATCATTTCAGCCAGGTGGATGAGGGTGTCAGTGGAAGGGTACCGGTTGGGATGGCATGAAAGGAAGAAATGGAGGGCTTGGAGACCTCCGTCATGGTGGATTGATGTGTACTGAGACAGGATGTCCACAGTGAAGGTAAGGCATTGGGGGCCGGAGAAATAAAAATCTTGGAGGAGGTGAAGGGCGTGGGTAGTGTCATGAACATAGCTGATTTATCTCCTAGCCTGATATCCTAATGCACTTCATCTCATCAGAAGTCACACCACACCAGGTTATAATCTAACAGGTTCATTTGAAGTCACAAGCTTCCAGAGCACTGCTCCTTCGTCAGTTGCAGTGTAGCTCAGTTTTTTTGCTATCCCTTTATCGCAAGCACCCAAACTTACTTCTTGTATGCCTCTTCCTACATCATGGTTACTGTTTGAGTGCATGTAGATAACTCCCACAAGTGCCCTTTTCCCTCTACTACTTCTCATGTGTATCCTAATCTCATCCTGAACTCCTCAACCAAGGTCACATCGAATTATTGTACTAATCCTAACTTTAACCAGGAGTGATATCTCTTCACTTTTCCGTGCTTCCTATTTTTGTTGAACGTCATTTACCCTTAGCATTTAGAGCCCAATTCTTGTCATCCTGCAGGATGTCTCCATAAGATATATATTCTATCCTATTTATTCACTTCAACATTCGTTAGATTGATTCATTTTGTTATTTTTACAACATCAAGCTGAGACTGCTGATGTATTTTAAGTGTTTTTGACTCTCCTTTCTTGACAATCTCTGAACATTATTTTCAACATTAGTGTTTTGCTCTCCTGACTTGACTCTATGACTTGATTAGCTACATTTATGCAAGCCTAACCCCCATTCTCCGTGTTCAGTTGAAAGCCCTTTCTACTTGCCGAGTTAAACAGCTGTTGAGGACAGCAGTATTGTTCAGTAGCAAACAAAAACAGAAATTTCTGGAGAAACTCAGCAGTGTCTGTGGAGAGAAAACAGTTAATGTTTTGGGTCCAGCACCCCTTCTTCAGAGCAGGTGTCACTGTCCCAAAGGTACAGATCCCACTTTGTCCAGCACTGGTGTTGATATTCCATGACATGGAACCCGATACTAATCTTTGAGCCATGGATTCATTTCCCAAATTTTATTCATTCTGTGCCAATTTGCTTGTATCTTAGGGAGTAATTCAGCGATTACCTTTGAAGTTCTGCTTTTTAGTCTAGCGTCTAACTTCTCAGACTCACTCAGCAGGACTTCATTCCTCATTCTACTTACGTCCTTGGTACCTCATTGACCTCAACAACTGCATCAATTGCCTCCCCACTGCAAGGTCTTCTCTCACCCAGTGCAGAACCCTCGCTGTCTGGCCTCTTTGCTGCAGAGAACAGCGTCAGTCCCTCTCATAATACTCTCCCCTACTACCATTCTCTTGAATGTCTTTCTGCATCAAAGTGTAATGATTAGATTAGATTAGATTAGATTCCCTACAGTGTGGAAACGGGTCCTTCGGACCAACAACTCCACACCGACTCTCCGAAGGGTAACCCACCCAGACCCATTTCCCTCTGACTAATGCACCTAACACTATGGGCAATTTAACATGGCCAAATCACCTGAACTGCATATCTTTGGACTTATCCATCCCACAAATCCTGCTCTCAAGCTGAGATAAATCTCAAATCTGTGGAAAAACTTTGAAAGTCTTGTGTCAGTGATGCAGTAGACTATAAGATGCCATTGAAATGAGCAGTGAAGTGCCACACCTTGAATAATATTGGCTTTTAGTAGCATGTTTGTTCCTTACCTGATTGTGCATTCATGCATAAAACACACTCAGTGCCATTTGTCTTGTCATTACTTTGACAACAACTTGCAGTCCTTCCAGTTTCTGACAGCAAGTTCCCTTGACTTGCTTTATTTCCTTTTAGTTTCAACATGTCAAGATATATCTTGTCCCTCAGAGGCCCAGATAAATCAGCTTCATGTAAGCGATGCTACACTTGAATAAGCTGATGAGAAATGTGAAAACTTGACCACTAGTCTTTAATCTCTGATTGAAGAATACTTTAGATATATTTAACAATTCAACAGAGTGCGGAAATCAGCTGTCATCTTATAACATGGTGCATGGGTTATTTAGAATGCAAAAGTATAGCATATTATGCTAGCTCAAGTGATATCAAATGGTCAAAATGGCAGTAGAGTAGGACGCTCCTCTGCTCCTTCTGTTTATTTCACATTTTCTTCATTTTCTTTCCCTTTTTTGTTCCTTTTTTTTCTCCCTTTTAGATGCTTTCCTCTTTTGGTGTTCATCTACCCCATGGTCTTGGCCTGGTCTCACAGTGGGTCACAGTCTGGTCCCTCAGTGGGTTCCCACCTGGTGTCTCACCGGGTCTCGGCTTGGTTTGTCAGTGGGTTCCCAGCCTGGTCTCTCATCGGTCTTGGCTTGGTCTCTCGCCAGGTCTTGGCCTGGTCTCTCAGTGGGTCTCAGCCTGGTCTCTCAGCAGGTCTCGGCCTGGTCTCTCAATGGGTTCCCAGCCTGGTCTCACAGCAGGTTCCCAGCCTGGACTCACAGTGGGTAATAGTTAACACCAAAATCTTTTGTAGCTTAAACTGGGAAAATAGAGGAATAAGTCTTTAATAAGTCCTGTGCTTATCTCGCTCTCTGGGAGATCTCAGCTGTCTGGTCTCGACACCACCGTTGCAGATACTGTCACTGCTGCTGAAAGTGCCACTGTTTTGATCTCCCCTGGTGCCTCTGGAATATGCCTGGACAGAATTCACTTGCATACTGAGTCAAGACAGCACCATGAGTTGCTGTGAGACCAGGCCGGGACCTACCATGAACTGCCGAGAGACCAAGCTGAGACCCGCAAGACTTGCCAAGAGACCATGCTGAGAACCCACCGAGAGACCAGGTTGTGACATGCCGAGACCCGCTGTGAGACCAGGCTGTTTCTGGTTTCTCGGCGGGTCGGCCTGGTTTCTCGGCGGGTCTCGGCCTGGTCTCTAAGTGGGTTCCCAGCCTGATCTCTTGGCAAGTCTCGGCCTGGTCTCTCAGCGGGTCTTGGTGGGTCCCAGCCTGGTTTCTTGGCGGGTCTCAGCGGGTTCACAGCCTGGTCTCACAGCGGGTCTCGGCATGTCACAACCTGGTCTCTCGGTGGGTTCTCAGCATGGTCTCTTGGCAAGTCTTGTGGGTCTCAGCTTGGTCTCTCGGCAGTTCATGGTAGGTCCTGGCCTGGTCTCACAGCAACTCATGGTGCTGTCTTGACTCAGTATGCAAGTGAATTCTGTCCAGGCATATTCCAGAGGCACCAGGGGAGATCAAAGCAGTGGCACTTTCAGCAGCAGTGACAGTATCTGCAACGGTGGTGTCGAGACCAGACAGCTGAGATCTCCCAGAGAGCGAGATAAGCACAGGGCTTATTAAAGACTTATTCCTCTATTTTCCCAGTTTAAGCTACAAAAGATTTTGGTGTTAACTATTACCTTATTTCTTTATTTTTCTTTTATTCAATGAAGTAATGCTTAACTTCTTAACTCTCATTTCGCTTGCCACCCTGTATCTAAGTTTTTTTGTGACAACATTATACACTTTTCACTGTAGTCCTGTATTTCTGTACTGGAGTACGCATGACAACAAAATCTAAATATTTTCTTTAATGTGCTCTCAGTTGGATTTGATTTTATACAATAATTGAGTATTGCAACATTGAATTATTTTAACTATCTCTTTGAAGTGTGATTAATCAATCATAAAGGTGAGAAGAGTTGGTCTTCGGCCTCTACAAATTTTGCTCTTTAATTCACACGCCGAAGTCACATTCACCAAATCTGGCCAAGGTCTTTTCTGTGACAATGAGACAATCCCATAACTACCAGCAATCTTGTAACCTTCTAAGAGAGAAAAGTGGACAGGTGCCCCTCAAATCAATCTGTAAAAGATGATGTGGAAAACTTCCTTTCTGACCACCTTATAAAAACTAATCCTGGAAGACTACATTAATTATTTTTATGGTCCTAATAACAATAATTCAATAACAATACAGTACATGCACAATTTTGGGGAATGGATGGTTGATGCAAGGAAAATTAAACAAATGAATCGACTACAATGGTTGACATCAATTGTTTTGGATATTCGGCTTTGACCTAGATGGGATTGTGAGTGGTGAGGAGGTAGAAAACAGTTTTCAAGGCAATTTCGACAATGACTGAGCAAATGCAAGGCAGATGTGACATGGATAAGTGTGAAGTTTTTTGTCTTCTTTCCATGGAAAGGAGTTCAGTCAATGTCCACCAGACTGATTCCTGGGATGGTAGATTTATCTATGAGGAGAGATTGGGTCAGTTGGGCATTTATTCAAAAGACTTAGATCTTGTTGAACTATATAGATGTTATAAGGGCTGGACAGACTGGATACAGGGTTGATACTTTCTCTGGTTGGGTGGTCTTAAGCAAGGAGTCACTGTCTCAAGATACAGGGCAGACCATTTAGGATTGAGATGAGAAGATATTTCTTCACTCTCAGAGTGAAAGTCTCTACATCATAAGGCCAAGTAACTAAGTTAAAAATCACACAACACCAGGTTATAGTCCAACAGGTTTATTTGGAACCATTAGCTTTCAAAGTGCTGCTTCTTCATTAGGTGGTTGTGACTAAGTAGCTAAGAATGTTTAGAAAGAAATCGATTTCTAAAGTCTAAATTTGTCAAGGGCTCTGTAGAGGGAGCAGGCAAATCAGTCATTAACTGTGATCATGTTGAAAGGCTGAGCAGACTGAATGGCCTATTCCCCCTTCCAGTTTCTACCTTTTTTTAACCTCAACAGTCCCAAAACTTTCCAGGTACTGCCACTTTAGAAAGTTATTGTTCGCTTCTCTCGAACTCATCCATCTCTTATCATCTCCCTTCTGAGTGATTGAAACAGTGACTCAGATCTTCAGAGAGGAAGATTACTGTTGTAATTGTGTGGAGAGGAACATGTGCCGGGCTCACTCAGATATCCCGAGGCAACTGACTCTGTGGGAATTGTTTGAGAATTGCTGGAGTTAAACCTGGTTTGTCTCCTCGGTGACTAGCAGATTTAATACCTGAGATTCACCACTGACCCTCTCAACTACTCACAGCTGACCCTTCATGGAGAAGCAACTTACCCTGAGCCGACAGAATCTGCAGACCAGACCAACCCAACAACTAAATTCTCACAGATCCTCCAGTCGTGGCCAAACTGCTCCCTCCTCGACAATTCCCAAACCCCCGCATCCCCCACCACACCCAGACATGATGTGCCTCATGTTCAATCAGTCCCTTGACCTTATTTACTCCCTATTTTCTCTCCAGACCCTCCATAACCCCAGAACCCAGACTCCCAAACCATAGACACCCTCCTCCAATTCTCCCCTACCTATCACTGACACACACTCACTCCCAACTTCACCTAAGCTCACTCACACTTACCTGCCACCCCGCCCCATTACTCTCACTTGCACCAGTGCCCCTTCAGTCATCTAGTGCTTAACTCCCTGATCCATCTGCCATTCCCACTTTCTGTCAGACATCCATACCTACCTGGCACCCATTCACTTAATGACTTGGTGCCAGTACCCTTCAGTTATCTGACACCCTACCTTTTCCACCCATTGGTGACCCCAACACCCTCACTTATACACAACTCTTCTCTCACTAGTTGTCAGTGTATCTTAAGGACACTTGAACCATAGAATGCAGGTCTTTATTGCTGAGGAAAGGGATTCATTCTCAGTGCTAATCCTCTTGTTGCTGACTGTGAAGATTCTTGAATTAGTCTAAACTGCTGAGAAAGCTCCTGATTGGCCTGAAAGACTACCAAAGAATGATATGGAGGAGCCTGTGCTGAACTGGGGTGGACAAAGTTAAAATTCACACAACAGCAATGAAACTCCAACATGTTTATTTGGAAGCACTAGCTTTCAGAGTGCTGCTCCTTCATCAGGTAGCTGTGAAGGTACGTAAGTAATTTGTAGTGTGATCTGGTGGGAAATCGGAAGTCTAAACGAAATGAGATGATTACGACCAGTGTGATTAGGCTCATGGAAATTCTTTCCTCAATATATTCTCTTACCTCCCCCCACCTGACTTGTCACAAACTTTCAGAGTGTAAATACAGCACTTTTTTGCCATGACCCAACAGTGTTTGTTACTGGTTTAGCATATTCTTCTGAGATATTCCCTTTTACTGTTACCAGTAAATGCAAAGCTTGAAGAAAAAGTTGTCTCTCTTGACTTCAGTTTGTATGAAATTATTATCCATACGAATTGTTGACTTCTTGGCTACATGACCAAATTCTTGGCATTTAAACCAGCCAGGATGTTGGAGGAACATGGTAAGTTTTAAATGACAACAACAATATGATCAGTGGCTGTTTTTAAATCCCGCCAACGAGATTGCAATTTCAGGAAGTGCATATTTCAAAATCTGGCTTTACTCCAACTTTAATTTACTGATTATGAATTATCACAATTTTATTAAATTAAGAGAATCCAGCAAAAAGCAAGTAAATTATTGTAAGCGTGGGAACATAAAATTCAGAAATAGATTTAAAATGCAGTGGGAACTAGATTTTGGCAGGCCCAAGGTTTCTAATGTTACTAATGGCCTTTATCTTGATGAGTTTTATTAATAACAATTAAACTCAATCATATGGGATTACATTTTTCAACCTATTCTGCAGAATTTTACAAGAATGTTGCCAGGGTTGGTGAGCTTTCGGGAGACGCTGAATAGGCTGGGGCTATTTCCCTGCAGCGTCGGAGACTGAGGGCTGACCTTATAGAGGCTTATAAAATCATGAGGGGCATGGATAGGATAAATAGAAAAAGTCTTTTCCCTGAGGTGGGGAAGTCTAGGACTAGAGGGCATGGGTTTCGGGTGAGAGGGGCAAGATATAAAAGGGACCTAAGGGGCAACATTTTCACACAGAGGGTGGTGCGTGTATGAAGTGAGCTGCCAGACGAAGTGGTAGAGGCTGGTACAACTGCAATATTTAAAAGGCATCTGGATGGGTATATGGTTAGGAAGGGTTTTGAGGGATATGGGCCAAGTGCTGGCTAATGGGACTAGATTAGGTTAGGATATCTGGTCAGCATGGACGAGTGAGACCAAAGGGTCTGTTTCATGCTGTATATCTCTATGACTCTAAAATTGTTTTTCACAGGTTCATTTAGAAAACTTACCTACCAGAACTGACCATCCAAATTCAATATATAGCTAAAGTTCTTGCAGAAGAGCTGATGGGTTTCTCCTCTCTGTAATCTAGAACCCACTGCAGCACCATTCAATGTCTCAGCCAGAAGCCTGTCAGCTTCAGAAGTGCAAGTTTTCTGGGAAGCTGTGCCCTGGGAGACAAGCAAAGGAAAAGTGCGAGGTTATGAGGTAAGAAAAAAAATAACTCCATAATTCATTCTGAAAGGATGAGAAGAGTCCATGCAATTATAGCTGAGGTTCGTGTAAATCAACAATGTCTTTTGAGATTAATTTAGCTTCGAAGATGAATCTATAATGAATGAAGTCACTGATCTGAACAGCCAGTGGGAAAATAAGCCAATTCATTTTGATGCAAAAAGTCTTCAACCTAATGACTGTGAAAGAATAATGAAATATTACAGCATTAATTTTGGTATTAAGTAATTGATGGCAGGAGAGTTTAAGTCAAGGTTAAGTAAGGATATAACTTCAGATTCACTGTTACTCATTGGATTGTTTGTCTATAACAAGAGTACAGTTCTGTACACTTGAATAGAAAGGGTATTACAGTTAAACACTACAGTTATACATTTTAAACTTCCACACCAACAGTTTTCACTTTAATATCAGAAATTTCTAAATCAAAAGAAATAGTATTGTTGGTGCCAATTCCAGTTAAAGTAACTTTGACCTGGACAAAGTATTTTATGCAAATTAAAAGAATTGTTACTTTGACCTCAATCTGTTCAGAAAAAAACCATGTGGACCTCATTGCAATCAAGCAGTTATTACAAAATCACTTTCTTAAGCTAGCTAGTTCTGTCACATAAGCTAGGCTTTTCCATTTTTCAGTTTAAGTATGCAGTTAAAGTCTTGGATGACGGCACATCCCTCTGGCGATTTTCTGGAATGGTGATCTGCTCATTTTGTGCAAGTAAGCTCTGAGGTGACTTGAACAGTGAATCATGTGCAAATGATGGGCAGAAGTTCTCACCACTTCCACTTTTGAAGGTACTGGCAAGGTATTTAAAAGTCATGCTAGCGAGAGTCTCCACAACAGACACCACTATCCCTGGAGATATCTGCCAAGCATCAAAGACCGCTCTCCAGTTTGGATGATGCTTCTCTAGACAGTCTACTTCAGGGCATATGGGAAAGAAAGAATGTTCCCCTTCGCATCTGATGGGAGAAAACAGCCTTTCTCCCATCAGAGGTGATGATACTCGTTGTATCTGACATCAATGCATAACAAGCAAGTGCAGGAAGCAGAAGAACGATCACCTGATCTCCCCAAGCATAAGTGTGTCCACCTTCTCACTGCAATCTCACATATATAACACCACTACACAGTCAGATTCTGTCCCTGTACAGTCATGCTTTATAAGCATGTCCACCTCACAAGACAAGGATGATGTACCCTGAAGCACTCACACCCACTTTATATTTCCAGACTTTCCAGTACTTCCCAGGCACTATGCTCCCGACTCACTCACTGGGGGATGATAACCATCTGGCAGGACTGTGCACGTTCACAGATGGCTCCCGTACATATTTCCATCACAATCAAGTTTTCTCTTTCTCTCATTACAGGACAAGCTGGTGCACAGCAGATTGGTGAAGGCCTTTTGGATCTCCGGATCCTTGTCACTATTCTAGGATGCTGCTGTCCAGCTGGTCAGTGAGGGCCAGGGCTTTGGGGAATTTTGGAATGGCAGAAGCCAATGAACAGCATTGTTATCTGCTTTTCTTAGAAATGCAGCCAGTATCTCTCATTCTTCCACAAATGGGTTTGTGGATCTTCAATTAACTCTCCTCTTTCACAGCTATAAGTGGAGGCAATAGCCTAGTGGTATTATCACTGAATTGTTAATCCAGAGGCCCAGGTAATGTTCTGAGGGTTCAAATCCTGCCGTGGCAGATGGTGGAATTTGAATTCAATTAAGAATCTATATGTTCACCATGAAACTGTTGACAATTTTCGGAAAAAAAACCATTAAGTTCATGAATGTCCTTGAGGGAAGGAAACTGCCAACCTTACCTGGTCTGGCCTACATGTGACTCCAGACCCACCGCAATGTGGTTGACTCTTAGCTACCCTCTGGGCAATTTAGGATGGGCAATAAATGCTGGCCTAGCCAGTGACGCCAGCATTCTGTGAGTGAATAATGGGCAGTGAGGTGGAACAGTGCACAGAGTCTTGTCAGCACCTCCACCTCTGAGTGTGAAATCTGTGACACTTCCAAGCTTGCACTGGCATAGAGTTCACCTGCACCCTCACCAGTACAGAGACTGTCACCTTTCTGCATATCTTAGACAGAGTGGACTCAAGCACATAATCAAGATGAGCATATCACTAATGCACGTGCGCAGTTGGTAGAGGAAGAAATGCCTGGGGTCTAAGATACTCATACGACTGCAATAGATCAGTCACCTATGGAGCCCAGTGCAGAGGATGTGCCTTTATACTCAGCCATTGAAATTGCTCAACCTGCAGAGACAGGCAGGGGAACATCAAGAGGATGCCGAGGGTCCTCATGAGACTGAAGCGAAGGATAGACAAGTCTGTTCATCTTCTGTCCATTGTGGATGCTCCAGCACACAGTTTCCTGACTGTTTCCATGGAAAAGAGTGACAGCTACCTCAGAAACTGAGGTTCTACAGTATGACTGTGTACCCAGACCTGCATGCTGTCACAATACTCATGGGCAATCATCATTAATGAGAGGAGATCAAGACACCTCGAATTCCCTCTGGGTGCCCCTTGCTCCTCAAGGCTGGTGCCACAGGAAGCAGGAGAGATGGATGCTCCAGGAGTTTTATCACAGGACATTCTAGAAGTCATAGAGTCACAGAGATGTACAGCACGGAAACAGACCCTTCGGTCCAACTTGTCCATGCTGACCAGATCTCCCAAATAAATCTAGTCCCATTTGCCAGCACTTGGCCCATATTCCTCTAAATCCTTCCTATTCATATACCCATCCAGATGCCTTTTAAAGGGTGTAATTGTACCAGCCTCCACCATTTCCTCTGGCAACTCGTTTCATACATATACATGAAAAAGTTGCCCTTCAGGTCCATTTTAAATCTTTCCATCTCACCTTAAACCTATACCCACCCCAGGAAAAGACCTTGTTTATTTACTCTATCCATGTCCCTCATAATTTTATAATCCTCTATAAGGTCTCCCTTCAACTTCCAGCACTCCAGGGAAAATAGCCCCAGCCTATTCAAACTCTCCCTATAGCACAAACACTCCAACCCTGGCAACATCATTGTAAATCATTTCTGAATCATTTCAAGTATCACAACATCTTTCCTAGAGCAGGAAGACCAGAATTGTTTGCAGTATTCTAGCAGTGGCCTAACCAATGTCCTGTAGAGCTACAATAAAACCTTTGAACTCCTGTACTCAATGCTCTGACCAATAAAGGCAAGCATACCAAATGCCTTCTTCACTATCCAGTCTACCTGTTACTCCACTTTCAAGGAGCTATGAACCTGCACTCCAAGGTCTCTTTGTTCAGCAACACTCCCATTACACTTACCATTAACTGTATAAGTCATGCCCAGATTTGCTTTTCCAATATGCAGTATCTCTCATTTATTTAAATTAAACTCCATCTCGGCCACTCCTTGGCCATCTAATCAAGGTCCCATTGTTCTTTGAGGTGTCCTGCTTATCCCATCTGCCCTCTGCTTACAGTAGGTCCTCCCTGCCATTTACCTCCAAGCCTTACCACCTTTCCTCTGTGTAACATTGGCATACAGCCAGGATGCGAGACGTGCCATCATTGCGATAGTTGGTTAGTGCCAACAGGGGAGTTTCTGCATTGCATTTGCCTCCATTACTCACTGCATACAGGAGAGATCATGAAATGACAATCAGGTCAAAATGTACTTTGGATCCATGATTTTTTTATGAGATCCCATTGGAAATTGATAAAATTATATGTGAGAAAATACATTTTTAATCAACCTGTACAGTCATAGCATTAAAGACCTCTGGAACAAGTCAGCATTTGATCTTGCTGAGAAATTAGGACATGGCCAATGTTCTATATTGTAAGTTAGGAAGTTCAAATTAATTTTGGCAGGTTATGGCAAAATTGAGATGTAAATGTATGCAAGTAGGTTTCATCCATTCTCTGAAACCATAATCAGCCCACCAGTTGAAGCTAGGAGACCTTAATCATTGAATGTTTATCTCAACGGTGAGAATCTGATTTTTGATGTCCTGCCCAATTAAGATCATTCATCTGCCACATGTACTGAGTAGGAACTGAGCTTGAAAGTCTAAAATCTGGGTAAGTCAATAAGCACCAACTATGAAACATTTCACGAGCCAATCATTTTACAAGATATACAGTAAATACATTTCCACTGGACCGTACCAGGCTCCTGTATTGACATTTTTGGGCACAAATGTAGATTTCTCAGAGACACTCAGTTTGGTTAGTCCGGTATCCAATTGTATACTTAACCTGACAGAGATTCACATTTTAATGAATTATAAACTAATTATGCACCTACCTTTACCAATGTATCTCCCATATAGATTATAGTATCTCATCCATTGTCTATTTTAATATTAAGAAAATGTAGGATTATGATGGTGTCCGTTAATCTACCACAACAACTGCTCGTGGGTCATTTTGAATTTCTTCAGTTAAAGTCGAAAAGTGTGGCGTTGGAAAAGCACATGATGAAAGGCTTACGCCCGAAACATCGACTCTTCTGTTCCTCGAAAGCTCCTGACTTGCTGTGCTTTTCCAGCATCACACTTTTCAACTCTGACTCTCCAGCATCGGCAGTCCTCATTTTCTCCTAGTTTCTCCAGTTACAACACTTTATAAAGGCTCACCTCAATTCAAATTGGCCTAGTATCTAAACTTTTCAAATTAATTTTAAAATAGCCAGTTTGGACAAAGTTTGCTTTCTTTTAATCTAATTTCAGTTCTGTTCTCCATTGTCGAAAGAGTCTCCATTGTCTAACCATTCCCTGCTCATTGGGCTTCTTTAACAGAATGTTGTCCATGTAACAATTTCCAAGATGGAACTTGTTGAGAGATATTATTGGACAAAAAGTTCAAGTTTGGGTTCACATGTTCTCTCAGTTACATGAAATGGAGAGATTCAAGCTAAATTTCGTGTAAGCTCGTTAATTTTGAAAAAATATCTATTTCATACAATAGAATCATAGAATCCCTACAGTGTGGAAATAGGCCCTTCAGCCCAACAAATCCACACCTACCCCTCCAAAAAGTAACCTACCCAGACCCATTCCCCTCCCCTATTATCCTACATTTATCCCTGACTAATGCACCTGAGCTGCACATCCCTGAACACTACATACAGTTTAGCATGGCCAATTCACCTAACCTGCACATCTTTGGACTGTGGGAAGAAACTGGAGCATCTGGAGGAAATCCACGCAGACACTGAGAGAATGTGCAAACTTCACACAAACAGGCTTCCATTTTCAAAAGTTTGTTACTTCTCCATAGCAGATGGACTGCACTCATGGGTACAAAGAAATTTGCTGAAAATGGCAGAAAATGTTGAGACATACAGATTGAGTCACTGGCCTTTAAGTACCAGTTTCACCCGACACATTTATTCATCTCAGTTAGTCATTATATTTCAGCTTATAGTTTCTGTTGGAATATTTACATGGAAACAATGACTGATAGGAGTCCAATCAGTTAGAGCTACCATATGAAACTAACCATCTGAGCAATTTTTGACTATTGAAGAAGAGTTAAATCCCAATAAACACATTAGCAAGAACACCCAGAGCTCACCACATCAGCAGTCACTGAGGCAGGGAATTTCCAATGGCCACATAGTTCTTTCTGACGTCGATGGAGGTTGTACTTGAGGATCCTATAGCAAACTCCAAAGGAATTGCCTGCTAAGTTGAAAGTTCTGCTTGAGTATTGCTCAATGCATGGAACACTTCTGAAGGTCTCCAAATAAACTGGAGAATTTGGAGGGCTCTATTGCAGCTGGAGTAATAGTTACTCAGGAATAAGAACATAAGAATTTAAGAACGCAAGAACTAGGGGCAGGAGTAGGCCCTGTGGCCCATCGAGCCTGCTCCACTCTTCAGTAAGATCATGGCTGATCTTTCATGGACTCAGCTCCACTTACCTGCCTGTTCACCTTCTCCGTTAATTCCTTTACTGTTCAAAAATCTTTGCCTTAAAAATATTCAACATGGTCGCCTCAACTGCTTCACTGGGCAGGGAATTCCACAGATTCACAACTTTTTGGGTTGAGTTCCTCCTCAACTAAGTCCCAAATCTGCTCCCCCTTATTTTAAGGCTATGCCCCCTCGTTCTAGTTTCACCCACTAGTGGAAACAACCTCCCTGCTTCTATCCTATCTATTCCCTTCATAAAGGTTAGCCTACTAAATACTAGCCTAACTTCTAAGTATATACTGATCCACAATTTCCATAAGCTCTCACCTCCATCTTCCCTGGATCTCTTACATTTTCTCAAGCTCTGACCTGAGACAGCGTCCTGTCAAAGCAACTGTAAAAATGCCAGTCTTTAATGCTGGTCCTTTAAATTTCAGAATATGGCAACTGACTTCTATGATAAAGGAGATGTGGTTTAGATTCCCCAATTCTTCTTCACGACAAGGGACCTGTCAGAATGGAAGCGTGGCGCTGAAGGATCCTAAATCTCCGGTCAGAAATGCAGAGCTTTTTAGTGTCTTAAAAAAAGCAGTGAGGTGTCAATCTGAGTGAGATAGCCATTCCCCAGAAAGCCAGGCCCCTGGAGTTTACAGATCACAGCATTTCATAGGTCACAGGTCATCTTTTCTAATTTGTTTCACAATTGTTGTTTTATTAGATGAGTTGTGAATAATGGCAGAAGGCCATGTCAGTTGAACATGTTGATTGTGGTAATGGCTTCAGCTTTTGCAGCACCAGCAGTTACTGATGCAGTCTATTCAGTTGTCTTTTGAACTTTTTTGCTTTATGACAGGGCGTTAAGCTGCTTCTGATTAATTCCTGTTGACTCCCTGATCCTTTTGTGTTTTGTTATCAAGATATGGTACTGGGCAGACGATGAGAATGAAGAGACAGCAGATAAACTGAGATCAAATGGAAACGTTACTTCAGCGAGGGTCACGGGATTGAAAGGCAGTACACTTTATTACCTGATGGTTAAAGCATACAGCAGTGCTGGAACAGGACCCGCCAGCCCTCTAGTTAATGTCACAACCCGAAAACCACGTACGTATTACTTCAAAACTGATATGTTTGTGAATGGATTTTCAAGTTGCGCCTCCCACACCCACTAAGATGAAAGGCAAAACTGTAAAAACCTGCAAATTTGTCACCTGAAGTGGTTGAGATAAATTACGTTTTGGTGGCTGAATTTATGAAAATCATCCTGACCAAGATGCTTCAGTGAACAGCAACCTCACATGTCAAGTAGCCCTGTTTGTACTTCAGTTTTACAGCATTTATTTTTGTAAAGAGGAAAATTATAAACCTGAGTTTAGGAACGAAAGGATGCAATCATGAATTTGCAATCATAATGCTCTTTTCAGCCCAAAGAGTTTCATTAATTTTATTTTGAAGTGTGGTTACTGCTGTGTGTGAGCAACGTTTCACAAGAATTGGATGGTTGAAAAACCAATTGATCCATGTTGGTGAGGTTGAATAAGGTTGATCGTCAGACAGGGCTACTTATTTAATTTCAAATCACAGATAGGGTATTGTGCATTAACCTAAGTTTTGTGTCACTGTGCTTTTGAATACAAGCATCTATTTAATGCAGAGCTCGCTGCACATGTGCTTCTCTTTCACTGATATGTTGACACATTGTTTCGTTATCTCACAGCACCAAGTCAAGCACCTGGTAAAATCTGGTGGGAATCAGCCAGCTCTGGAGTTGTTTTAAACTGGGATCATGTCAAAGCAATGGAAAATGAATCAGAGGTGACAGGATATAAAGTAAGTAAAGAAAATAATTGATAAGACTACTAACTGACAGTTTGAAAGACAGAGTTTGTATCAGAAAGAGCATGTCTTTCCAAAGATACCTTAGGTGATGCTGAAAAAATGCCAAACCATCACAACCTAAGTTGTTCCCAAGATGGCAGTGCTGGCTAAGTAGATAGTGTTTGGGCTTCTGAGCTCCAGGTTGGCCACATCCTTCTTCCTCTTTCTTTTTTGTCTTCTTTTTTCTTCTTCATTTTCTTGTCGGCAGCGGAGTAGGTGTCATCGCGGAGGAGGCTGGTGTGGGACTCATGAAAAAGGCAGTGAAGTGGCGGCTGCAGCAGTGGCTCATGGTTGTGATAGGCCTGAAGCGGGTACTTCTAGCGATGGTGGTGAGGTGGCATTTGCAGCTTTGGCTGCATGATGGGCCCAGATTGGGACTCCCAGCAGTATTGGTGAAGCGAGGGCAGTGGAGCTAGGGACTCCTGGGGCATATGCTGGATCTGGAACAGGGACTTAGTGCAGCCCGGAGACGGCAACAGCTTACAGAAACCCAGAGACCTGAGAAAACCCACAGCCATGTTTGACAGGAAGGACTGTAGATATTATTTCTTTTTTTTTTGCCTTGATACTTTTCTATAACTTGAATAGAAGATGAAGCTCTATTCAAGTCTTTTTATTCATTTTGTGATCCAAAATGGCGCCAGATTATGGCAACAAAACAGTTGACACTGTATTTTCCCAAATATATATGACAATAAAATCATTCATTCAACCATTGAGTGCAAAAGTCATCAATTTTATAAATTCCTAATAGAATGTTAATGTTGTAGATTGCCAACATAATTGCTCTTTATTCATTTTACTGTTTTGTCCACTTGTTACATTTTGAACAATTTAGGGATCACCCGACACGACTTGTTCCATACAACTTGACTGCATCTAGTTTCATAGAGTCATCGAGTGATTCAGCATGGATAAAGACCCTTCGGTCCAACCAGTCCATGCCAAACATAATCTCAAACTAAACTAGTCCTATCTGCCTGCGCTTTACCCTTATCCCTGCAAACATTTCTTATTCATGTACTTATCTATATGTCTTTTTAATGTCGTACCTGTGCCTGGATTCACCACTTTTCTGAAATTTCATTCCACATACACACCACTCACTTAAAATAAAGTCCCTCATGGTTTTTAAAAAAATCTTTCCCCTCTCATCTTAAAAATATGCCCCTTAATCTTAAAAACTCACCTCAGGAAATAAGTCCACCTTATCTATATCCATCATATTTTTATAAAGCTGTATAAGGTCATCTCTTGACCTCCTAGACTCGAGTGAAAAAAGTCCCAGTCAATCCAGCCTCTTCCCATAACTCAAATCCTCCATTTGCAGCAACATCCTGGTAAATCTCTTCAGAACACTCTCTAACTTAATAATGTCTTTATCGTAACAGAGTGACTGGAACTGGACACAGTTTAAAAAAAAACTTGGAGAGAAATAAGGCAGTACTATCCATCTGAGTTGGTTAATTATCATCAATTTAACTTTTCCCACCTGCATTGTACCCCACAGAGAGTCCAGTGTACTTAGGAAAAGTATTGTGGAGATTGAAATTCCATTCTTGCTTATTACAGCAAATGATTTTTCTTGTATGTAGTGTGCTTGTCTGATTGGCTTCAGCCCTTAGTGACCTAGCCCACTTTTGTCTTACTGTAGGACTTCGCTCATTTTTGTGACAAAGCTCAACTGTAGTTCAGGGTATTAACGTTGATATAAACACAATCGCATTACTGGAACAGAAGAATGTCAAGTTTTTCAGTTCAGCTTGTAATTAGCTCTGGGATTTTTAACTCCGGGCTCACAAGAGGTCTTTTAAGGGGTTTCCTGTGGCTCAATGTCTGTACTGCATAGGAAACCTGAGGTTGCAGGATCCAGGGTAGAGAGCTTAACATTCCACTGCTCAACATAAGTGTGGTATCACTTTCTCGCACAGTACATGAGATGCTAGAAATTGTTGTATAACCCCCAGAGGTTAATGGTGACCAGTGTGTCATGCTGACTAAGAGATAGCGTTTTGCACTGATCACATTCAGCTCATTATTAATGGCCAAGAAGTAAAGCAAGAACTGGTACCAACATCAATACCATTAATCTGACAGCACTTCTACCCATTCTTTTTTTCTTTTTTAACCAACTTTAGAGCATTGTACTAACCAATAAAAGAAAAGTGACACTTTCAGGGTTACAGTACTTCTCTAACAACTTTGTGACAGTTTGCCACAAATGTTATTGATAGAAGGAACTTGCAGTTGGGAATTGCTTTTGCACTTCCTCGAAATCAGGGATAAAAATAGATAATTCTACAAATACTGAGCAAGTAAGATAACATCCATCAAACCACTATTGTTCCTTTCATACCTTCCATTTTCCAAGTAAGTCAGAGTTGTAACAAATGCCTATACCTGCTAAAGTAAATAGATGGATAATTAATATCATAAATTTGATATAATAGCTCTGTGCCGTCAGTGTACAGCACACTATAAGTCATTTCTCTGATCTGGTGACACTGGAGGAATGAATAACAATTTGCAGGCTGCTGATACATTTACAATTTACTCCTTATACCAACGCTTTAACATTAATTTGAACACAAGTGATAATTCCATATGCAAATTAGCAAAGGTGTCTGACAACTGAGAAAAATCAGCCAACTCAGCTGTACATGCTCACACCTTGCACAAAGTAGCTGATCAAAATCTCTTTTCATCTATTCAGGAACACTCGAAATACAAAGGAAATTCAGGTAACTGTGGCAAGGTTTAATAACATCAGAAGCCGACTGAAAATATGGTTGAATATAAATCAGTTCTGGCGCATGAACATGATTTCAAATTAGCAACATGGACAGGAAGTTTGAGTCTCTCTGTTATGGTTGTGTTCAAGTCTCTGAAATCGTAAATGGTGAACAACAAACTGGTCAAAAACAGTGCCAAAAACGTGTAAGGTTGTATTTTGTGACTTTTTTCATTTGAAGATAATTCATTTGAAGATCCATTCAAATTAGCAGACTGTTCTTACAAAATGTTACTGTCTCCTGAAAAAGCATTTTGTCAATATTTGATAGTCACTTTGATGTAAACCTCTAAGTGGAACAATATCATGTAAATAGCATCAGATAGGCATAACTCCATCTGGTGCTTTTCAGCTAAAGTGTTCTTCATTCCCCAACTCCGAATTTTGGAACTTTGCTAATAATGAATCTAAGTAAGAGAAGCCAAAAAGCTAAAAGCAATGGAGAGAATGGGACACTTGTGCCATTACAATTTCATGGGAGCTTCTGTCATTCAAACTAAGGCACAATATGTGACAAGGAAAACGAAGTAGCGTCGGTATTTAACCACGTTGTCTGTACTTGTTGCTGATACTCGATGTCTAAATGTTAATGAACGTAAAACTTACAAACACTTGTTTTTAAATGTCAAGTTGTGATAGTAGGAGGTTCTTTTCTTAAGTTTAAGATGTATTAGTGGAATGTTTAGAGTAAACTTGACCCAGAAACAAATTCACAAAACGCCTGAAGTGATCCAGGGTGGCACTGAGTGCAAGATTTGATCTTAAAAAAAAGGTCATTCCTGAATGTAAACATCCTTCATCTCAGCAAAAACAAAATTCACCAAAATGTTTAAAACAATTGTGAACACACCTGGTATGGTCTCAACTGTGACGTCTCCAAGAATTACAAACAGAAGAGCATTAATGTTAGTATTTTACAATGAGTTTTTTTTTAAGGAGGGCTCCACATTATCATGACCTTTCAAAAGATTTGGACACTTGTTTCTGTTCTTGCTGAACCACTTTAGTGTTCACATCTCAGTGGGCTTTTGGTTTTCATATGATGGGACTCAGGATCCAAATTAATGAAGCGAGTCTTGTCAGTGCAAACTCCTTCAAAATGTTAAAGATCTAAGTATACCTTTGATCTGTCTTTCTGCATGGTAAAGAGAAAATCTGAATGGCAAATATATCTTAGTTGTTCTTGGCTGTGTGTTATATCCTTGGCTTAGCTTTACGAATAACTCTTGTGTCTGCTGTGTACTTTTACAGGTTTTATACAGAAATAACAGACAGAGCAGTACAAAGGTGATAGAAACCAACAATACATCAGTGGAGCTTCTACTCCCCGATGATGCTGATTACATCATTGAAGTGAAGACATTCAGTGACGGTGGTGACGGAATCAGTAGTGCTCAAATCAGAATCCCACGAATGTCATGTAAGTTATTTTTTTTCAGATGATGCAGAATGTTTTGGTCTCATGGAAATCAGATGTTATTCTATCCAAACATGCTTTTCATTCTATTACAAAATGATCAGCATTGGTATTCATTTTGGAACAATTATGTTATTTATGAAGGTGGGTTTGGGATTGTGTTACACAACTGTTACTTGAATTAACTCCAAAACAAATGGTAGTTCTCTGTTTGAAGTAAGTTTGGAAAGTCTAAACTCAGTTTTTAATGCGAAAGGTTAAAGTGAAGGAGAAGGTAATTGAAATACTTAATGGGCCAATCAAGAGGATATATTTTAGAAAGGACTGCTGTACTTTGTTTTTAATGCAGAATGTGGGCTTTGTTAGTTCAGCCAGAAATTCTTACCCATCTCTAATTGTATTGGAATGATAATGGTTGGCTACTGTCTTGAATTACTGCAGTCCATGTCGGTACCGTCAGTGCAGATAGGAAGGGATTCCCAAGTTTTTGACCTAGTGACTTAATGCTGTTAAGCGAGCTGAGCTTCGGAGGGAATTGAGGGTGCAAATTGAGATATATTCACCATAATCATTTCTTTGCTTTAGATGTATGAATAGTTCCAGAGTTCCAGAGAATTGCAACTATCACTGTTTTGTTCAAAAAGATTGCATAGGTAAACTCAGCAACTTCAGGAACAGTCAGTTTAACTTCACTGGAAAGCTTTTAGAATTGATAATCCAAAAATAAAATGAGCACTTACTTGGTAAGGAGTGGATTAATCATGGAAACCCCGGGTACAAATCATGTTTAACTGGATTGAATTTTTGGTAAGATAACAGTGACATTCCATCAGTTTAATGTAATCGAAGTGGTGTGCATTGATTTTCAACATATATTTGATAAATTGCTGCATTTTGGGGTGGCCAGCAATGTTGAGGCTAATGGAACAAAAGAGGCAGTGGCAGTACGGTTCCATATGAAAGGAAAGATGAAAGGAAACAGAGAGTAGTGGTGAATGGTTGTTTTTCATACTGGAGGGATAGTGGGAATCTCCAAATGTTACAACTTGATCAGTGCATTTTGTGATTTATATATATTAATGACCAACCTAAATATATTGGAAACTGCCCTTAATACTCAAAGGAATTGAGAACAAGGGTCAGCAGATTAGCATCTTTTGGTGACAAATGGACCACAGTATATGACAAGCCCTGCGGGATAAGTATCATCAGCTTCTTTCCCTGAAAGGCAGTAGTGAAGGACTATTATAATGAATGAACTATCCTTTTTAAGCAGTCCCTTGGGTTTGAGATGCTTCCATTGTGAGTTGATGGGTTCTGAGATCACTGAAAAATCCATTGCATGAGGTGCAAATCCTTGAAGGGTTGTGTAAATAAATTTTGGAGGTTTGTGTGGTCTTTGCCTTTCTGTGTCCACAATGAAGTTGGTCGATGTCATCAGAGCCTGCTTGAATGAAAATTCTCTATGTTAGTTGGTCACAAATCAGAAATGTGCGTAAGTCAGGTTATGTTTGATCGCTTCAGGATGTTTGGTGCATAAAGCTAAAGCTTTTCCATTGCTCATGTGGGAATCACTTGTCCCAATCAAGTTGTGAATGGAGCAATTCACTGGTATCAGGAAAATTAATTGAATGCCTTTCCCAGCAGAGCTGGTATTGAATGGTTAGTGCCCCGATGCAAGGCATGTTAGCCTTGGAAATGATGCTTCAAAAGCGGACCAACTTTCTTGCCAACTGCATTGGATGATATTGCAAAGGCTTGGGGTCCTTCTCAAATTTCTTGATCTAGGCTGTCAAAGTTTCCAAAGCATATAGGAGTATACGGATACTGCTGCCCGGTACACCATTACGTTCGTCTGGGATTTAAGATTTTGGCCCTGATGTACTCTTTCTTCTGCTGATCAAAGGCTGAGTCGGGTGCTTTTGGAGTGATGTTGAATTTGATCATCTATCTGCCTATTTCGGTGAAGTCTGGAATCAATCAAAGCTGTGTCATTGTGTCAATCATCCTCACCATCTGCCTTGCTGCAATACTGCGTCTCACTCTCACAAATAATCCATAGGCATGTAACTATTTCAAAGAACAAAGCACCTTCAATCCAAAACCAAAAACACTGCAATGTCGGATTTTCAGCACCAGAATGCAGATATGAGTTATAAAGCTTAAGAAAAGGAAAGTGTCTCTACAAAAAAGGATAATGCAGTTTATTTTTATTCATTCAATCTTGTACATTGTACTTGCCCTTGAGATGTGTCTAGTGAGCAGCTTTCTGGAACTACTGCAGACTGTTTGATATTGTACAGCCTCTATGTCAAGAAGGACTTAGTTCCAGGATTTTGGCCCAGCAACTGAAGGAACAGCTGCTGAGTGGTTTGGAATGGAACTCCCATGCATCTGCTGCCCTAATCCTTCTATATGGAAGTGGTCATGGGTTTGGAAGGTGCTGTCTCAGGAGCCTTGGTGAATTCCTGCAGTGCATCTTGGACATTGATTAATGCAACTGTTACTGAGCAATGGCAGTGTAGGAAATGAATGTTTGTAGTTGTGGTGTCCGTTGTGTGGGCTGCTTTGCCCTCAATGGTGTCAAGCATCTTGAATGTTATTGGAGTTGCATTCATCCAGGCAAGTGAGGAATACTCCATCAGACTTGTGCTTTGTGAATGGTGGAAAGTGAGTGATTTGCTACACAAATCCTGATCTGTTCTTTTAGCCATTGGACTCATATAGCTAGTCCAGTTCAGTTTCTGGTCAATGGTAAGCCTGAGGATGTTGATAATGTAGGATGCAATGACGATAATGCAATTGAATGTCAAGGGACAATGGCTAGATATTCTCTTGATGGAGATGTTTGCTGTTTGATATTTGTGTAGCATGAATATTACCTGCACACTTAGCAGCCCAATCTGGTCATGGTCCAGGTCTTGCTGCATTAGATTTAGATTCAGAGGATGTACAGCATGGAAACCAACCCTTCAGTCCAACTCGTTTATGCGGACCAGATATCTTAAATTAATCTACTCCCATTTGCTAGCACTTGGCCCATAACCCTCTAAACCTTTCCTTTTCATATATCCATCTAAATGCCTTCTAAATGCTGCAATTGTATCTGCCTCCACCACTTCCTCTGGCAGCACCTTCCATGCACGCACCACCTACTGCATGAAAAAGTTGCCCCTTAGGTCCCTTTTAAACCTTTCCCCTCTCACCTTAAACCTATGCACTCTAGTTTTGGACTCCCCTACACTGGGGAAAAGACCTTGACTATTCACCTCATCCATGCCCCTCATGATTTTATAAACTTCGATGAGATCACCCCTCAGTCTCTGACATTCCTGCAAAGATAACCCCAGCCTATTCAGCCTCTCCCTATAGCTCAAACCCTCCAACCCTGGCAACATCATTGTAAATAATTTCTCAACCCTTTCAACTTTCACAACACCCTTCCTGTAACAATGAGACTAGAATTGCATGCACTATTCCAAAGTGGCTGAACCAATGTCCTGTACAGTTGCAACATGACCTTCCAACTCCTATATAGTTAATGCTCTAACCAATAAAGCCAAGCATACCAAGTGTGTCCTTTACTACCCTTTCTACCTGGGACTCCACTTTCAACTTGAATTTGGAAAGTTGCACTATTTAAGGAGTCACATATGATAGCGAGTTTTGATAAGATTTGTAGCTCAGGTTGAGATTCTGGATGTAGACTTGTTGGCTAAGCTGGAAGGTTCATTTTCAGACATTCCATCACAATGCTAAGTAATATCTTCAGTGAGCCTCCGGACAAAGCATTGCTGGTGATTCCTGCTTTCTATTTATATGTTTGGGTTTCTTTGGGTTGGTGATGTCATTTCTTATGGTGATGTCATTTCCTGTACTTTTTCTCAGGGGGTGGTAAATTGGGTCCAAGTCAATGTGTTTGTTGATAGAGTTCCAGTTGGAATGCCATGCTTCTAGGAATTCTTGTGCATGTCTCTGTTTGGTTTGACCTAAGATAGATGTATGGTCCCAGTCGAAGTGGTGTCCTTCCTCATCTGTATGTAAGGATATTAGTGAGAGAGGGTCATGTCATTTTGTGGTTAGTTGATATTCATTTATCCTGGTGGGTAGTTTTCTGCCTGTTTATCCAATATAGTGTTTGCTGCAGTCCTTGCACGGTAATTTGTAAATGGCATTAGTTTTGCTTGTTGGGATTGACTGGCCCAAGATATGCAGCAAGTTCTGAAGCACAAGTCTTCAATGTCTGAAATTTCGAGAATGTGTCACTCAAAAATAAGTGATGTGGGTTTCCTCAAGTGTGACTGAGTCTCTCAACTATATCATGGCAGACAATTGTTTGCTGGTGTGTTCTGCATTGCAGAACCTCCACCAATCACAGTCAATTTGTAACCTCTCAGCATCCTTTTCTCATGGAAAATTGGCATTCTCACACCTGTCCTGATTATTGCAAGACAAAAGACTTCAGCATGTCTCTGTTTCAGCATGGTCAAGTTCTGTATTACCAAGTAGCTATTTATTTACCCTGGTTTAATAGTTCAGGCTGGTCAAGCAACATTATGATTGTACTGTTTACCCCAATGATCAGCTAAACTAATTGTGTGAAGCCCCTCACCAGCTTCAATTCAGAGGCACAGAGTCAAACTAACATTACTTGTAAAAGGTCTGTCACATTTAATTAATTGTAGCAATTCATTCATCTTCAATTGGTTTAGCTCATTCAGCTCAGACCCAAACTAGTTATGAAACTTGTACCTGAAGTAATTTTATTGTTTAAAATAATTCAGAGTAAAATATCATCGTGTAATTCAGGATGTTCCTTATAATTGATTGTTAAAATATGTAAATATTTTATTAAAATGTCCACTTTTAAAATGCAAATTTAGGATGTAGTTCCATTTCTCAAAAATAAGAATAGCCAATATTTGGATTTTGAGTGTGCGTCATTGCTTTTATACTGACTCCATTGTATTGTGCTTCCGGTTGAAAGGACATGCTGACTATATCTCAGGAGTATGAACCATGTTGAGAGGAAATATTGACCATACCTTCCAATCTCAGGACCATGAACCATATTGAAAGAACCGACAGCATTGCTTTATTTGGAGAACCAGAAATTTGCAGTTTACTGGAAATTGCTCCATCCAAGACCAATTTGATGGCTGACTGGGACTTCCCAGTATGTGAACATAAGCTGTTTGCCAGCTGACACATTTTGCTTAGAGGTGGCCACAAGCTGGAGCACAACTTTTAAATCAGGAGGAGTGTCAAAGTTCTCCGCATTCCCAGCTGCACTCGTTCCCCTCATCTGTCCCAAAGCCTGGTCTTGCACACCCCAGGAGAAAGTGAGGTCTGCAGATGCTGGAGATCAGAGCTTAAAAATGTGTTGCTGGAAAAGCGCAGCAGGTCAGGCAGCATCAAAGGAGAAGGAGAATCGACGTTTCGGGCATAAGCCCTTCTTCAGGAATGAGGAGGGTGTGCCAAGCAGGCTAAGATAAAAGGTAGGGAGGAGGGACTTGGGGGAGGGGCGTTGGGAATGCGATAGGTGGAAGGAGGTTAAGGTGAGGATGATAGGCCGGAGAGGGGGTGGGGGCGGAGAGGTCAGGAAGAAGATTGCAGGTCAAGAGGGCGGTGCTGAGTCTGAGGGTTGGGACTGAGAAAAGGTAGGGGGAGGGGAAATGAGGAAGCTGGAGAAATCTGCATTCATCCCTTGTAGTTGGAGGGTTCCTAGGCAGAAGATGAGTTGCTCTTCCTCCAGGCATCGTGTTGCCATGGTCTGGCGATGGAGGAGGCCAAGGACCTGCATATCCTTGGCGGAGTGGGAGGGGGAATTAAAGTGTTCAGCCACGGGGCAGTTAGGTTGGTTGGTGTGGGTGTCCCAGAGGTGTTCTCTGAAATGTTCCGCAAGTAGGCGGCCTGTCTCCCCAATGTATAGGAGGCCACATCGGGTGCAGCGGATGCAGTAAATGATGTGTGTGAAGGTGCAGGTGAATTTCTGATGGATATTGAAGGATCCCTTGGGGCCTTGGAGGGAAGTGAGTGGGGAGGTGTGGGCGCAAGTTTTGCATTTTTTGCGGTTGCAGGGGAAGGTGCCGGGAGTGGAGGTTGGGTTGGTGGGGGGTGTGGATCTGACGAGGGAGTTGCGGAGGGAGTGGTCTTTCCGCCCCTTCCCTACGTCCCTCCTCCCTACCTTTTATCTTAGCCTGCTTGGCGCACCCTCCTCATTCCTGAAGAAGGGCTTATGCCCAAAACGTCGATTCTCCTTCTCCTTTGATGCTGCCTGACCTGCTGCGCTTTTCCAGCAACACATTTTTAAGCTTGCACACCCCACCTCACTACACTCTGCAATCCCTGCATGCATCTGCATCTGGCAACAGGAGGACTGAAGAGCCGAGGGTGTGGGGACAAGAGGAGATAGTGGTGAGCAGAAGGGAGTGGGCTAGAATTGAAAACCGAATGAAGAAACTCTTACGGACACGTAAGATATGAGTAAACATTAAAAGTTAAATGTAGCAAAACACTGGAGCCCTGCTGGATCTCAAAGGGCATACTTTCCTCAAAAGATCTCAAAGCAAGTAGGACTTCACTACATCCTCCATTTGCTTGTATCTCTGTCACATTCCTTCAAGGATTGCTCAATGCTGCAGAAAAGTTATGAAATGCTCCAACACAAAACGCTCATACAATATTTTCAAATGCCACATTGTAAAGTTAGCTTTTGAGTATGCTGTTGACCAGAGATGGTGTTCTATTGAGTGAATGATTTCTGCCATTGTTTCCTCAGACAGGAGTAATATAAACCAAAACACAATATTTTTAAAGTGTTACTTTTATTGAATTTAAACATGTAGCAAGGGAACTGTTTTAATAAAATAAGCTCAGCACTGTTATGCAAGAGCTTGTCAAATGTGTGAATGTAAGGTGCTGTCGTCCATGAAGGGACCATAGGCATTTCTGTCCATTAAAGTTTATGTGTAGCTTGAGGGTAAGTACTGTACAAGCATGGGTAAAATGAAGAGGCAGTCCGAGGTGAATTCCAGATAGTAGAGGAATTCAACCCATGCTATTGTCTCTGTACTGTGCACAAAATTGTAGCCATCTTGTCAACTGAGCTAACCCCACTGCCGCTTGCTAACTGTCAGCATAGTTTAATGGAATATCTGTTCAATTTTTAGCCGAACAGAATGAAAACTCAGATGTTTTAAATAAATGTTTCTCTCACATAGCTGACCATTTGTCCCTTGGCCCATTTATGGACATGTTTGCAATACATTGCCTAAGCAGTGAAGAATGTCAGTAATACCTAATTGAATTGAAGGTTTACTTGCAATTGTGAATTGTTATGAATTTCTTGGATGATGTGGCGGTAATTGCTTGCAGTATGCCCGGCCCGCTGAACTGCTGTCATGTGCTGTGTGTCACATCATGATGGGCATTTTCAATTCTTGGCAAAAAGGCAGATTTCTGCAGCATCACCTGCAACAAGAACATGTAAAATTGCTGCTGACGTGCTACTATGCATTAAAAAAAACTGGAATTGTCAACAGTTTACAACACTAAATAAAATCTGACCTCAAAAGAAATATTGAAATATATCCTATGGATGTTTGTGTATCTTCCCAGATATGGAATATTTCCATATCTAATTATCAGGTATGTTTTATAATAGAATTGTTTATCGACAATTCTAAGGACATGCGCTCGGCCCTGTAGGACTGAGATGAGGAAAAATCTCTTCACTCAGAGAATGGTGAGCCTGTGGAATTCTCTGCCACAGAAAGTATTTGAGGCTAGAACAGTAAATGTTTTCTAGGTGGAGATCTAGGTCTTTGGGAGCAAAGGATATGGGACAAAAGCAGGAATGGGGCATTGACTAGGATGATCTGCCATGATCATATTGATTACCAGAGCAGGCTCGAAGGGCTGATTGGCCTAATCCTGTTCCTATTTCTTTGTTTCTATTGATATGGAAGTTCTGTTAAAAGTTAGTGACATCAATTTGTTCTAAATGCAATCAAAATAATCCAAAGCATCATTTATATTTTCCTGTAACATTGCTTTTGTACTTGTTTAAAAACTGCACATTTCTCTAGTATACCTTTAAATTGTGCAAGATTCAATAGTATGGGAAGGGCTGTATTCACAATCTAATCTGTGATGGACATATTTGTCTTGTTTATTTTAAAAACATATTTCTGGAATTGAGTCAAAAATCTTCAAGGTTTGACAAAATAACAAAAATGCAGTGTGTCTTTATTATCTTGCCAAACTCACGCTGAGCTCGACAGCTAACAGGCTTGATCTCATCCTTTAGCCATTCATCTTACCTTCAGTTTACAAGAATAGTACGTACGCACGACTGAATCTGAGATGAAAATAAAATGTCCAGTCTGTTCTTAATGTACTCCACCTTGGGTGAGCTTATATTCTTGGTTGATAAATGCTTGATCTGAGGCAGCTGTGCACTAATCAGAGGGTGACAGATGACAGGCAAGGGTTAGTTACTCCAAGGCAAGCAAACCTCAGACTGTTCATATTCACTCATGCTCTCCAATGTTTTTCATAGGCAATAAACTCAGTTTGTGAAACAGAGTCAAAGTTAATTTAATTCTTTGCTGCTATTCTAGTAAATGACCTGCTAGTGTGAATTGCTGTATCCTTAAGCTATTATATTGCTGTGTTGGGCATAATGAATGGGTATTACTCATTGTATTGTAAAACTGTATAAAGTGTATTCTGATTCAGTTTATACCAAAGAATGATAGTGGAATTAGATTTTAAAAATAAAAGCATGAAGGAGGAGGGAGATGGGTTGAGTAGAATTAGTATAAAACTTATAAATTTACCCTGCCAACTTCCATTTTACAGTTGTGAATCACTGCACAGCTTGAAACAGTGGCTCAGTGGTTAGCACTGCTGCCTCACAGCACCAGGGACACAGGCTCGATTCCAGCCTTGGGTGACTGTCGGTGTGAAGCTTGCACAATCTCCCCGTGTCTGTGTGGGTTTCCTCAGAGTGCTCCAGTTTCCTCCCACAGACCAAAGATGTGCAGGTCAGTTGATTTGACCATGCTAAATTGCCCATAGTGTTAGGTGCATTAGTCAGAGGGAAATGGGTCTGGGTGGGTTACTCTTCGAAGGGTCGGTGTGGACTTGCTGGGCCGAAGGGCCTGTTTCCACACTGTAGGGAATCGAATCTAATCAAATCTAATCATTTAGTTTTTGGGAGTATTGTCCTTAACATGTACATCAAACAATGACAATGAATGCAGAGATCCTGTGGTAGATTCAGCCAAGTTTGATTGCAATGTGGAACCTATGCTTTCTAAATAGCAATAAATATGAAGAATCCCCATAAACGTGATTTTGATATTATTATTCAGTAACTAGCCCTTCTTCAGAAGGTATCAACATAATTTGAGCCACCAGTGGGGCGGTACGGTGGCTCAGTGGTTAACACTGCTGCCTCACAGCACCAGCGACCCAGGTTCAATTCCAGCCTCGGGTGACTGTCCGTGTGGAGTTTGCACATTCTCCCTGTGTCAGCGTGGGTTTCTTCCAGGTGCTCTGGTTTCCTACCACAATCCAAAGATGCCCATTGTGTTAGGTGCATTAGTCAGAGGTCTGGGTGGGTTACTTTTCAGAAGGTCGGTGTGGACTTGTTGAGTTGCATGGCCTGTTTCCACACTGTAGGGAGTCTAACTGAATCTAAACACTGTTCTGCATTCTCCCTTCCCACACCATATTCAACCTCTCTGAAGCCAGACCTACACATAAAATAGACGGAAGGAGTTGACATTCTCTTGGAAGTTCTTACATTTCTGATGTTCTCAAGCATTGTAAACAATATAAATGCAGGAATTCCTGATTGGGATGTAACTTGCCAACAGATAAATATGATGTTACACAAGTTGTATATTGTTATTTAATGACATATTGAAAGGTGTCCAGAAATAATTTTATCAAATAGGCCTTAAACAACATTGGCATTATGATATTATCAATATTTTACAGAATCATGAATTAGTGGTGCTGGAAAAGCACAGCAGTTCAGGCTCCGAGAAGCAGTAAAATTGACATTTCTGGCAAAAGCCCTTCATCAGGAATAAAGGCAGACTGCCTGAAGGGTGAAGAGATAAGTGAGAGGAGGGTGGGGGTGGGGAGAAAGTAGCATAGAGTACAATAGGTGAGTGGGAGTGGGGATGAAGGTCAGGGAGGAGGGTGGGATGGAGAGGTGGAAATGAAGATAGGCAGGTAGGACAAGTCATAGGGACAGTGCTGAGCTGGAAGTTTGGAACTGGGGTGAGGTGGGAGAAGGGGAAATGAGGAAACTTTTGAAGTCCACATTGATGCCCTGGGGTTGGAGTGTTCCGAGGCGGAAGATGAGGTGTTCTTCCTCCAGACGTCGGGTGGTGAGGGAGCGCGGTGAAGGAGGCCCAAAACCTCTATGTCTTCGGCAGAGTGGGAGGGGGAGTTGAAATGTTGGGCCACAGGGTGGTGTGGTTGAGATGTTCCCTAAAGCACTCTGCTCTGAGGTGTCCAATCTCCCCAATATAGAGGAGACAGCATGGGGAGCAATGGATACAATAAATGATATTGGTGGATGTGCAGGTAAAACTTTGATGGATGTGGAAGGCTCCTTTAGGGCCTTAGATGGGGAGGAGGGAGGAGGTGTGGGTACAGGTTTTGCAATTCCTGCGTTGGCAGGGGAAGGTGCCAGGACGGGAGGCTGGGTTGTTGGGGGGCGTGGACCTGACCAGGTAGTCACAGAGGGAATGGTCTTTGCGGAAGGCGGAAAGGGGAGGGGAGGGAAATATATCCCTGGTGGTGGGGTCCATTTGGAGGTGGCGGAAATGTCGGAGGATGATCGGGTTTATGTGAAGGTTGGTAGGGTGGAAGGTGAGCACCGGGGGGGTTCTGTCCTTGTTACGGTTGGAGGGGTGGGGTCTGAGGGCGGAGGGGCGGGATGTGGACGAGATGAGTTGGAGGGAATCTTTAACCACGTGGGAAGGGAAATTGCGGTCTCTAAAGAAGGAGGCCATCTGGTGTGTTCTATGGTGGAACTGGTCCTCCTGGGAGCAGACACGGTGGAGGCGGAGAAATTGGGAATACGGGATGGCATTTTTGCAAGAGATAGGGTGGGAAGAGGTGTAATCCAGGTAGCGACAGGGTGGTGTGGTTGAGATGTTCCCTAAAGCGCTCTGCTAGGAGGCGCCCAGTCTCCCCAGTGTAGAGGAGAGCACATCGGGAGCAACGGATACAATAAATGATATTAGTGGATGTGCAGGTGAAACTTTGATGGATGTGGAAGGCTCCTTTAGGGCCTTGGATAGAGGTGAGGGAGGAGGTGTGGGCACAGGTTTTACAGTTCCTGCGGTGGCAGGGGAAAGTGCCAGAATGGGAGGGTTGGTCGTAGGGGGATGTGGACCTGACCAGGTAGTCACGGAGGGAACGGTCTTTGCGGAAGGCAGAAAGGGGTGGGCAGGGAAATATATCCCTGGTGGTGGGGTCTTTTTGGAGGTGGCGGAAATGTCGGCGGATGATTTGGTTGATGCGAAGGTTTGTAGGGTGGAAGGTGAGCACCAGGAGCGTTCTGTCCTTGTTACGGTTGGAGGGGTGGGGTCTGAGGGCGGAGGTGCGGGATGTGGACGAGATGCGTTGGAGGGCATCTTTAACCACGTGGGAAGGGAAATTGCGGTCTCTAAAGAAGGAGGCCATCTGGTGTGTTCTGTGGTGGAACTGGTCCTCCTGGGAGCAGATACCGAGGAGGCGGAGGAATTGGGAATACCCTGGAGTTGAAGTTCCAAGGTGGAAGATGAGGCGTTCTTCCTCCAGGCATCAGGTGGTGAGGGAGCGGCAGTGAAGGAGGCCCAGGACCTCCATGTCCTCGGCAGAGTAGGAAGGGGGGGTTGAAATGTTGGGTATTTTTGCAGGAGGCAGGGTGGGAAGAGGTGTAATCCAGGTAGTTGTGGGAGTCGGTGGATTTGTAAAAAATGTCGGTGTCAAGTCAGTCGTCATTAATGGAGATGGAGAGATCCAGGAAGGGGAGGGAGGTGTCAGAGATGGTCCAGGTAAATTTAAGGTCAGGGTGGACTGTGTTGGTGAAGGTAATGAATTGCTTAACCTCCTCGTGGGAGCACGAGGTGGCGCCAATGCAATGTAGCAGAGGAAGAGGTGGGGAGTGGTGCCGGTGTAACTACGGAAGAAGGTTTTGTGATTTACATGTGTAAGAAGTGAAACTATCATACTATTCTTACAGATGAAAGCCTCAACAAACAACGAAGGTATTATTCAATGTATAATTTCAGTTACATCACACTGTAAACTTTTGCTATAAATTCTGTGTCTGACAATTGTGACCTGCACAACCACCTGATAAAGGAGTGGTGCTCCGAAAGCTAATGTGCTTCCAAATAAACCTGTTGGACTGTAGCCTGATGTATGATTTTTGACTATTATCCCCTAAAGACTGATTATTAAACTTAGTGATCTCAGACTAAGCCCCACTCTCTGCAACTGGATACTCAGTTTCCTGACCCACAATCAGTGAAGATTAGGGGCAATATTTCATCCTCATGAACACTCAACATTGGAGCCCTCCAGGGGTGTATACTCAGCCCTCTACTGTACTCACTGTATAGCCATGACTGCATCGCCAAATACCAGACTAATGCCATTTACAAGTTTGCTGATGACACCACCATAGTCGGTTGAATCTCTGGCGACGAAACAGACGAAACAGACGGGAAGTGGAAGACCTGGTAAAATGGTGCACTCAGAACAACCTAGCTCTCCATGTCGGCAAAACCAAGGAACTCATTGACTTTCAGCGGTATGTTACTCATGTCCCCCTACACATTAGCAGCAGCACAGAGGTGGAACGAGTGAAGAGTGTCAAGCTCCTGGGAGTGGTCATCCAAAACAAGCTTTCTTTGACTCTTCATGTGAACAGAGTCAAGATTAGAGTGGAGCTGGCAAAGCACAACAGGTGAGGCAGCATCCAAGGAGCAGAAATATCAATGTTTCGGGCAAAAGCCCTTCATGTGGACACACTGGTTACACAGGCCCAACAGCGTCTCTTCTTCCTCAGGCAGCTGAGGAAATTTGGAATGACGGCGAATACCCTTGCCAACTTTTATAGGTGTGCCATCGAGAGTATTCTGTCTAGATGTATCACTACCTGGTATGGCAACTGTACCATTCAAGATTGGAGACAGTTACAGAGAATGGTGAACTCGGCCCAGACAATCACAAAGGCCAACCTCCCATTTATAGAATCCATCTACTAGGTCCACTGTCAAGGAAAGGCTGCCAGCATTCTCAAAGATCTGTCCCACTCTGGCAATGCTTTTCTACAACCTCTACCATTGGGGAGAATGTACAGAAGCCTGAACACATGCATCAGCTGGTTTCGAAACAGTTTCTACCCAACTGTTGTTAGAATACTGAATGGACTCTTAACATTCACCTGTACCTGTGGTTTTTTTTTGCTGCTGTTTACCTATTATTTACTTGTCTATACTATTTAACTCTATGATCTTCCTGTATTGCTCGTAAGACAAAGCTTTTCACTGTGCCTCGGAACACGTGACAATAAATTCAATTCAATTCAATTCAATTCAATTCAATGAGTTTACCAAAAAAAACCTTGCAATTAGTAGTTCTGTACAAACAAACCAACTAAATATTCAAATAGAATAGAAGAAAGTGTGTATTAAGCTTAGAAACCAATATTCTCTCTAAAAGCAATTTACAATCTTATATCTTATGGCAGTGAAATTAATGAATTTAATTTTCCTTTCTGAAACTTACTCTCCCTATTTACATTTTGACTCCTTTCATTGGATTTTTTTTGTTTTTATGAATTATCAAGTTGTCAATTGTTTCTTTTGTTCAACTTTTGATCTTTCTGCTCAGTTTGCTTCCTCCTCACTTTGTGTTTGATTTTTCTGCTCATTGTCATCAACATCAGTGCTGTTTCACATCACATTTACAAGTGCTCCCTGTCTTGTTAAAGTGATTTGTTGACCTACTGACGGTGTGATCAACTGAATCACTGTTTGGGCCAAATTTCAAAAAGAGGAGAGCTTTAATTCAACATCCACGAAAGCCGGACAATTCCCATCAGAACCTTTGACTTAAATAGAAGTAAGGTGGTTTACAGTAAAAAAATTGTGGGTTTCAAAAATATCAAAAATATCTTTTTTACTTCCTCAGAAAACTCCATCAAGTTTATGAGACATGCCCTCTCCCACGCAAAGCTAATAAGTTCATATTTTTCCAAATGTGAGCATATCCTGATCCAACGAATTTTCTCTAATAATGTCCCTACTATTGACATAAGACTCTCCAGTCTGTAATTTCAGATTGCCCATTGCCCTTCTCAAAATAAAGAGTAACATTGTTTTTTCTCCAATCCTCTAGGACCTCTCCTGTGACCAAAGTGGATATAAAGATTTCGTACAGGACCCCAGAAATTTCCTCCATTGCCTCCCTCAACATTCTGAGATACATCCCATCATATCTTCCGGACTTGTCTACCTTAATGCTTTTTAAAATATCTAACACCGCCTCATGATTTGGAGATGCCGGTGTTGGACTGGGGTGTACAAAGTTAAAAATCACACAACACCAGGTTACGGTCCAACAGGTTTAATTGGAAGCACACTAGCTTTCGGAGCATCGCTCCTTAGCAGGTGGTTGTGGAGGACACAATTCTAAGGCACAGAATTTGTAACAAAAATTTACAGTGTGATGTAACTGAAATTATACATTGAAAAAGATGTATAATTTCAGTTACATCACACTGTAAATTTTTGTTTTAAATTCTGTGCCTTAGAATTGTGTCCTCCACAACCACCTGCTAAAGAGCGTCGCTCCGAAAGCTAGTGTGCTTCCAATTAAACCTCTTGGACCATAACCTGGTGTGTGATTTTAAGCTTTGTAACATCACCTCCTTTTTTTATCTCATTACTCCCTCAAACATCAATATATATATTTCTTGAGATTCACCATCCACTATGCCATCCCCCTTTGTGAATACCAATTCAAAGTAGTTGTTCAGGACATCACCCACTTCCTCCAGCTCCATGCATTAATTCCTTCCTTTGTCCTCGAGTTGAACTATCCTTTCCTTAGCTACCTCTTGCTTCCTATATGTGTATAAAACGCATTGGGATTTTCCTTAATCCTGTTGCCAGTGACATTCCTTGGCCCCTTTAGCCCTCCGAACTTCTAACTTAAGTTCTTTCCTGCTTTCTTTATATTCTCCTTTCTTCAGTTTCCTAACAATTATGTATGTCTTTTTTTTTACTAATCTCACAATTTCTCGTCATCCAAGGTTCCTGAATCTTATCTTTCATTTTCACTAGAACATACTGGTCTTGGAGTCTAATCACCTGACTTTTGAGAGATTCCCACATGCGTGATGTGGATTTATCCTCAAATATCCGCCTCAGATCTACATTCCCCAGTTTCTGCCTAATATTGTAGTAATTAGCCTCCCCTCAGCTTTGTACATTCACGCAAGCTTAATCTTATTCTTATCCATAAGTAACTTAAAAATTATAGAATTATGGTTACTGTTCCTGAAATACTCCCCCACTGAAGCTTCAATCATCTGGCTGACCTCATTCCCCAATCTTAGATCTACTATGGTCTCTTACCTAGTTGTGCTACTTCGATACTGCTTCAAGGAACCTGGAATAAATCCCACCCCGCAGCCCAGGTCCTGGCATCAAGCGAGTCCCAGTCAATATTGCAGAAGTTAAAATCATCCACCACAACAACACCGTTGTCTTTACATTTTTCTATAACCTGTCCACATATCTGTTCCTCTGTCTCTGCTGGCTGTCGGGAGGTCCTGCAAGACAATCCTATCAAAGTGATTGCACCCTTCCTAGTCCTGAGCTGTACCCATACGGCCTCACTGAATGAATCCTCCATGGTGTCCTTCCTCATTACATCTCTGAGAGTCTTCTTCATTAGTGGTCAGTTCCTCCAGTTGTCTTACATCCCTCTCTATCTTGCCAGAAACATCTAAATCCCAGAACATTAAGCAATTAGTCTTGTTCCTCTGTCACACAAAACTGGATTATTCTCAGGTTGGCATGGTCAGGCCAGTGGGGTATCATAAGAATCAGTGCTTGGGCTCAGTTGTTCACAACCTGTGTTACTGATTTGGCTGGGGGAATCAATCCGAATTGGCAAGTTTTCAGATGATATAAACATGGTGGGTCTGAGAATTGTGAGGAGAATGCAGAGACCTCAAATGCTGTACAGTGGAGAAATGACTGTGCAAGAGTATGGGAAGTTAAACATGATGTAGATAAATGTGAAGTTATCCACTTTGGTAGGAGGAATAAAGCTACAGAATTTTTTGTATAGTGAAAGCTTGGAAAGTTTTGATTTGGATACATCCTTTTCATAAGCCACATGCAAGTGGAGAAGACAGTTCAAAAGGCAAGTGCTATGTTCGTCTTTATCGCAACAGATTTTGCATACAGGAGCAAAGACATCTTGTTTCAAACAAATAGAACATGAGTGAGACTGAACCTGGAGTATTGTGTACAGTTTTGGTATGTTTTTCCAAAGAACAAGTGCAGCCGAGGTTCTCTAGACTAAATCCTGGAATGGTGGAATTGGCCTGTGAGGAGACATTGAGGAGACTTGGCCTGTGTTACCTGGAGATTAGAAGAATGAGAGGTAGTCCAACGTAAAAATTCTTAAAGGTTAGACAGAATAGATGCATGGACCATGTACCTGGCTCTTTTTCTCGAAGCAAGAGCACAGTTTCATAACAAAAGGGAAACCATTTAGAACTGAGATGACAAGTAACCTCTTCACTCAGCTGGTGGTTAATCTTTGGAATTCTATAGCCAGAGAGCTGTGGAATGTCAGTCAGTAAGTCAATTCAAAATTCAAGATTGATAAATTTCTCATGGAAATGGAGTACTGAGGTAGGTGATCAGCCATGATCTAGAGCAAGGTTCGAGGGCTGAATTACCTATTCCTACTCCAAGACATGAAAATGAAGCTTTTCAGGAGCAGTAAGATAATTTAATTGTAATTCTGAATTTAATAGACCATTAAAAACAGTTACAGCTCACTCAACAGAATTTAATGTTTTCCAGGATATTTAAAGTAAGGATAGTAATTTTAGAACAGAAGTTCTCATCAGTTCATGATTGCAGTACAGATGGCAATCTGTGAGAACCTTGATAAAGTGCCCGGTGGGGGAATGCAGTCTCATTGACAGCTACGTCTGGGTTTCAGCAACGTTCTGCACATATTCAAACTGCTAAAATTTCACTCAATTTCAGCAGCATAGTGATGACCAATGCTCACAGTTTCACAATCGTTACTGCATCAAAATCTGGACTATAGAATCATAAATTGTCCTTTCCTGAAGATTTAAAGCTTTTGAGCTATTTTAGCCACTCCATTTGCTTCATCTCATTTACCACATCAAAACTACTACTCCAAGCACTCACTTGGGAAAACACAAACTGAAAATGGAGATGAGAGAGATTTCATGGTAATGTGTGGTCGTTTCATTTTGCAAGAAAATGGGAAGTTATCAGTTTCCTATTCATTAGCAGAAACTACATTCTTTAATATAAACATTTAAAATTTTCTCTGGACATGAGCTGAAAATATCCGTAACATTTTCTACTTCATAAAAAAGAACTTCACAGGCTCTGATAATATTTCATTTTTTGTCTAAACACTGATGGAAAAATAAAGTTTTTCAAACGTATGTGTAATTATTTTCAAACTTGCTTATAGTTAGTTTTATCAAATGGTTGTCTGGTATTTTGTTGATACTGTCTGAAACAATAATGTGTCCCAAACCTTAAATTACTTCCAGATGATATTGTGATACAATTTTAGTGCTTTAATAGTTTTACAGACTATTTAAAATAATTGTTACTCAAAACATAAATGATCTGTCACTTTTCACATTCATTCACTTGTGTCACCAAATTATTCACTTTTAACCAAAACTATTCCAAATGATATCGAGAAGTGTTTCAACTTCCTATTGCTGACTCAGATGAGCACAAACAGATGATTTAGATAAACTGGTTCATAGTTGTATATCCCTCAAGTTTGTTAGTTCAATGATTTCACCAATGTCATAACGCACTGTATTTCTTCCTTCTGTCTTAGAAAATATTTAAAGTAAGTTCATGTGAAGTGAACAGTTGCAGACTTTTCCACCTCAGTGCTACAAATGGCCAACTATTCGAAGTACAGTTCCAGTCTGCCAAGTTATTCTGTACCTGCTGCACTTATCGGCAAACACTGTGCAGACATGTCCTTGAATACATTCCTCTAATTTACAGACTATGAAGTTGCTGCAGGTCATGCTAGACTGTCCAACAGTGTACTAAAACTACCTTCAGGTCTTAGGGATTTTTTTCACCATTTTCAGCCACAATATAATTTTTACAAATTGGCACAACAGAACCGAAGAGATCATTAAATGACAGTAAACTGAGACCATTTCTAATGCAGAAAGAACACTAATCAACATTCCTCCAAAAGATGCATTTTTAATACCATGGCTGAGCCTCCAGGATGTCCTATTACTTGATTAGTGGTGCTGGAAGAGCACAGCAGTTCAGGCAGCATCCAAGGAGCAGCGAAATCGATGTTTCGGGCAAAAGCCCTTCATCAGGAATAAAGGCAGAGAGTCTGAAGCGTGGAGAGATAAGCTAGAGGAGGGTGGGAGTGGGGAGAGAGTAGCATAGAGTACAATACGTGAGTGGGGGAGGGGATGAAGGTGATAGGTCAGGGAGGAGAGAGTAGAGTGGATAGGTGGAAAAGGAGATAGGCAGGTAGGACAAGTCCGGACAAGTCATGGGGACTGTGCGACTTGTCCGGACTTGTCCTACCTGCCTATCTCCTTTTCCACCTATCCACTCTACTCTCTCCTCCCTGACCTATCACCTTCATCCCCTCCCCCACTCACGTATTGTACTCTATGCTACTCTCTCCCCACTCCCACCCTCCTCTAGCTTATCTCTCCACGCTTCAGGCTCTCTGCCTCTATTCCTGATGAAGGGCTTTTGCTCGAAACGTCGATTTCGCTGCTCCTTGGATGCTGCCTGAATTGCTGTGCTCTTCCAGCACCATTAGTCCAGAATCTGGTTTCCAGCATCTGCAGTCATTGTTTTTAACCTGTCCTATTGCTTGTATAATACAAGGCACCGCTTTGTTGAACAGATAATTTTGAATCATAGTTATTGTTCAAATGCTTATTTTTAAACCCATGTTCCCAAAACACAATACAGCTCCAATTTTTGAACTTATTTGTTGAACATTGACCTCAGTGTTGGCAATGTTCTACCAAATGTTAAGCTAATTGGATAGGTGTTTAAAAGTAATCCTAACAAAGATACAGAATGGTAAAGGCATTGTACAAAGCAAGGAGAGTTTGCATTTGTTCCACTCCAACAATCTGTCTGTTTTTGAAATTTTTGACAGGGTGAAAAATCCCATTTTCTATCCACTATTAATTTTATTTCTATGGAAGAGCCTCGGTGACCGTGCTGGCTTTCAGTTGTTCTGTGCTCACTAGAAGGTAGCCTTGCATCTATAGAGTCATTATTGATGTGCCTGTAAGATGGCCATTTTCAATGTGCGTGCACATCATGGTAGAGATCATATAATTACAGCAGACTGAGAAGAACATTATACGTGATTGAATTTCCACACCAGATATCCACGTTTTCAAAACAAGCAACTAAAGTCCATACACTGTTTGTAAATGAGAGTTAACTAGATTTGCCAAACATACCATGATGGTTCTCATGCACTAAAAGGTTGTTATTTTCATCAATCTCTGTAAATGTGTTGCACGCACACAATTTAAATCATGCAGATCTCTTAATGGTACATGTGTCTATGTGTTATTGTTGACAATTCATCTGAGTGATCTTCCTTCACCAGAAAGTGTCATTCCCAGGTACCTTGTTGTTCTGTAACTGTTGTTGGGTTGCAATGGACCTCTTGGTTTGATAGTAGATCTGTGGACCATGTCGGGTTGTGAATTTACATCTTCCTGATCAGCCACCTGTATTGGGAAAAGCTGCTCCAATAGAAACCTGCCTGGATGTGCTTTAGCATTTCTCATGGCAACTCCTTAAGGATTCTGTTTCCTCTGTGCAATATGCTGCCTTGGGTTGTCAAGATATGTAAGGAAAAAGCGTCGACTGCAGATGCTGGAGATCAGAGTCCAAAAGTGTGGCACTGGTTCATTCCTGATGAAGGGCTTATACTCAAAACATTGACCTTCCTGCTCCTCGGTTGCTGACTGACTGGCTGCGCTTTTCCAATGTCACACTTTTGGACTCTGACTGTCAATCAATGTAAGTCAATTCACTATTACAGCAATGGGAATATCTTTGAAGCTTTTTGGCCATTCCTTTATCACTACTTCTTGCAATATTGGGACGATTGCATCTTGTTGGGCAGTTTGTTTGTCTTGAGTAAGGTGCTTTCTGTCACACTTCATACCTGTGCTCAGTTGATGACTTCCAGAAAATAATAGGCTGCTATTGCACATTAGTTTTCACACTGCTGTAGTGTCCTCTATTTCCCGCTTTGGGAGTGCTACTTTCAATGGATGTCTGTGATGTAGATCTGCTTCTTTTGTTTATACGTCATGTTCAAATGGTATCTCCAGATTAGCTGGATGGTAATTGGACTAATGTTCTTTGAAGACTCAATGGAGTAGAAAGTAGCAGCTTGAGTAAAATGTTTTGAAGTGACTTGTCTTTGGATTTATTTTCCACTTTGACTCTTGATGAAAATGTTCACAAGCAAATGACAGTGGCCAGTCACTCTTTCTCAATCTGATGGTAGCATCATTCCATTTGTGTTAACATCTGGATGCTTATGTGACCATTTGTCCTTGCTGCATAAGGGTAGCTCTAAGTCCTGCTTCACTGGCAAATGCAATCAAATCAAATGGAATCCAACAAGTTGCTGATCCTGCTTTTTATCTCTACATTGCTGCTCCAGCTGTCACCTTTTTGGGATTGAGATGAATGCCCTATACTGTTAGTATTGACTTCAAGCATCTTTGATATATTTTTCTTTCAGATTCAGGATCAGCTGACAAACTCTGTCTAGCTGTTGTATTGCATTTTGATTGTGATCAGCAATGGCTTCTTCTGTTGCGCCTCCATAACCACATGCAGCAACTCATCAAAATAACTGCCATTCCTTGAAGATCATTGAATCCCTGCAGAGTGGAAGCAGACTATTCAGCCCATTGAATCCATGCCAACCCTCTGAAGAGCATTCTGCCCAGATCCAAACCCCTACCCTATCCCTGTTACCCTGCATTTCCCATGGCTAATTCACCTGGCATGCATGTCCCTGGACCCTATGAGCAATTTAGGAAGGCCAAGTCATCAAACTTGAACATTTTTGGACTGTGGGAGGAAACTGGAGCATCTGGAGGAAATCACAGCACAGAGAGTAAACGCATGCAGACACAGGGAGAATGTGCAAACTCAACACAGTCACCCGAGCATGGAATGGAACCTGGGTCCCTGGCACTATGAGGCAACACTAAGCCATTGTGCTGCCTAGATCACTATCTCATGTTTTCTTTAACAATATTCCTCTGGAAGTGTGGATATACGATATACCAAATGGTATCTGTATATCTGAAAGGGCATCCAAAATATAATTAGAAAGCTGCTGATTTCATTCAACTTCATTTGTCAATAACCATCCTTTGCACTCCAGGCCATGAATATTTCTGCCTGTACACGTTGTGGCAACGTTCCTCCACAGGTGGGCAGAGGATGGTGCAATCACTTCAGGGCTTTATTTAGATTCTTTGGACTGATGCAGCAATCCTCGTTCCAACAATCGCAAACTATTTTGCACCTATTGACCTGGTTAAACCATCCTGTTGTTAAGGTTCATCAGAGTGCTCCACCAGAAGCTCTTCAGTTGCCACCTGCACCTGTTTGCTGTGCTCCTTCTTGCCACAAACCTGTGTGAAAATTGGGTCGGCTTCTTTCCTGGAGAACATGTTTTCCCAATGCCTGACATACCTTCTTTTCCTATGTATGATGTTCTCTGCTGTTTGTCCTTGATTTTTCTGCCCTTTGTGGTTGATGTATCGATTAACATATTGCCAGACCTGCTCTGTTCTGCCATGAATATGCTCTTGCTGCTGTTTTATAACTTCAGGGTATTTGCACACATCACTTACTTCCTGGGAGTTTCTCCTCTCATATTAGATGTGTTTGTACTACTTGTATAATCCTATTTTTAACGAGATCGCCTTTTAATTGCACGACTTCATAGGATTCGACAATCTCTGTTGAAGAGGTCACATGTTAATAAATAGTCTCTTATTCACTGTGGCCTCTTATATTGAATACATACCATTCATAAGTTGCTTTCACCTTGGTTCAAAGCATACCCTCAAAGATTTTCAAATTTTCTTTTAAGATTCCCTACAGTGTGGAAACAGGCCCTTTGGCCCAACAAGTCCACACCGACCCTCCAGAGAGTAACCCACCCAATCCCATTTCCCTCTGGCTAATGCATCTAACACTACGGCCAATTTAGAATGGTCAATTCACCTGACCTGCACATCTTTGGACTGTGGGAGGAAACCGGAGCACCCAGAGGAAACCCACGCAGACACGGGGAGAATGTGCAAACTCCACACAGACAGTCACCCAAGGCTGCAATCGAACCTGTGACCCTGGTGCTGTGAGGCAGCAATGCTAACCACTGAGCCACCGTGCTGCATGTAGTTATTTTGTGTGTTCTTCAGTAGGGTTTAGGATGTAAATAACTGTTTTTTAAACAGCTCTTAAACACTCTACCTCAGCTTCAGTTTTGACCCTGTGTTCAGCATTCACAGGTCAACAGTCTTACCTCGACTGTATCTTTCTTGAAGTGCCTGTAATATGACCACTTCCAATGTGTGCATATCCTAGTAGGCATCACATGACCATGTCAGACCAAAAAAGGCATTTATACATTAATGCATTTTAAAACAAATGTCTGTCTCGAAACACAACCACTTCCTCTGTCATCCCTTTTCCTGTGCACTAAATTAAAAACTCAATTGACATGTGGAACATCTTCACATCAGCTATAGCAGCGAAAAGAATCACAATTATATCCTCCATTTTCACTTTTCTGTACATGCTGTCAAATTTAAGAGGGATTCGCCTGCCATTTTTTTTCCATAGCCTTACTCTGGCAAGGCAAGAAGGGAAGTCTTTAGTTTATATATCTTTATAAAATTGTTGTCTTTAAGTTGATATGCATCATTTGCTTTCCTGTGCACAGCCATAATAATCTTCTCAGTATTATGGACATTAGCTACAAGGTGGACTGAAACCTTTTCAGCCTCAAGCCATTTGAAATCCAAGAAGAAAACAATACCAACCTCATTTGTGGAACTTTGGATGACAAAGCTGTCTGCTGTTTCAGAAAAGGATTGTCAAGGCTCATTTGCTATCTTCGTAGAAGCATACTGAAGAATTGGTCTTGGCCTCAACCTCAAGAAGACTCTGATTCTTTATGAACCAACTCTAGGTCAAATTCCAGTCCATCTCTCCATTAAGATCAATGGAGAAATACTCCCAAAAGTGGAGGATTTCCCCTACCTGGGGAGCTACCTCTCATCTAAGGCTGACACTGATGCAGAGATTCAGTGTTGCACAACCATATTTGATAGTGGGTAGTTTAATAATTAATAAATTATTAAACTACAGAATCCAAGCTACATTAATAAATGGACAGGGGAGCCTGGACAATTTCTGCAATTGTGAGTGTGAGACAGTGTGAGCAATAATTGGCAAGCTTGCACTTGTGTCCGTAGCCTGATCATTATTCATAATATGAAACCTGGAACATAATCAGCAAATTAACAGGCGCTTCATATTTTGTATTAAAATAGGCAAAAAATTCTGAGTAGGCAGATTGATTTGCAAGCTAATAAGCAAATAGGATCACTATTTTTCAACTATCCATTGGCATTGCAGGCTGTATTATTCTGAGTGCTTACTCTTTATGTCTTTGTAATCAGTCTATTACAGCAAATACACAGAAAAGTTAAAACATAGAACATTACAGCACAATACATGCCCTTCGGTCCTCAATGTTGCACCGACCTGTGGAACCAATCTGAAGCCCATCTAACCTACACTATTCTTTTCTCATCCATATGTCTATCCAATGACCATTTATATGCCCTTAAAGTTGGCGAGTCTACTACTTTTGCAGGCAGTGTTTTCCATGCCCCTTCTACTCTCTGAGTAAAGAAACTATCTCTGACATCTGTCCTATATCTATCACCCCTCAATTTAAAGCTACGTCCTCTCATGCTAGCCATTGCCATATGAGGTAAAAGGCTCTCACTGTCCAACCTATCTAAGATTTGGAGACACTGGTGTTGGTCTGGGGTGTTCGAAGTTAAACATCACACAACACCAGGTTATAGTCAAACAGGCTTATTTGGAAGCACTAGCTTTCAGAGCGCTGTTCCTTCATCAGATGGTTGTACTCTCTAACCCTCTGATTATCTTGTATGTCTCAATTAAGTCGCTTCTCAACCTTCTTCTCTCTAATGAAACAAGTCCCTCAGCCTTTCCTCATAAAACCCTCCCTCCATCCATGGCATCACAATAAATCTCCTCTGAACCCTTTTCAAAGCTTTCACATCCTTCCTATAATGTGGTGACCAGAACTGTACGCAATACTCCAAATGTGGTCGCACCAGAGTTTTGTACAGCTGCAGCATAATCTCATGATTCCGAAACTCATTCCCTCTACCAATAAAAGCTAACACATCATATGCCTTCTTAACAACCTTGTCAATGTGGCTGACAACTTTCAATGATTATGTACCTGGACACCGAGATCTCTCTGCTCACCTACATTACCAGGAATCTTACCATTAGCCCAGTACTCTGCATCCCTATTACTCTTTCCAAAGTGAATCACCTCACACCTTTCTTCCATATTAAACTCCATTTGGCACCTCTCAACCCATCTCTGCAGCTTATCTATTTCTCTCTGTAACCTACAATATTCTTCATCACGATCCACAACTCTACCGACCTTAGTGTCTTCCCATCCTTCCCAAATTTACTAACCCATCCTTCTATGCCCTCATCCAGGCCATTTAAATAAATGACAAACAACAGTAGATCCAAAACAGATCCTTGCGGTACCCTACTAGTAACTGAACTCCAGGATGAATATTTACCATCAACCACCACCCTCTGTCTTCTTTCAGCTAGCCAATTTCTGATCCAAACAGCTAAATCACCCTCAATCCCATGCCTCCATATTTTGTACAATAGTCTACCATGGGGAACCTAATCAAATGCTTCACTGAAATCCATATACATCACATCAGTCACTTTACCCTCATCCATCTGTTTGGACATCTTCTCAAAGAACTCAATAAGGTTTGTGAGGCATGACCTACGCTTCACAAAACGATGTGATCTATCCCTGATCAACTTATTCCTCTCTAGATGACTATAAATCCTATCTCTTATAACCCTTTCCAACACTTTACCCACAACTGAAGTAAGGCTCACAGGTTTATAATTTCCAGGGTTGCCTCCACTCCCCTTCTTGAACAAGAAAACAGCATTTGCTATCCTCCAGTCTTTTGGTACTATTCCTGTAGATAATGACAACATAAAGATCAAAGCCAAAGGCTCGGCAATCTCCTCTCTGGCTTTCCAGAGAATCCCAAGATAAATCCCATCCGGCCCAGGGGACTTATCTATTTTTTCACTTTCCAGAATTGCTAACACACTCCTCCTTATGCATTTCAATCCCATCTAGTCTAGTAGCCTGTACCTTAGTATTCTCCTCGACCACATTGTCTTTTTCTAGTGTGAATACTGAGGTAAAGTATTCATTTAGCGCATCCTCTATCTCCTCTGACTACACGCACAACTTCCCACTGCAATGCTTGATTGGCCCTAATTTTACTCTTGTCGTCTTTTATTCCTGATATAGCGATAGAAAGCTTTATGATTTTCCTTGATCCGATCCACCAGTGACTTTTCATGTCCCCTCCTGGCTCTTCTTAGCTCTCTCTTTAGGTTTTTCCTGGCTAACCTGTAACTCTCAAGCGCCCTAACTGAGCCCTCACATCTCATCCTAACATAAGCCTTTTTCTTCCTCTTGAAGAGAGATTCAACCTCCTTAGTAAACCACGGCTCCTGCACTCGACAACTTCCTCCCTGCCTGACCGGTATGTACTTATCAAGGACATGCAGTAGCTGTTTCTTGAATAAGCTCCACATTTCAATTGTGCCCATCCCTTGCAGTTTCCTTTCCCATCCTATGCATCCTAAATCTTGCCTAATCACATCATAATTGCCTTTTCCCTAGTTACAACTCTTGCCCTGCGATATATACCTAACTCTTTCCATCACTGAAGTAAACATAATCGAATTATTGTTACTATCACCAAGTGCTCACTTATCTCCAAATCTAACACCTAGCCGGGTTCATTACCTTTTCTAAATCTAATGTAGCCTTGCCCCTTGTTGGGCTATCGACATACTGTTTCAGGAAACCATCCCACACACATTGGACAAGAACTAACCCATCTAAAGTACTTGAACCATCATATTCCCAAAAAATATTTGGGGAGTTAAAGGCCCCAGAACAACTACCCTGCACTCTCGTTCCTATCGAGGATCACCTTTATTCTCCTATCTTCTACGTCTCTGGAACTATTTGGAAGCTGACAGAAAACTCCCAAAAGGGTGGCCTCTCCGTTCCAGTTTCTAATTTCAGCCCATATTACCTCAATAGAGGAGTCCTCAAATGTCCTATCTGCAACCATAATACTGTCCTTGACTAACAGTGCCACACCACCCCCTCTTTTTTTTTAACCATTTTTTCTGTTCTTACTGAAATATTTAAATCCCAGAACCTGCAGTAACCATTCCTGTCCCTGCTCCACCCATGTCTCTGAAATGGCCACGACGTCGAAATCGCAGGTACCAACCCATGCTGCAAGTTCACCCACCTTTTTCCAGATGCTGCTGGCATTGAAGTAAATATACTTCAAACCAACTTCTTGCCTGCTGGTGCCTTCATGCGATCTTGAAATTTTAGTTCTGACCTCACTACTCTCATCCTCATGTACTCGAACTATAATTTCGGTTTCCATCCCCCTGCTGAATTAGTTACCGTATCCAAGTTGCTTTTGTTTTAAAATATGAAATACCAAACAGTACAGCACAAGAATGGAGTCTTCAGCCCACAATGTTGTGCCAAACATGATGCCAAATTAAACTAATTCCTTCTGCCTGCCTTTGGTCCATTTCCTCCATTGCTTGCATGTGCTCATGTAAAAATCCCTTAAATGCCCTCATCATATCTGCCTGCAGCATCATCCCTGACAGCACATTCCAGACTCCTACCACTCTCTGTGTGAAAATACTTGCCCCTCGCATCTCCGTTCAACTTTCCCCCCTCTCACCTTAAATGCATGCTCCCCTTGTTTTAGACATTTTAACTCTGGGAAAAAGATTCTGACCATCAATCCTATCTATGCATCCCATAATTTTATAAATTTCTATCAAGTCTCCCCTCAGCCTCCACTGCTCCAGAGAAAACATCCTGAGTTGTTCTTGCCTCTCCTTATAGCTCATATCCTCCAAAGAAGGCAGCATCCTGGTAAACCTCTTTCACACCCTCTCCAAAACCTCCACATCCTTCCTGTAGCATGGTGACTTGAATTGAACGCAGTACTCTAAGTGTGGCCTTACCAAAGTCTTATAAAGCTGGAACTTGACATCCTGATTCTTGTACTCAATTCCCCAACCAATAAAGGCAAGCATGCCATACACCTCCTTTACCACCCTATCTACTTGAGTGGGCACTTTCAGGGGAAAAGAATCCTAAGATTCCTCTGTATATCAATATGATTCAGGGTCCTGCTGTTCACTGTATACTTTTCCTTCACATTTGATCTCCCAATGTGCAGCACCTCACACTTACCAGATTAAACTTAATCTGCCGTTCCTCTGCCCACATCTGCACCAATCTATATCCTATTTTATCCTTTGACAACCTTCTACACTATGTGCAACTTCACTGATCTTTGTATTAATTGCAAACCTCCTAATCCCCTCATCTACATTTTCATCTAAGTCATTTATAGATATCACAACCAGCAGAGGTCCCAGTATGGATTCCTGCAGAATACCACTAGTCATGGACCTCCAGCCTGGACCTCCAGCTTCGACCACTCCTCTCTGCCTTCTTTGGGCAACCAAATTCTGAATCCACATGGCCAAGTCACTGTGGACCCCACGTATCCCATGTTTTAAGTTTAAGAAAACTTATGGGATGAAATGGAGGCTGTGAAACTCGTTTCTTCGTACCTGAGTGCTCCCACCAGGACATTCACTGAAACTTTCACTCAGAACTTTGTGGCCAACTACTTTGACAAACAGTAAATTGCCACGACATTTGAACCACTCTTCTTGGTATATCTTCTTTCACATCACAGTTCACCAGTTTCTAAACATCTCATTTACTTTTAATGCCACTTAAAATTTTATAATTTACTGATTCTGCATTGCAAAAACTTTTTATTTGATAGTTCTTTGTATCTCAATGCGGAAAAGTTGATCTCAATATTCACAAACCTTCCATTGTGCGTACCGTACATCTTTTTGTCTCATGGCTGTGCAATCTGAAAAGTGCATTTTAATGCCACAGACTTGTGACTTTCCTCTTTGCAGCCTGATCACTGAGCAGGTCATTTAACATATCGTAAAACTACCTCACTTATATCCCATCAAAATTAATGGGATGACTATCATTTTAAAATGAGTGATCCACTCTGCCAAGGCACCAATACTAAATTTCTGCAGCATGATCCAATCAGATTGAAGCAATTTCACTGCCATCCAAAGGCTTTGCAGAAGATAATTATGTCAAGCTGAATATACCCACTGTGAGACATTCACAGGATGAGGGCATCGCCAGCTAGGATAGCATTTATTGCCCATCCCTAATTGCCCAAAGGGCAGTTAAGAATCAATCACATTGCTATGGGTCTGGAGCCACATGTAGGCCAGAGTAGGTAAGTTGCCTTCCCTCAAGGACATTTATGAACCAGATGTTTTTTTTCCAACAATCGACAATGGATTAATGGTCATCATTCAACTCTTAATTCTAGATTTTTATTGGACTCAAATTCCACCATCTGCCATGACAGGATTCAAACCCAGGTTCTGAGAACATCAGCAGGGTCTTTGGATTAACAGTTCAACGATAATACCATTAGGTCATCCACGTCCCCTAATTGTTTTGTTTTTTTCCTACTTTATTTTCATATGTCTCCATATTACACAGTGCCGTAGAATAAAGAAAGCCCAGTGCTTAAAGAAACTTGTTAATATATAATTTCTGACTGAATATCATGTTATTTATTTTGTATAAGATGAAAATAAATCCTCCAGATCTGTAGAAGTCAATAGCTGGAAGCTGCCCATTTTCATTAATAGTGATTTATGAAGTGAGATTCATGATGTGCTGCCCGGCATGGCTCATGCATTCTTCTGCTCATCATCTTATTAATTATGGAGCCAGGCTCTTTGGTGCTCTTCTCACGGAATCAGGCAGCAGGAGAGGTGGAAGCACTCACCTTTACTGAGATATTGCAGCATTCATGCCACTGGCACCATGTTTGAAAGCCAGGCTGCACATCACATTAGACACTGCAAGCTAGCGGCTGCCCTTCACGCTGTGATGCTTGTCTATTATCACTGAGGACATGGACCAGAAAGGAACACTCACTTCTGGCTTTGCTGACAGGGTATCAGAGAGGAGGACAATGCCTTTCCCTGCTGAGTGCCCTACGCTGTCTGACACAACCAGACTCAACCTGGCTCAGGTCAGTGCTGTACCTTGGAAAAAAACAAATGCCCATGAATGCACAATAAAGGTCACTGATCTTCTGTGTGTTATGCAAGGGGCAGTGGTCTCCAGATTATCACTCAGTTTAAATCTGCTCCTGCACACATCTCTTATCAAAGCGCATTCACTACAACTTCAACTATTGCACGCATCATATCCATTCAGTCTCTCCCACCTACCCCATCCTACAAACTGCTCACCCTTCCTGCCATCTACACTTTCTGTTGACTCAGCAGTAACACCTCACCAATGTTTCTGCTCCTGCATCTTCACTAATTGCACTTCCATCCACTTCTATCACTCTCAATCCTTCTGTTTGTATCATTGCAGGAAAAGTTGTCCTATTTCTTACATTAATGTCTACACAGACTGACTTACCTGTAAGCTCCACGCTTATTGTATCGAACTACACAATTGACTGTGTTCAGACTGCAAGGACATGAACCCCTGGGCCCTGGTTAGATCAGGTATCTGACTGGCAGTAGCTAATCCTCAAGACTGAAGCCCTTGGTGGACCATGGTGGTACTTCCAGTTGAATCTAACTGCTCTATGGACTGATTGCCCTTTGAGTTTACCTTGTAAACTGCTGGCACATGCTGCATATGTGACATTGATGTGGCACAGCACTATATCCACCCCCTTGACTGGTCACTGCTCCCAAGTAAACAGCAATGCAAGCCACAGAGACTGGCAGTCTGTAACTGAACACTGAAGATTCTGTGGACCAAAAAAGCCTCAAGTAAGCGCAAAGTGAATGAATGCTAAAGCAAGCTCGGAGCTGTAAGGTGCATCTGTGTAGCTGCATGAGATAAGTGCATATCCTCTGCGTGCAAAATGATCTGCAGAAGCATGCAAGTCGTGGTGTGCCAGAACTCTCAAGTAAAGTGTTGAAAGGCTGAAGTTGTATGAAAGGTGGTCTAAGAGAGGCCACAATGATGCGATGAGATTACAGTTTGCTGCTGCCAACATGGAGAGACAAGGGTGATGATACTCATGGAGAATGCAGGGACATTGTACTAAAGACTTAGGTACCAACGATGGCCAGGACAAGAAATTACCAAGCAAGTACTCATTTTACTTTATGTGATGTGAACAGGAAGGTAGGTGAATTGGAAGTGGTGTATAAGTAAGGTGCGTCGGGTTGTGAATGACATGCAAATGCATGGAAGTAAGGTAGGTAATGATAAATAATAAGATTCTGAAGCCAGTAAATAAAGTCTAAGAGGAAAATTGGAAGTAAGGTTCTGACATTATCATTCTTGCCCTATTTTCCCACATGTGCATGCTATATCAAAGAGAGGAAAATTCCACCTAATGATTCCAATTGCTGGCATAGCAGATACCATTGTGAAGTTCAAAGTGGAGCAGAAATAGATTTTCAATTCATATACAGAAAACAGAAGGGAAATAAATTATAATGAAACTTCATAATGCTAAACTAATAAAGAGATAAATGATCAATCCAATCATTAAGAAAAAAAAATGTGGATTTTAGAACTTACATGAGCGGAAGTACAAGAACAGTAATGCACGGAAAGGATGTGATTCTACTGTTTTGTGGCAGTTAATAGGAAAAACAAATGAGACAATTCTGTACAAAATAAGCATTGAAGGATTATCTACAACAACATTTTAATAATCAAATTCAGCTCATTGTGAAGCATTATTTAGAGAATTAAGACTTGTGTACATAATGAGCCATCTAATATGCACTATATATCAAGATCAAACTGTAATGAGCCTTAATGCATTCATGCCAGAGAGAATCTATTCATAAATTTTATTTTCCTTTGGATAAGAATATAGATACGACACTGTTTTGTGTTCAAGATCCATTCCCCTAGGGTTTTACAAGTCCATTGCTTTCACGACAGATTTATCAAAATCCTTTTAAATCATATGCACTTTGTCCCCTTGATTGTCCTGAAGGTTAAATGCTGTTTTCACAGTCTCTCATGTGTGAATGTATGTTTGTCCCTGTAATAAATCACAGCAGTTTTGTTTAGCCAATGAGTCCTTTCTAAAGTTTTCAAATCAACGTTTGAAGGCCAGGGAAGTGGTGATTGACCTCGAAAGAAAATATTTTTCCTAATGGCACATGCATTAGAAGAATTCATGCAAACAAATTTGAAAAATGCAAGGCAGACGGTAGAATGGGCAGTAATTCAGCAAGGTAAATCCCTAGGCTTATAAAATCTCTGATGTGCTTACATGAGATAAACTTTTGGTGACTTTAGATATTCAACTATATTTGATTTCAACCATAAAATGCAGAAACAGAATTTGGCTATTCAGCCCGTTGAGTCTGCTCTGCCATTCAATCATGGCTGATAATGTATCTCATCCCCATTCTCCTGCCTTCTCCCTGTAACCATTAATGCCCTGACCAATCAAGAACCTGTCTATCTCTGTCTTGAATACATTCAATGACTTGGCCTCCATAGCCCTCTGCGGCAATGAGTTACACAGATCGACCATTCTCTGGCTGAAGAAATTCCTCCTCATTTTAGCTCAAAGTACATCCCTTCAATCTGAGGCCATGACCTTTGGCTCTAGTCTCTCCTACTAATAGAAACATCTTCCTCAAGCCCACTCAATCTAGGCCTCTTGTTATTCTGTAAATTTTAATCAGATCCCCACTCATCCTTTTAAACTCCATTGATTACAGACCTAGAGTCCCCAACCATTCCTCATATGATCAGCCCTTCAGCTGTGGGATCATTCTTGTCAAGCTCTTCCGGACTCCTTCCAAGGCCAGCACATCTTTCCTTAGACACAAGGCCCAAAACTGCTTGCAATATTCCAAATATGGTCTGACCAGAGCCTTACAGAGCCTCACCTGTATGTTTCTGTTCTTGTATTCTAACCCTCGTGAAATGGATGCAATCATTATATTTGCCTTCTGAACCTGCATGTTAACCTTCAGAGAATCCTGAACTGGCACTCTCAAGTACCTTTGTGCTTCAGATTTCTGAAGGTTTTCCCTTTTTAGAAAACAGTCTATGCTTCTATTCTTGTCAAAGTACATAACTTCACACTTTCCCATGTCGTATTCCATCTGTCACTTCTTTGCCCACTCACCTAACCTGTCCAAGTTTTTAGCAGCCTCACTGCCCCCTCAATGATACCTGTCCCTCCACGATCTTTATGTCATTTGTAAGCTTAGCAAAATAATCCTCAGTTCTTGCATCCAGATCATTAATGTATAACTTGAAAAGTTGTGGTCCCAACACTGACCCCTATGGAATTCCACTAGTTGGCCATTTGCCATCCTAAAAAAGGCTCCCTTCATACCTACTGTCTGCCTTCTACCAGTACACCAGTCCTCTATCCATGCCTAAACCTTGCCCCTAACACCAAGGGCTTTTATCTTATTTAGTAGTGTCCTGTGTATACATTATCAGAGTCATTCTGAAATTCCAAATTGATCATGTGCACTGGTTCTCCTTTGTCTCACTTGCTTGTTACCTCCTCAAAGAATTCCAATAAATTTGTCAAATATGACCCCCCACCCTTGACAAAGCCATACTGACTCAGCCATATTTTACCATGCATTTTCAAGTACTCCTCAATCTCATTCTTAATAATGGACTCTAAAATCTTATCAATGATGGAGGTCAGGCTAACCAGGCTAAAGATTCTTGATTTCTGATTCCTTCCTTCTTAAACAGTGGTGTTACATTAGCCATTTTCCTGTCCTTTGGGACCCTCTCTTACTCCAATAATTTCTGAACGATCACCACCAATGCCTGTGCAATCTCCTCAGTTATCTCCTTCAGAACTCTGGGATGTAATCCATCTAGTCCTGGTGACTTAACCACCTTCAGACCTTTTAGCTTCCCCAACACCTTCTCCTTAGTAATGGCCACTACGCTCACATCTGACCCTTTACTCTGTTGAAGTTCTGGTATGCAGCTTGTACTGGTTTGTGTTGGCACAATTTGTTGCTGATCCTCATGATTATGGTATAAATTGATGGGATCTGTGTAGATAGCTACAGCATCCCAGCTCTCTAATGTGATGGACAACTGATCACTAAAGGTTAGATAGGTTCACAAAGAAAAAAAAGAAAAAAATGGACAAAGAGACTTATCTTCCAACTCCTAATCATAACTGTTTCTACAAACTACTTTTACAGATTACTACTAGCTGTACACAGATCGGAAACCAAGTTATGTGCACTACACTCTGCAGGCAATTGTATAGGGTCGAAAGAGTATGATAAAAGTAAATTAAGAATTACAGGCTGGAAAAGTCTACTCTATTCTTTGCGGTGTCTGGAACATGCCTTCAAGCAAGCTTTGTCTGAAAAGTGGTATCCGTTCTGAGACTTAAACAGAGGTTAATTGGTTGAGTTTTTGATTTATGTATTGCGTGTTACTGTACAATTACTATCTTTTAGTATTACAATTGTGAAGTTTTATAAAATTGTTTTGTTTTAGGACTGCGCCTTAAAGTTAAGGTAGCAATGAAGGCATCATAGGACCTTCTCTCAATTCTACCAACAATAGCCCCTATGATATGCCTGTTTAAGATTAAAGGGAAGGCAAGGTTGTTCGCTAGAAAGAAGGTGCAAAGTTTTCACATTTGTATAAACATTAGCAAATTTTGAGCTTACTGTGGTTGGGCCTCTACTTTCCAAACTCCAAGGGACGTATTGAGAATGGTGGGCTGTCAACAGTTATGTTTTAAACTGCCCATTTAATTAAAAAGCGGAATGGAGTTGGCATCTCAAGGATAGATAACTCTCTCATTTTTATGTGGATACAAGGTCCATGTGATTCACATTGTCATGAAAACGAGCTTTGAGGGGGAAGGGTTTCTAAGATAACCTGAAAACTCATAGTCACAGGCAGCCTACCAAGATCTGGGGAAGAGAGACCAATTCGAGCGTCCATGGTTCACTACACATTAATGTCTAAATTGAAATGACAAAATGTGTGAGTATTTGAAATGAAGCTGGAAGATTCAGTTAACTTATACGAGAAGGAGAATTGCTAGGAAAAGCTCTAACCCATGAACAATACTTCTGTGCTTAAAGCTTGTCAGACTGGGAAGGCAAAGGGATGAAAGGTAAGCTCTCAGGAGCTAAGAATTACATTTAAATAGGTCTGGGATTCATAAGACTATTTAAAGACATTGTAAAATATATCTGTGAAGTAGGTTTTTCAGTTGTATTCAATTTCAAGGGAAATGTTCTGTTCTGCAGTTAATAAAGTATGTTTCCTATTAAAGCAGTACTTGCCAAAGTGCTTTTAGTATGTTATGTTAAAAGGGGAAATCTTGTTGTGCCATCCTTTCAACTGTCAAATGGAAGTTTATGAGGATTGTAAAAGTAGTCAGCTTTGACTGACTCATAAGAGAGTGAGCATAAATTTGACAAATAGTTATTATTAATGTTTGAAGGAATGACCAAGGGTCAATTTTCAAAAAGCTGACGTGATTTGAATAAATGATACTAAAACAGGGAAAAAACAGCTCATCCAGTTTTGAGGTTGTACATGTGTATATAGTTTACTTACAACATATTAATTCATGGAGAAAGTGAGGACTGCAGATGCTGGAGATCAGAGCTGAAAATGTGTTGCTGGAAAAGCGCAGCAGGTCAGGCAGCATTAAAGGAACAGGAGAATCAACGTTTCGGGCATCAGCCCTTCTTCGGGCTGATGCCCGAAACGTTGATTCTCCTGTTCCTTGGATGCTGCCTGACCTGCTGCGCTTTTCCAGCAACACATTTTCAACATATTAATTCATACCTTAGATTCAATTGAGAGGCAAAGGGACTCGTGCTTGGCTACCAGACCCATGGTCTGTGGCAGAGCACTTAACAAGTAGGTCTATAATGGAGGACTCTATCTTAATTCCTTCATTTTTCTGCTTTTATTCTTTACGTTTTGGTTATTTTTCTGTGTTTTAAGATGGTGTCAGTGATGACAACACCATACAATACTTTTCACTGTATTTTGTAAGAAAATACACGACAAAAAATAAATCAAATAAATCAGATTTGATTCCAAAAGACATTCTTTACAAATTGACATTTTGTACATTGAGTAGGCAAAGATTGTTGCTGATTTACTAAAATTTGTAAAACATTCTCAAAGTCCATAAGACTCACTGCAGCAATATCATTGAGCTCTGTTATAAATGCTGTATCGATGAGGCCAGCTGACTGGGTTCTTCTGACACATGGGTAAGTGCTAAAATGTGCAAAGACCTGAAAAAGAACACTTCCGATGTTCCCTGATGTGCACTAAATAAAAGGCTTTAGCCTAGCAATTCAATGAGCCATTGATAGCTCAGAAAATATACTGTTAAAATGATACCAAATATTATTTACATACCATTCTACATACCATATACACACCTTGAAAAATGTTCTAAATGCAGCTAATATTTGCTCCTGATTATGTTGCCCTTTCTGTGACTGAATTCTCTGAACTGCTATCAGCTGTAAAATTTTTAACAATATGCACGCACTAAATGTGACAAGATTATAAACCTGCTCCTTAAACCACAGTTACAATTGCCTTACATCCAACATAGAATAAAGATGAAAACCAAAATAACTTCAGATGCTGTAAATCAGAAACAAAACCAGAAATTGCTGGAAAAACTCCACAGGTCGTAGTGCATCTCTGGAGAGAAATCAGAGTTAAAGTTTCGGGCCGATTGACCCTTCCTCAGAACTAGAATCATGTTACCTCATCAACCTGTGGAATAGACATCTGGACAAGTTGGAGAAAAACACCCTGTTGTTATTTAAAAACTACTGGATGTTAATGAGCAGAACTTAGGAAGATATTAACGTAGCACAGCAGAAAATAAAGTACATAACATATTTAGAATATCTGGAGCTTTATTTTAAAATTCTTCATTACTTCAGTATTAGATTTTCTCAAACCATCATGAACATATATGTACTGCTAATGCAAGGCAGTATCATTTTTGGAATGTTTCATTTGGATGTTTAAGTCCAAACTAAGTTCAAAGCAAAGGAGAGCGACATCACTTCAACAGAAAGAGGACCTCAGTATTTGCAGGGATCCCAGTGGTAGATTGGAATTCACTCACAAGAGACTGAGTGAAGTGGGGAAAACTTCCATGGAGTGTTTAACTGTTAGAAAGAATCATCAGACATACGTCAATATTTGCATTTTTCTCCAGAAAAATGTCATTATTTACAAGGAATTTCCCTTGTATATAAATATTTGAGTCATGTCCCGAAGTTTGTTAGTACTTTCAGAGTGTCTCTCGCACGTTTAAATTTCAATACTACTACTCTAACTTGCTATATAATGTACTGCATTAACTGGAAAGGGTTGCAGTGACTTCTTTTTATTTAGTCTCTTCTCTTTCAATTTAAATTAGATGTTGTCTCTGACTGTAGCCTATCTGTGCCACATGTTATTTTCTGGTCAAAAGAGAGGATAATTGACCTTCACTCTCATACCCATCAATAACTGCCAAAGTGTTTCATTGAGATTGGGTGAAGGTGGCTAGCATCTATCATTTCCCCATCCCTCCCTAACATAAGTGCTTTGACTTGTATTCTCACATCCTGGACAACCCAATTTGAACTGTGAACTCAGACTTTCAGAACTTAATTCAAGCTGTCATGCTGCCTATCTGTCATGTATCATTGGTACATTATTATATTTTCCAGCAATAGTTTCCATAAATTTGACTACTTATGTACTATTAAAAAGTAATCTATTTACATTAGATAATTAAGTATTTGACAATCTAGTTTCGCGTTTTCCCTTTGAATTGCTGAGTGTCTCAGGATCCTGCAAGTCTTTGCTCATAATTTTTATGTGGCTTTCTAGATTTTTAAGAGAGACTGAAAATTTATTTCCTTGAACAACTATAACCAGTGTTAAGCTTTTATGTACTATGATAAGTGGACATTTCTCTGGATCAATGCTAAAATTACAATTGCAATTAAAATATCCTCACAACTGGCTAATCCTCTTCCCTGGCCTTTACTATTAGTTCTGCTGGCTGAGGTCTATTTGACTTGGGGTGAGGTTGTGGGGAGAGAGAAATGAGCTCATGTAAGTCATTAATGGTTTAGCCAGTTACTTGGTGTTCGAAAATTTTCTGACAGAATTCTTTCTTCTCATGACAGCAATTCTTTCTTCTTATGACAGCAACGGAATAAACCTTTCATTTCAGAAACCTAACTATATAATTTTTATACATGTGATTTGTTGTATTTGAATGGATGTTTGAATTTCATTTGCATTTCCTATCCCATTATTTTGCAGTTCTGCAATATCCTCTTTAACTCTAACACACCTTTGCTGTGTCATATACTTTTTGTGTGCATTCATCAGTCTCATTTTCTGATCACAAAAACAGCAGGAAGAAGAAAGTTGAGATGGAAAAGTTGAGTTCTAAGTAAAAATGCATGCTACCTGTACTGCCATAGCATCTGTAAACAAAGCAATTGTGGTCATTAAGACTTTAGTTACAGTTACTGAAATAGGAGGAAGTGTGTTAAAAGAAGGAGCCCTCATGTCAGATCTGTTTTATAAGCAAAGGTAAGGACACTAGACTCTTCAGCCATAAAAGAACATATGTAAGATGTGTCCATACAAAGATTATGATGGTTCACAGTAGAGCAAATGTACGTCTGGAAAATTTCATGATAAAGACATGGTTACAAAGGTTTCTACTGGTAAGAGACAAATTAAGATGAGTGTTTTCCTTAATTGAGTTCTCCTTCATATAAAGAATGATAGAACATCTGGAAGTAACTTTTAGATTGAGTAGAGAAAGTAAAATGGGATTTTAGGATGGTGCTGAGTGCACGTAATAGAATGAGCCCAATGCTTTTCCTTATTTATCACTATTTGTGATCTGAGTATGCATTTTCTTCATGCAAATTGTGACATATCTAAGAAAGTTTGAGTACATATATCACATCTAAGCATAAGTAGCATGGAGAGCTGAACTTCAGTTGTTTGAAATCAGCTAGCCATGGGCTCCATATTTGAAAACCTAATATTTATGGAAAAGATAACTGCTCTGTATGAAATTTGGAAATCTATTCTGATCTAGGTAATAGTCAGCTTTCAGCCTTCTGAACAGAAGATAGCAGAGAATTGCTAATTTACATCTCTTGCATTTTTCCCATCGGACTATCATCAGTGCTACAGCTGAAAGGTTTTTATAAAAATAAATGATTATTTAATGAATTCCAGAAAACCTACATCAGCACAGTGTGAGAAGGGGAAAGTTTAATATATTACCATGACCGTGGGTTGTCAAATTGCTGCAACTTCATCTGCCAGCACTTCAATAAGACCTTATTAAACTACCTTGGAATTTAGAGCTAATAGTATTACAAAAAGTTATTCAGAAAACCAAACTTTGTGAGACACAGAAGTATCTGATGACGCACGAGTAACTAATATCACAGTTTTAAAAGTGGCATCTATGGTATCCGGGTGGTTACAAGACACATGCACTTTAGAAAAAAAATGCACCTTACGTTTCTTCAAGTAGTTCACTTCCAAATGATAGCTTCCGGAAAATATGATGAAGCATTCAGTCCCAAGAGCCAATTTGACATGCTATTTGAGAAGGCCCGATCTACACCCAAACTCCATTTATCCACATTAGCTCCCTCAATTAACTTAGCAATCAAACTCAATCAATCTCATCTCATTCCTCAGAAATCTACCTTCAACCTCTCTGACCTCACCAACTAGTTCCATGTTTCTAACCATGCTATTGTTTGTCAAGGTCCGTGAGTGTTTTGTTGCTTCCCAGGTCTGTGTCCACTTCTTGCAAGCTGTCTACTAAAGTCTCTTGAGTCAGTTTTCCACACTTCTCACAGCATCAAAAGTGACTTTACATCATGTAGAACATTGGCTTTAAAACTGACCATGGTACATTGTATCTCTTTATCGTGATATACTTCTTCATCATGTCTCTGCTTTCTCTGTTCAAATCCAGTTATGGATGAGTTGCAACCACTTCACTTTATTTTTTTTTTAAATTAGATTCCCTACAGTATGGAAACTGGCCCTTCAGCCCAACAAGTCCACACTGACCCTCTGAAAAGTAACCCACACTACCCTATATTGACCCCTGACTAAGACTCCTAACATTATGGGCAATTTTAGCATGGCCAGTTCACCTGACCTGCACATCTTTGGACTGTGGGAAGACACCAGAGCACCTGGAGGAAACCCATGAAGACACAGGGAGAATATGCAAACTCCACACAGACAGTTGCCCAAGGCTGGAATCGAACCAGGTCCTTGGCGCTGTGAGGCAGAAGATCAAAGCAACAATCAGCCCCACCACAAATTTCATGCCCTCAATACTTAAGTCATTCCCTTCCAGGACACTAAATAGAGCTGAGAAGAACTGTCAACCTCAAAACTCAGTTTGACTCAATCTGAAATGTCCTCTCCCTCACAAAATATATCTCTTTATACTGATGGAAGACTACCCATCATTATCTCTGTCGCAAACTACCGACCAGTGAACCCATTCTACATCTCTTAATTGTAGGAAATCCATTATTCCGATAACTTCCAGAGCAACACTCTACTCTCCATAAACTTCAGACATTTATCTGGCATTTGACATAAAAGCAAATGTTCCTACTTTTTCTACAGACCTTCCAGTGTCTCAAATTGGAAATACTCATTTTTGTACATCTCTCAAGCCATTTCCTTTGATGTTTCTTTAGCCTCATTCAACCTTACAATCTTAACTCACTCACTGAGCTCTGCCTTATTCTCATTCATGTGCTTTATCCATCTGACCCTGCCTTTACCTCACCGTTTACTCATGTTTTCAGCCATCTGGACTCTGTATTCTGGAAGGCACCATCATCACCACATCCTCCCCGCGCTTAGGATCCTTCTTAAAATCCAGCCCTTTGATCAGCCTCTTCTCACCTGCTCCTAACATCTTTCAGATAATATTGATTATACTTGTGAGCACCATCCAAAAATTTTCAACATTAAGGACTTTACGTAATTGCAAATTGTCCTTTTGTTGTGCTGGGGATTCTTGTTGCTGTGTGGCAAGGGTAGAAAGGTGTGAGCAGCACAGGCTGTTTCTTTTGGCTCTGTTTTCTGTTAAACTTTACTGTCAATAACTACTCTCTTTCAATTTAACTAATGGAGTTGCATATTCTTCCAGACTGTCTCCAGTATGTCAATTTATAGCAATAGGCACAAATATGTTTTGTAAACGTTTATATCAGCTCATTCATGGACATTCCTTGAACAATGGTAGATACATGTCTTAGAGCAAGTTATAGGCTCATGGCAGATGAATACCCCTGAAGTTGACTGCAAGGACACTTTTCCCAGAATGCTTCACCCTGACACTGACCAGGACACCGATCCCAGAATGCTTCACCATGACACCAACTGTAATGACACTTCCCAAACTGCTTTCTGGCAATGCCGACTTCGTGGACATGCTTCTCAGACATCTGGACATTTTGCAAGAATATCAATTCAAGGAGAAAAGGAACGTTTTGCCCTGCAACATCTGCATGATTTCAAGACACAAGTCTGGCACTCTTAGCGTATGAATGACATGGACTAAGAAGCAACACGAGCCACCGATGCTGGAAGTCTGCAATTCAGCTCTGAATGTCCTGCAAGCCACAGAGGCTGATGGCCTTGAAATACCCACAAAGTAAGTGTGCACTTGGAAATGAAGCTAAGAGCCAAATGATGGGCCCTCTTTAGATGTATTAGCTATAAGAATCTGCACACACACTGGCCTGGCAGAAGGTTGTGTGACACAGGATTCTCTGAGCTCCAAGTTAACTTTCCAAATGGGTGAAGTGGTGTGAAAGTTGGTTTGACAGCAGGCATGATGTGAGGCTGGTGGATTGTCAAAGCCAGTTTGTAAGGGTGAAGAGTTGAAGGAGTGTCCAAGTGGAATGCATATGAACAAAGGTGGGGCAAGCATCAGCAAGGTACAGCAACCAGGACTCAACCCCAGCTGATACGTTGGCAATTTGCACTACAGGTCGTCCTGCTACAATGTGCATTTTTTAAAGCGAATTCACGATAACATGATTCATGAATTGGGGACACTATTTCTAAAGCACAAACTTTTAAAGCATGTATTGGTTATGACACGATTCCAGCCCTTCGGTTTAAATGGTGCTGCTATCATGTGACTTTCTTAGAAGCTGGGATTGCATGAGAACAGAACTAGCAGAATTGACCTAATCTAGTTTTTTGGTGAAGGATAGGGAAATTGGAAATGGCACATTAATGAGGCATGTTGGGGTAATAATGCCCAGAAATAAAGCAGATACAGCTTCACCAGAAAAATTCTGAAGTTTTAGGTGAAAATCTGGACTTACCTTCTCAATTTGTTTCATTCTACTGTTTCCCTAACCTTGCCATTTGCTAGTTTACATGAGGGAATGGAACATCCAGCCTTGTGCTTCTGATGAAGAGCCTTCACAAGTTACATTTTCAGAGGAGAGGGAGAGAGATCTCCCGCCAGTGAAGGATCAAAATCCTCAGAGTACTTTGGTAGGCCAAAATATTGAGTTGGCCTCAATCCCTCTCTTGGAGGAACTGAGCCAGAGATTCACAGGAGGGCTTTGTCTATACCTCATCTGGAATGAAACATTGGAGGTCTGCTACTCCAAGCATTAAACAACAGAGAATCCATTTTTCTGAACCTTCAAAATCAGGGAACACAAAAGAATACAAGCCTGCATCATTTTCAAATCTTCACTGCAGGGAAAAGCAAATGTGATCAAAGGACTCTTGAACTTTTATGACTGAGAAACAGGTGTTGAATAATAACCATTTGAACTTTGGGGAAATATGTCATTTGTCTTTACCTGACAGTTGGATCATTCAGGGGTGAAAGCATTTTATCTTTGTTCATTCTGAAAGGTGAAAACCTGCTCCATTTCTAACGGTACACCCTTGGAACCTCTGCTAATCCTATTATCTCATAACTTTCTCTCTTTGCCTGACTCTCCTTTTTTTTTATATTTTGCATGTTTGGTCATCTCCCTTCACACACCTCTCTGTTTAGCCACGTCTTCCCAAACATTTCTCTGAAACTCCATCATGTTGTTCTTCTTTGTAAAGTGCAATGGTATTTTGGGATGGATTTTCCCAGGAGTGGCAGTCTTACACAGATTACCACACGAGCCTTTCTTTTATGTGAAACCAGAGAGCTCCACACTTTTGTGAGGAGATTCTGATCAGAGCTCCCTTGGAGATATGGAGCCATTCTGACAATTGTCCCATAGCACAGAACTGTCAGATGGTGGTAAATCATGTCCCCTTCTCACAGCGGTCAGCTGCCATCTTCTGAAATTTAAAGTTCCTGGCAGCCACTTTGACAGTTGCTGTCAAATCACAAGTACATAAGCAAAGTGTGATGTTAGGGTGTTTGAAGGGTAGAGTGCCAGGTGGGTAGAGTGTTAGATCAATAAGGTGCCAACTGGGAAGGTATAGAATGCCATTGATGGGATGACAGAGTAGTGGAGTGTCAGCTGGGTAAGGTTCCATGTAAGTAGGGTGCCAATGAGGATAGGGGTGGGTGCCAGGAGTTGGTGGTGTGCCAGGATACCACCTATGTCATGTTCCAGATGGGTAGAGCACCACGGTAGCATGCTTTTGAGTAGGGGTGGAGTGCCAGGCAATTAAGATGCCAGGAGAATAGGATGACATGTGAGAAGGAAGAGGGTACACAGTGGAAAAGGTAACTGTTACATTTGAGCTAGGTCATACTGGATGGGGTTCTCAGGTCAGGTGTGTGGTGGGGTTCTATTCAGATTGGGTTGTGTCCAACAGTTGCATAAGGTCATAGGTCTAGTAGGGGGAGTGGCGTTTTTCATTAGGTCTGTTCCAGCAAGGGGTGGGTCAGGTCCTGGGGAGCATCAGATCAGATTTGAGGATTGTAAAATGTCAGGACAAGGGCGGGTTGAGGGTCTGCAAGGTAAGCATGGGGTCAGTTGAGCAATTATCTCGGGGTTAGAATGCATAACTATTTTGCATTTAATAGACTAATGTTTATGGATTAACTATTTACTTAATTAAACAGTTAATCAGAACCCTCCAAGGCCTGGAATTTAATGGAGGGTTCTGGGTGGAGAGGAATTGCCCAGAAAAGAAAATCAAGTTCCTGGATACTTCCATCAGAGCCACCTATGAGAGGGAGAATCCAGGCTTGTTTCTCTTAAGGATTTTCTGTGGATAAAGGCACAATTCAAGCCTCTCTGGGGGTCGTTTTGAGAATCATCAGAGAAACAGTCTAAAAATAGTACAATCAGGTGACCCAGAATGTTTTAACAAACAGTGAATTATTTATGTATCAAGTATAAACTACAAGAAGCTTAAATGTTGAACGAAAGATGGATTGTTTTCAGTTTAGTTATTAATGGCATTGATCTATTTACTTGCTATTGGCAGTGTTGCTTTAATGTATATAATACCCATTGATTACATCCATCCAACACCATGTTATACTGAAAGCTGGAAATTCCTGGGACACTTAAGAAGTTTGAAATTCACAGCTGTTAGTTTTGCTTTGCTTCTGCTATTCCTGACACGCAGTCAAATTACAGTGTTCTTGTTCATGTGCAGTTTCTGTGCTACATTTCAGTCTTTTATTGTCTACTTCCTAATCGGAATTTGCTGGTGATCTCAGGGTTAAAAATAGAATATTTGTTCCAAAGTCTAAATTCTAAGGAATTATCAAGCACTTATGAAAATTTTGAACTGATATTAGTGTGCAAAAGAAAACCAAGAGATTGGTGCTGAGCACTTTTCTTGTGTGGATTCAGAGCATGTGAACAGAGAAGTTGGGATTTTCAGGGAACTCGTCATTCCTGTAGATTTTGTTCTCGTCTCTTGCAATTATTTGGGTTCGGAAAATAATAAAATTGTCAAAGGCCTTCTGTATGTTCATATCATTATCCTCAAGATCGAAATGTTTCCTCAATACAACAAGGGTTTTTATAGTTTATAACTCAAAAATAATTACACTGCTAGACAATTGAAAAAGAACATTGGGTTTAACAAGTTCCAGTTAGCGGTAGCTGTCAATCATTTCATTATCAGAATTGATATATTAAGCTTCTTCACTTGCATCGGTATAATTCAAAGCAGGATCGATAGCTCAATTAACTGCATTTTGTGTCCGAGTATAATCTCTAATCAAAAAAGATTTACAAAACTGTAGCAAAACGAAACATTCATAAAGCATTGCGTTACTTTGTCAATCAGCAATGCAGATAGAATTTGTATCTCATAAAGGACAACATATGTTCAAGATGAATACTTTAAAATAGAGCTGTCTGAATTAATTACAAAATGACACTTATTTCTTATTGTTCTAAAGAAGGGTCACTGGACTCGAGACGTTAATTCTCCTTTCTCCGCATCGATGTTGCCTGACCTTTGTACAGTAATTTTTGTTTTCAATTCTTTTTTCTCATTGGCTGTGAGTTGAAAGAGAGTCTGCTTGCTTTTGCTGAAATCTCCTCGCACATTTGAAAAGAGCACCTTGAAATAGCTCTCTGGACTACACTGTACCGTGAAAATTTAAATTAAAGATTCTATAACTATATGTCTACTTTGCAAATTTTATAGTATTTTCACCTCTGGATGAGAAATTTGTGTATTTGAGTTTATGATCTGTGCTGACATTCCATGTGTACCACAACATTCCATGTGGTACTAAGGGAGCTCTGCATTGTCAGAGATAACATTCTTCAGATAAGGTGATAAACCATCTGCCTGTTCAGCTGAATGTTAAAGATAGCATTTACACATTAGAAGTATATAAGGTTCTCCTGTGTTCATTTCCTCACTTAACAGCAAAAAAAGATAGTAAATTCATTGGACATTGCTGTTTGTCGGATCTTGGTGGTGCAGAATAGCTGCCACATCACCTCACTCCAAACTTATTTATTGTGTTCAGGATTTTCAAAATGTTGAAATGCTATATAGATGCATGCAGCATTTCTAATGTTAATGTTCTGAGCAAATTATGCAAATTGTGGTACAATTGGTTTTGTATCAGTCTGCGGAATTTGAATTTAGAAACAAGCAAAATACAATTATTTCTTTGCAGATAAAACCTTACTCTCCCAGATTTGAGGCATAAGATTCTTATTCAATATAAAAAATGTATTTTACTCTAGCGATGTACTTTGCAAATCACCTAGATTACCCTGCCCAACTTCAAAGAGTAAACCCATTTGGTACAAAACTAGGAGGTTACAGGCTGGACGAGTTGAGTAAGTAATGATTTTTTGGTGAATTCAAAGAGATCTACAGCCATAGAAAAAGGGTGCTTCAACCCACTGAGTTTGCAGCAGTCAAAACCAACTACCTAATTATTCTAATCCCACTTTCTAGCACTTGGCTCACAGCCTTGTCTGCCTTGGCATCATGTGTGAACATCTAACTATTACTGAAACGTTATGAGGGTCTCTGCCTTGATCACTCTGACAGGCAGTGAGTTGCGGATTCCCACCACCGTCTGAGTGAAAGATTTTTTCCTCACATCTCCTCAAACCTACTGCCCTTTATCTTAAATCTATATCGGATGGTCAATGATCCCTCCAACAAGGTGAAAAGTCCACTCTATCTGTGCAGGTCATAAATTTATACATTTCAATTATGCCTCCCCTCAGACTTATCTGTTCCAAGAAAAACAAGCTCAGTCTAGCCAATCTCTTTTCATCACTAAAAATCTCTAGCACAGGCCACATTCTCATCAATCTCCTCTGCACCCTCACAGTAAAATCACATCTTTCCTATACTGTGAATTGTGGAACAGCACACAATACTCCAGCCGTGGCCTAACCAACTTTTGTACAGTTCAGCATAACCTCTCTGCTCTTAAACTCAGCGAACAAAGTCAAGTATCCCATATATCATCTTAACTAGCTTATCTACATGACCTAGGATCACTTATTCCCTTGTCTTGTTCAGCCTGCCTCAGGGCATCATGCTACTCTTATCTAGATTAAATTTCATTTGTCATTGATCAGCCTGTCGATATTTTTCTGTGGTCTAAAGCTATCATCCTCAATATTTACCACCTCCACCAATTTTCACATCATTGGCAAACTTACTGCTCAATTAGTCCTCCATTAGTCTAAATCATTTATATACAACATAAATGGCAAGGGTTCCAACACTGATCACTACAGAACCCACTGGGCATTGGTAATAATTACAGTTCTGTATAAAATGTTTTCTGTTTTTGAAGAGAGGCAAGTTATGTATTTCTTTAATAGCTTTAAAGCAATTGGGTCAGATACTGAAATCTTGTACTGCACTTTCAATACACTAACAAAAATGTTTCTCCAAATATATCAAAGTAAAGGAGATTGATTTTACATGTTCACAACTTAAAACCAGTTTCAAAAGCTAAATATGCCTACATTCTTGGGCTGATAAAACAAGAAGCCTAAGTTCCCCGTGAGTGAGATTAGTAGAGTTTAGAGCAGGATTTGGTTATGCCAGGGTTGAGACTAGGTATATACCCACTATCTGCCTCATCATTTCAGAGGCTTGTCTGGAGTTGAACCCACACTGCAAGGATCCTGTCTTATCTAACATCTTTACTCAGTGAAAATCAGGGAAGGTCTCAGTTAACATGCCATGCTTAAGGGCCTTAAAGGAGGCCCAAAAGTAAGGATAATTAATCCTAAGGGGGTTTGATTAATTTATTTCCAAAACAGTCTGCTAACAGCAGAAAGGGAAGAGACAATTTTGCTCAGGTTCTCCTGAGGCCACTAGTTTGACAGCTCTGACCTTGCAGCTGTTGAGCCTTATTTAGATATTTCCCAATGGTCTTGCTTCTTAGTATCTATACACCTTCCCCACTCCAGCTATAGCCTCCTATACCTTCCGCACCAATTTCATTCTGTCTTATCATAATCCGAAAACCATGAAGCAGGGATTCTTTCTTCCACTGGCATCTCACCTTTACAAACTTAATGGAAATTAAGTTTAAATGAGGTAAACAGAGTGTCTGTGAAATTAAGCCAAACGTTTACATTTGATTGAGGAAACCCATTGTTTGTCTCTCCCTTTTTCCATGAGACTTCTTTCTACTAAAAGAGGCCTTTCCCTCCATAGAGATTCTGCTTTACTGCTGAAGCTCCCCTGCTCATTGCCATCCCTCACTGCCACCATTCACTGATAAAGGCCTGCCACCAGCTTCAGGTTCATTTGCACCGTGATGGCTAGAATGTTCAGATCCACATTAGTGAAAGCATTCACTTCTCATATCACTAATCTGGGCAAAGGGTTGGGGTGATTCCATCATTTGCTCAGTATGACCTTCTGAGTTTGTTCTGTATTGGTATTTTCCATGGGTTCCAGCACTTGTCGCAGATATCCCAGGAAAAAGATTGTCGATTTTTCCTATCCATGCCCTTCATGATTTTATAAACCTCTATAAGTTCACCCCCTCAGCCTCCAATGAAAACTGCCCCAGCCTATTCAACCTTTCCCTATAGCTCAAATCCTCCAACCCTGGCTCTTGGCAGTGCTCTAGATTTTGTTAAGCTCCTGTAGGATCTTGTTCTGGAAGTTGCAACCTTAATCACAGTGAATCAATCTCTGGTCACTAAAACGGACAAACCACTCATGAAAGTTATACTTTAGGCCTTTTGGTCAGTGGTGGGATTAGCTCACCTGAATTTGGTGAAGATAGCTTTGAACAGGAGAACAGCTTGATCCTGTTAGGGACATAAGGACTGTCAATATTAATTGAAAGCTCCATCTCGAGGTCTCCTGGCAACCAGAGACCCATGGTGTGGTGAAATTGATTCCTGGCTTTGGCCAAAATGCCCATCTCAATTTTGGCCATGGTCATCAATATCAGCCACCATCCTGAGCCAGTAACAGAGTGCTCTCATCAGCACGGTCATCCTTTTCATCACTCTGCGTCCTGCTTGATCATGAACTTGTAAAACAAGACTGTTGGGGACTCTGAATTGTTTCGCCTCTCTCTCATTGTCATGAACAAACTCCATTCTTCTCCCTGATCCTCTTACTGCACATCAACAGCTTCTGTGACTGTTTGGATTCCCTCATCAGCTGGTACCAGGTTGGTGGACAATGGGCTTTCCAGCAGTAATGGCATCTCCTGATGTCCATGACAATCAACTATCAATGTCTGAGGTCTTCTTTCGAGATAGGTGGCAAAAGTGAAAGCATATGTGGCTCCACCTCTCTCAAAAATTATAGTTTGTCAAAGAAATATATGAAATCCCCAAACAATCTGATTTTCAGACCCAAGCTGTTCGAAACCATCAACATGGTTTCGGTATTTTAAAAATACATAATTATTTCTTACAAAGTGTACGATTCTAGCTACCTGGTAAATTATTAAACTAAATTAAGTAAAATCTACAAATTAAAACTCAAAACCCTTTAGAAATTTCCCCTTACACAAACATACACAGGGAAAACAAAAACACCGTCCTGAATGATGGGTGGCATGGCGGCTCAATGGTTAGCACTGCCTCCTCACAGTGCGAGGGACCCAGGTTCAATTCCATCTTCAGGCAGCTGTCTAAGTGGAGTTTATACGTTCTCTCTCATGTCTGCATGAGTTTCCACTGGGTGCTCCAGTTTCCTCCTACAGTCCAAGGGTGTGCAGGTTAGGTGCATTGGCCACGCTAAATTACCTATAGTGTTCGAGTGTAGTTAAGGATGTGTCGGTTCTATGTTTTAGCCGTAGGTAATGCAGGATTACAATATAGGGGAATGAATCTGGGTGACCTTCAGAGAGTTGGTGTGGTCTTGTTGGGCAGAATGGCCTGATTCCTCACTGTAGAGATTCTTGAAAAAAAGAGTGGAGGGAAAAAAGTTCAGTCGTTTTTGTTCCCAAAATCTGTAAGGTTGATTCACGCCAATCTGAAGGCTTCTTCTTGCCCTTCCTTTATGTGAATGTTTCCACTGGTTTTTGAGAGGCACATGGTGGCTGGTTCACATCTGAAAGTTCCCTGACGTATCCAATTCAGGTTGGTGGACAATCCCTGACAACATGCATTTGTTGAGAGAAGCGAGGGAGGAGCGGTGGACTGCTGGGAAGGTGAGTAAAACTGTTTAAAATACTTACCTCAGGCGCGAGGCCTCCATTTATCCAGAGGTGTGAGGGAGGAGTGGAGGACTGCTGGGAAGGTGAGTAAAAACCAAATTTTTTTTGAACAGAGTGGTGAGGGGAGAGGACGGAGAGAAATGAGGGCTGCTGGGAAGTTTTTAAGTGGATAAGATCAGGGGAAGGAAAGAAAATCCACAGATAGGGCAGGGATCCCTTGTGGCCGTTCCCCTCAGCAATAAGTATACAGTTTTGGATACTGCTGGTGGGGAAGGCCTACCAGGGGAAAGCCATAGTTGTCAGGTCTCTGGCACTGAGTCTGGCACTATGGCTCAGAAGGGAAGGGAGCAGAATAGAAAAACACTAGTGGTAGGGGGCTCAATAGTCAGATGGATTAATAGGAGATTTTGTGGTCATGATCAGGACTCCTGGAAGGTGTATTCCCTCCCCAGTGGCAAGGTTTGGGATGTTGTTGATCGGGTTTACAGGATTCTGAAGGTGAGCAGCCAGAAATTGTGGTACATATTGGCACCAATGATATAGCTAGGAAAGGGACGAAGGATCTGAAAAGTGACTACAGACAGCTAGATTGGAAGCTGAAGAGCAGGATGAGGAGAGTAGTGATCTCGGGTTTGCTACCAGTGCCACGAGATAGTGAGGTGAGGAACAGTCAGCGAGTACAGCTTAACATGTGGCTGTGAGGCAGGTGCCGGAGGGAGGGCTTCATATACCTAGACCATTAGGATGCCTTCTGGGGATGGTGGGACCTGTACATGAAGGACGGGTTGCACCTGAACTGGAGGGGCACAAACATCCAGGGAGGGAGATTTGCTCATATGGTTCGGGAGGGTTTAAACTAGTTTGGCAAGGGGGTGGGAATCAGAGCTACATATCTGCGAGGGTGGCAGTTGTAGATGGGGCAGTGACAGGATGTAGTAAATCTATCGGAAAGGTTTCTCACATGATGAAACAAAGGACTCGGTTAAAGTGTGTCTGCTTTAATGCAAGGAGTGTCAGAAATAAGAGTGATGAACTTAGAGCATGGATCAGTACTTGGGGCTGTGGTGTTCTGGCCATAATGGGGACGTGGGTTTCACAGGGGCAGGAATGGTTGCAAGATTTTCCAGGGTTTAGAATGTTTAAAAAGAAAAAAAAGGGTGGAAAAAGAGGAGAAGGTGTAGCATTGCTAATCAGAGAGTGCATCACAGCTACAGAAACAAAGGTTGTTGAGGAAGGTTTGTCTGCTGAGTCAGTGTGGGTGGAAGTTAGGAACAGCAAGGGAACAGCCACCTTATTGGGGGTTTTCTACAGACACCTACTAGCGGTAGGGAAATTGAAGATCTCATAGGCCAGCAGATTTTAGAAAAATGCATGTGTAGCAGGATTGTTGTAATGGATGATTTCAACTTTCCCAATATCGATTGGAACCTCCTTAGTGCAAATGATTTGGATGGAGCCGTTTTTGTCAGGTATGTTCAGGAGGGTTTCCTTACTCAGTATGTTGACAGACTGACAAGGGGAGAGGCCATTTTGGATTTGGTGTTCGGCAATGAGCCAGGACAAGTGTCAAACCTCGTGGTGGGAGAATACTTTGGTGACAGTGATCACAACTGCCTCACATTTACTTGGAGAGGGAAAGGAGCAGTTACCAAGGGAAGATATTTAATTGGGGAAAAAGGAAATCATGATGTTATTAGACAGGGGTTGGGAAGTACAGACTGGGAGCAATTGTTCCATAGAAAGGGCACAGTAGACATGTGGAATCTGTTTAAGGAGCAGTTGTTGTGAGTGGTGCATGAATTTGTTCCTCTGAGACAGGCAAGAAGGGATAAGATTAAGGAACCTTGGATGACGAGAACAGAGGAGCTTCTCATCAAAAGGAAGAAGGCAGCTTACATAAGGTAAAGGCAGCAAGGATCTAGCACAGCTTTAGAGGATTACAGATTTGCTAGAAAAGAGCTCAGAAATGGATTGAGGAGTGCCAGGAGGGGGCATGAAAAAGGGTTGGCAAGAAGGATTAGAGAGAACCCAAAGGCATTTTACTCATATCTGAGGAATAAGAGAATGATCAGGGATAGCGTAGGGAACTTGTGCATGGAGTCTGAGCAGATAGGGGAAGCCCTATATGAGTTTTTTGTTCCAGTTTTCACTAAGGAACGGGACGTTGTTGTGAATGAGAACTTTGAGAAGCTGGGATACAGGCTTGAGCAGATCAAGATTGATGAAGTTGATGTGCTGGAAATTTTGGCAAACATTAAGGTTGATAAATTCCCAGGCCCAGACCAGACCTAGGCTGCTCTGGGAATGAGAAAGGAGGTTGCTAAGCCGCTGGCAAAAATCTTTGCTTCCTCACTATCCACGGAAGTCATACCAGAGGATTGGAAGGAGGTGAATGTTGTTCCTTTTTTCAAGAAGGGTAATTGGGAAATCCCTGGCAATTACAGATCAGACAGTCTTACGTCTGTGGTCAGCAAAGTTTTGGAAAGAATTCTGAGGGACAGGATTTATGACAATTTGGAAAAGCATAACATGACTAAAGGCAGTCAGCATGGCTTTGTGAGGGGCAGGTCATGCCTCACAAATCTTATTAAGTTCTTTGAGGAGGTGACAAGACAGGTCGATGAAGGTCGAGCAGTGGATGTGGTGTATATAGTCTTCAGCAAGGCATTTGATAAGATTCCCCGTGGTAGGCTCATTCATAAAGTCAGGAGGTATGGGATACAGGGAGATTTGGCTATTTGAATACAGAATGTTGGCTGACAGAAGGCAGAGAGTAGTTGTCGATGGAAAGTATTCTGCCTACAGTTCAGTGTTGAGTGGTGTCCCACAGGGCTCTGTTCTTCGGCCTCTGCTCTTTGTAGTTTTTATAAATGACTTGAATGAGGAGGTTGAGGGATGGGTTTGTAAATTTGCAGATGATGCAAAGGTTGGAGCTACCATTGAAGTATTGAGGGCTATTGTAAGTTGCACCACGACATAGACAGGATGCAGAGCTGGGCTGAGAAATGGCAGATGGAGTTCAATCTAGATAAATGCAAAGTGATGCATTTTGGAAGGTTGAACTCAAATGCTGAATATAGGATTAAAGAAAAGATTCTTGGCAGCATGGAGGAACAGAGGGATATTGGTGTTCAAGTACCTAGATCCCTCAAAGTTCCCACTCAAGTGGATAGGGTTGTTAAGAAAGCAAAAGGTTGTTTTGGTTTTCATTAACAGGGAGATCGGGTTTAAGAGCCATGAGGTTTTGCTACAGCTCTACAAGTCCCAGGTGAGACCACACTTGGAATATTGTGTCTAGTTCTGGTAGCCCTGCTATAGGAAAGATACAGAAGCTTTGGAGAAGGTACAAAGAAGGTTTACCAGGATGCTGCCTGGACTGGAGGGCTTGCCTTATGAAAAGAGGTTGACTAAGCTCGAACTTTTCTCTTTGGAGAGAATGAGGAGGAGAGATGACCTGATCAAGGTAATGAAAAGCATGGATAGAGTCAATAGCCAGAGACTTTTACCCAGGGCAGGATTGACTGGCACAAGGAGTCACAGTTTTAAGATATTTGGAGAAAGGTATAGAGGGGATGTCAGAGGAAGGTTCTTTATGCAGAGAGTTGTGAATGCATGGAATGTGTTGCCAGTGGTGGTGGTGGAAGCAGAGTCATTCGAGACATTTAAGCGATTGCTGGACATACACATGGATAGCAGTGAGTTGAGGGGTGTGTAGGTTAAGTTATTATATTTTACATGAGCATTAATCCTCGGCACAACATCGTGGGCCGAAGGGCCTGTTCTGTGCTGTACTTTTCTATGTTCGATGTTCTATATGTTAACTGCTGAAGGAGTGATAAGCTGGTTTTCTTCTGGTTTAAAGTGACTTACTGCAGAGAACTGAGGGAAGATGTTATTGATTGCTGCAGATCTGCTGGTTTCTCTTCTGATTTGAACAAAGCTTCTCTGAATTCCTCACAGCCCAACATGTTCAGCGAACTAATTACCTTGTCATTGACAGCAGAAGAGATTATTAACTGGTCCCTAATCCACAAACCAAGCTGCTTCACTTGCACACAACTCCAAGGTTCCAATTCACCTGTAGATTTCTCGAACCCACAGCAATACAAACAAAGTCATCAAACATGTATCAGATTCCTTGCTACCATAAAGGTCTTGGACATCGGATATGGGACAATCTGGATAAATTGTCTGTACAGCCTGCTCTATGAGAAATCCTTTGAAAAAATATTGCACTGCTACATGCTGCCTAAAATGGGATTTGGGAGAAAATCCACGATTGGATAGATACAAGTGTTCATTGTTTAAATAGACATCAGTAAAGCAATTTCAGTCAATGTGTGGGAAACAGTAAGCTGTCTAATCAAATTTGGATTTGGGGAGGATAGCTCCCGCTCTCCTGGACTTTTAGTACATTGTGTTGAACCCTCTGCCAGATCTGTTAGGAAGGACACATGCAAAAGAGGGATCACTATTCCAAGTAGGAGAGGTAATTAGGTCAAAGCTTCCTTTACATGGATGATGACACTGGATCCTGCCAGTATCTATACTGATTAGCAGCTTCAACTAGTTCAAACTGACCTTGCAAGCCAAGGTGAATGAACACAAGTGTGATGCCATGTTCTTTAGATACAGAGATGATCAATCCTTTGACCTTTTCACTGTCAGATTGAAGGACCTGAAGTGCTCAGATATTGTTCAAAGGGGCCAGATCACCAGCAAAAAAACTGAATGAACTGAGTAGCCATGGTCAAACAAAAACTGGACATGTGGGAGTGATGCTCCCACTCCATTTCAGGTCATTATTTTGAAAAATAATTAGTAAACCTTGAGTATCTCCTTTTCTGCAACGCTATCATTCATTTAGTGAATTTAGAGTGAATCCGTGCATTAAAGCCAACAGTTAAATCAATTTTCCTTTTTAAATTACTACATTAGTATGAAATACCTTCACTGCTAGCCAGTGCAGTTCTGTGAAGTAGAGTAGCATCCACAGAAGTCAAAGCAGAAGGAAACTATTTAACTGATCAAAGTGTATGTTGTGCTACTTATAATGTGATTAATGATAAAGACTTCTTAGAACCTTCAGAGTCACTGCAGTGTGACAAATGCATTTGGAGCATCTATTTATATTATGGAACTACTTATATAGCCTTTTAGCTTGTTTGCAAAAATTTCTGCAACGTTTCCAAGATTCACTTGACTGCACCAAAAAATACTGGATTGGACTTTTTATTCGAGGCATCGAGTTAGGAGCAGGAAGAAGCCATTGTTCCCTCAAGCCTGCTCTGCCGTTGACTAAGAACGTGGGTGTTCTGATTTTGGTCTTAGTTTCTGTCTACTCCCTTAACCCTTTGCCTCCTTTGTTCTCCAACAATCTATCTGTCACTAACTTAGAAAATTTCAATGACATTGCCTCGATTGCTCAGTACAATTCTCTGAGAGAAAAATAATCTCCTCCTCTCTGACCCTTTATTTTTGAACTGCATCATTTGGTTCTACTCCCTCCTGCAAGGTATTTTCATTGACCCTGTCTGGGTTTCAATAATATCACCTGTTATTCTTCTAAACTCCACTATTCACAGTCTATATCCATCACTTCAATACAGACCCAATGAGTCCAACCTTTCTCCTTAAGTTAACCCCTCATTCCAAGAATCAATGGGATGCACACTCTCTGAATAGCTTCAAATGCAATTATGTAATTTCTTAAATTATGAGGCCATAGGTGTACATGCCTCATCTCGATGTGGTCTGACTATGCCCTGTGCAACTTTAGTAAAACATCCCTAATTGAGTATTTAATTCCCCTTCCAATATATGACAACATTCTAATTACCTTCCTCATCACTTGCTGTACCTTTGTATTAACTTTTTTTGTGATTCAGGACATTCGAATCCGTCTGTACCTCTCAATTCTTCTATTTAAATGGGTACTTTTGGAGGGTTCCTGGATCATGAACATAATTCCCAGTGGAATTTTCAATTTCAGAGTCTGCCACATCAAGTATTCCTTAGGATCGCTATGAACAACTCTTATCTACACCAAAACCAATTGTGTGGCCATTGAAAATTCCAGGCCATAAACACTTAGACCGTTATTGTAATGCAACCGTTCTCCCGATTTAAGTCCCTTCTACAAATTTGACCAATTTGCAATGGGCTGTGATGCTCAGTGCACCTCCCCACTGTGAAATTATTTCCCTGACGGGTACTCACATGCTCGCTTCACTTCAGCTAATTCTTACAAACATCAAGATCTTCAAATCTTACATTATTTTTGTATTGTAAGAAATACGGTATTATGAAAAGTATTTTTATGAAGCAGAATATGTAAAATAGTTTGACATTATAAGGATAAGAGGCAACTTTATTGAAACGTACAAGATTCTAAGGGAACTTGGCAGAAAGGTTGTTTCTCCGTGTGGGTAAGTCTCAGACCAGATGGAATAGTCTCCGAATAAATGGTTACCTCCTTAAAATACAGATAAGGAGAAATTTCTACTCTCACAGGGTAGTGAATCTGTGAAGTTCTTTTCCACAATGGCCTGTGGAGGCTGAATCATTGAGTGTATTCAAGGCTGAAATAGACATTTTTTAAATCAGTATAGGAAACAAAGGCTATGGGGAAAATGCAGGAAAGTAGAGTTGCAGATTATCAGATCAGCCATGATTTCGTTGATTGGTGGGATAGACCAGATGGGCTGAATGGCCTACCTCTGCTTCTAGGTCTTACAGATTTACGTCAGGAATTATAGAAAATAGGTAGTGAGGATTCAATGTCACCAACATAGATTTCGGAGATATTCTCAAGAGAAAATCAAAGAACATAAATGTCAGAGTAAAATTAGCTATTTGATCATAGCTGATATGTTTCTCAACCTCATTCTCCTGCCTTTTCCCTGTAACTTTGACCCCCTTACTCATCAAGACCCTATCCAACACTGTCTTAAAGCAATTATTGTGAAGAGTCATGAGAATTTCTTTTGTTATATTTGTACTTCAAAGTGAATTTAGCAACAGTTAGACTATTGTAGTGCCTTGTGAAGTGCACAAGTAATTCGAAGATATGTTCTGCACTTCTATAAACTGTTAGTGTGTAAGACAAAGGTCTGTACATGCTAGCAATAATGAATAACACTATTGTTATTGTAAGGGAGGAGGGGGAGTTCATGTCAGAATCTGGTTGTCTCATCCAAGTTACCATTGTCCATACCTGAACCTGAAGATTGTGAATGCTAGTAGCTTTTCCACTGAATGTTTCACAGGTTAAGTCAGTTCTATTGTTACCTGATGTCTGAATGCTTGCAATTAGAATAAGTGAAAGAATTTTCAAATTGACAATATTTCATTATTGACTGAAACATCCCAAAGCATCTTTTGAACTTATGAGCACCTCACAATTACTGAAGTGCAGGGACTGCTACATTTTTAAATGTACAGGAGCTTCCCAATTTACAAATGTCTGATACTTATACTTAGAAAGGTGAATCCATATATGGGTATAATTTTAAAGGCTTGACATTCAAAGATTTCCTGTATTGCAAATAGCTGTTTTACATTGTCCTGCATCATGTTCTGACTTATATCCAAACCAATTTGTGAACAGAAGCCATTTGCAACTCAGAGACTGTCTGTAGAATCAAACATCACAGAAAGGTGACATTGATCCCTTGATCCCATTATACTGTGAATGGCAGAACCCGACAGCCATTAATGTGCAGATAACTCAGAGCATGCAGATCCATAGCTCCCTAAAACTGGCAAAATGGGTGGCCAAGGTGATTAAGAAGGCATATGGCATGATCGGCCGGGGCATGAAGTACAAGAGTTGGTGAACCATGTTGCAGCTGTATAAACCCCTTGTTAGGCTGGATTTGGAGTTTTGTGTGCAGTTTTGGTCGCCATTAGGATGTAGAAGCTTTGGAGAGAGTGCAGAAAAGGTTCACCCGGATGTTGCCTGGTCTTGATAGCATTGACGAAGAGGAAAGGTTAAAATGACGGCAGCTGAGAGGTGACCTGATAGAGGCCTGCAAAATTATGAGAGGCATTGATAAGGTGGATAGTCAGAAGCTTTTTCCCCAGGATTGAAGTTTCAGTTACAAGGGGAGTCCAGGTTCAAGGTGAGAGGGGAAAAATTTAAGGGAGATGTGCGAGGGAAGTTTCTCATACAGAGAGTGGTAGGAGCCTGGAATACACTGCCAGAAGAGGTGGTGGAAGCAGGTACATTGGTGACATTTAAGAGGCATCCAGATGGTTACCTGAATAGGGAGGGAATAGATGGACGTGGACTGAATAAGGACAGAAGGTTTGTTTTTCAGTTTAATTACGGCATGATGATCGGCGCAAGCTTGGAGGGCCAAAGGGCCTGTTCCTGTGCTGTACTTCTCTTTCCTTCCATGTTGTCTTTTGAAAGTGCTGCCCATTTCAATATTCTTGCCCTTGCAAATGTTACGTGTTGCTCAAAAGCAGTGACTCTAACACTGATTAGCTAGTGATTAAAAGAAAATATTGTGCATACTAGAGATCTGAAATAAAAGCTGAAAGTACTGGAAAACTCAAAGTTTTGGCAGCACATCAAAAGCAACGGTGTTAATATCTCAAGTCTAAAACGACTTCTCTTCAGATGGTGGAGAATTAGAAATGTAATGTGTTTAATGCTTAGTTAAAAGGGGAGGGAAGAAACTTTTTATCTTCCTTTCAAGTGTTAAGAATGCGAGCTCAACAACCCAGGGTACTCGTGCCTTTCGAGGTCCTCCTTCTCCTTTCTGTCCTTCTGTCCCCATCCCTTCTCCTAATTTCACCTCTCTGCATGTATTCACTACACCCTCGGGCATTCCTCTCTCTAACACTGAACAATTTATGCTCAGCAGAGAATGCAACTTTGTCCCCTTATAGCCCCACTTCAATGAATTTCAGGCTCAATGTGACATGGAAGTGTTCTTCTTCATCACCTTTGTCCCATCGACATTCATGATTTTTCAAACGGCCTATGTCACTTCAACAGTTTCCAGTTTCTCAGTTCTAACTACTTCCCTCTTCGCTATGATTGTTCAATCCTTTTATGGCTCCAACCCTCACCAGGGTGGCCAGAGAGCCCTCTACTTCTTCCTTGAATGGAGACCCAAACAGTCTGCATCCCAGGGTACTGAAGGAGGTGGCTCGGGAAATCGTGGATGCGCTGGTGATTATTTTCCAGAGTTCAATAGAATCGGGGTCGGTTCCTGAGGATTGGAGGGTGGCTAATGTTGTGCCACTTTTTAAGAAGGGTGGGCGGGAGAAAGCAGGAAATTATAGACCAGTTAGTCTGACCTCAGTGGTGGGAAAGATGCTGGAGTCTATTATAAAGGATGAAATTACGGCACATCTGGATAATAGTAACAGGATAGGACAGAGTCAGCATGGATTTATGAAGGAGAAATCATGCTTGACTAATCTTCTTGAATTTTTTGAGGATGTAACTCGGAAGATGGACGAGGGAGATCCAGTGGATGTAGTGTACCTGGACTTTCAGAAAGCTTTTGATAAAGTCCCACACAAGAGGTTAGTGAGTAAAATTAGGGCGCACGGGATTGGGGGCAAAGTACTAGATTGGATAGAGAATTGGTTGGCTAATAGGAAACAAAGGGTAGTGATTAACGGCTCCATTTCGAAATGGCAGGCAGTGACCAGTGGGGTACCGCAGGGATCCGTGCTGGGACCGCAGCTTTTTACAATATATGTAAATGATATAGAAGATGGTATCAGCAATAACATTAGCAAATTTGCTGATGACACAAAGCTAGGTGGTAGGGTGAAATGTGATGAGGATGTTAGGGGATTACAGGGTGACCTGGACAAGTTAGGTGAGTGGGCAGATGCATGGCAGATGCAGTTTAATGTGGATAAATGTCTGGTTATCCACTTTGGTGGCAAGAACAGGAAGGCAGATTACTACCTCAATGGTATCAAATTAGGTAAAGGGGCTGTTCAGAGAGATCTGGGTGTTCTTGTCCACCAGTCAATGAAGGCAAGCATGCAGGTACAGCAGGTCGTAAAGAAGGCTAATAGCATGCTGACCTTCATAACAAGAGGGATTGAGTATAGAAGCAAAGAGGTGCTTCTGCAGCTGTACAGGCCCCTGGTGAGACCACACCTGGAGTACTGTGTACAGTTCTGGTCTCCAAATTTGAGGAAAGACATTCTGGCTATTGAGGGAGTGCAGCGTAGGTTCACGAGGTCAATTCCTCGAATGGCAGGATTGTCTTACACGGAAAGACTGAAGCGACTGGGCTTGTATACCCTTGAGTTTAGAAGACTGAGAGGGGATCTGATTGAAACGTATAGGATTATGAAAGGACTGGACACTCTGGCAGGAGGGAACATATTTCCGTTGATGGGGGAGTGCCGAACCAGAGGACACAACTTAAAAATACGGGGTAGACCATTTAGGACAGAGATGAGGAGAAACTACTTCACCCAGAGAGTGGTGGCTGTGTGGAATGCTCTGCCCCAGAGGGCAGTGGAGGCCCAGTCTCTGGATTCATTTAAGAAAGAATTGGATAGAGCTCTTAAAGATAGTGGAGTCAAGGGGTATGGAGATAAGGCTGGAACAGGATACTGATTAGGAATGATCAGCCATGATCATATTGAATGGCGGTGCAGGCTCGAAGGGCAGAATGGCCTACTCCTGCATCTATTGTCTATTGTCAGAGTGAGCTATTGTCAGTCCCCATCCACAACCTCCCTCCACCCTCCACGTGACTCAACCTGTTCTCTGATTCAATAGTTTGCCCTTAATGTTATTTCAATAGTTTAATGCTTTTAGCACCTCCTTTCTCCAATCTTTTATTACCCTGTCACCCTGTTCCCTTCCCATGACACCCTCCAATGCAATCACAGGAAGAGTAATATCTGCTGTCTCCTCACTGTCCAAGCACTCCTTCCAGGTGAAGTATCACTTTACTTGGATTTTCCTTTCAGTTTCATCTGCAGTTTATGCAATGCAGCCCAACACAAGCTGAAGAAACAGCACCTCATGTTCCGATTAGACATTTTACAGTCTTAATTATATTAAGTTCAATGACTTTAGAGCTTGACTTTTTTTTTAATCCCTGTATGTCTGACTTCATTTTGTTTTCATTTTGCATCTACCATATCTCTGTCCCTTTCAGCAGTCCATATTTCCTTATGTTGGCTACCATGATGTTAGATTATTTACAATATTGCCAAGTCTCATATCATCCACAAAGTTTAGAAGTGTGCTTCCTATATCCAGGTCAAGGTCATTATTTATAGGACAAATAAAATCAACTGTCCTAATACTAAGCCACCATTTGTCCTTTTAGACAAATCTCTCCTTTATTCTGCTGTTTCCACTCTGGACCAAAGTTTTTTTTTCGTTGTGAGCTATTCCATTCCCATTTGTTCTACGATCTCTCTGGTTAATCTCTGCCAAGCTCTTACCTTTCCCTGACCCTCTCACATTTTTCCATTGGTACAGAATGGATCACATTTCTACCTCTCTTCAGTTCCAATGAAGAGTTATGTTAGGCTTGAAATACTAACTTGATTTCTCTCTCCGCAGATCTGCCAGATGTTGTGAGATCTTACAGTACTTTCCATAATCCATTTTGGTAAATCTAGCTGAGCAAACAACAATGATCAGGACAATGATTGGACCCCTCCTTTTCTTGAAATGAGGACATTTCCAATCAAATAGGCAGACCTGACTTCAGCATTCTTCCAATGCTGCAGTGTTTTATGAATGACTTATGAGATTAAGAGCTCAGCCCTTGCTGAAAACCTAAACCAAGAATCATCTGATTCAGACCGAGGAACACTTCTAACTGATTAAAGTTGGAAAATTCAATTCAATTTAATTTCAGACTGAGATTATGTACTAATTCTGTTTTAATTAAGGGAATAATGCATTTACATAATGTTGAAAACCATTTATAGAATACAACAAAAACTTTTTTTGTACATAATGACGCCTGTGCTGACTCTGAACTAAGCTAATAAATTGAGTCTCAGGCCCTTTTTTTCTCCCTACCTGCCCTAACAAGACCCTACATAATTTTGAGTATACTGTATGGCTTGCCTTTTTCTTCCTTGTTGTGAGGAGAACAATGCTCTCCTCCAATTACTCACATAACTGAACTCACTCATCCCTGGGTATCAGACAAATTAATCTTCTCTGCATCTCTTCATGTGTCTTCTTATCCTTCCAAAAGTGTGGTGTCTAGAAATACTTTAGCTGAAGGCTAACCAGAAATTTGTAAAGTTTTAGCAAGACTTAATTTGCTTTGTATTGAGTATCTTTGTTTCTGAAGCTCAGTATCCAATACCCACTTTTAACAGTCATCTTAAACCCTTGAAAGTTATTATACATAAATGCACCCAGCGCAATCTTTGTTCTGTACCTCCACAAAACATATCTTCTTTTTATTCACCTTTCCATGTCCAAAATTCTTCACTACATAATTAATTTGAATTGCATCTGCCATATTTCTGTCCATTTCAGCAATCCATATCTCTTAATGTTGGCTCCATGATGTTAGACTATTTACAATATTGCCAAGTCCTGTAGCATCCACAAATTTTAAAATTGTACTTCCAAGACCCACGTTGAGGTCATTTGTACATGCGTGTAGAACCAATAAAATTCGCTGTGCAACCAAGTATCCTACTGCATACTCCTTTCCTGTTTGAAAATACTTCTTCTTGATGGATTTCTGTCTCATCTGGCTGAGCCAATTTAATATCCATCCAAGTTATCATTGTTCCTGCAAAGCCATGTGTATCTATTTTTCATGTATGGTATGAGGTACTTAATCAAATCACTCTTTAAGATCCATATATACTGTATCTTGCATATTCTTAATCAATTCTTTTTGATACATTATCAAATAACTCAACCAGGTTCATGGTATAGTCCCAGCTGTTGGTAACATTGGACTATTCAGATTCTAGACTGAAGCTTGGCTCGATAGACCAGAAGTTTTATTTTTGCAAGTGCTTACCAGTTACTGAAAATATTCAAATATGCCTAAATTGTATGATTTCTTGGAACTGCTGTTTGGATCTAATTTTAAAAAAGACATTTTCACCCTTCAACAAAAGTAATTTTCATCAAATTTGAAATCAAATATACCATTTACCTTTACTTTGAAATCTAAGTTACTAAATAATAATAACAATACAAACCTTCATCATACCTTGGCCCTGCCCAAAACGTATATCTGAGAGGCTTTTTCATTTACTATTAATGTTTCCTCATCACAATCAGTGTTTACTTTGTCAGTAATAATGTTTAAAAACACATATTCTCCACAAGTCCAAGTCAATCAGGCTTTTTTTTCCATATTTGGTCTTGATAAACTATCTACAAATATTCTCTTTTACTGCAACATCATTTTTATTTTTCAAATTATATGCTTATGGCATTAAACTCATACAAACTGGTCTCAAATTATTACTGTGGAACTGTGTTACAATAAAGCAAAGGCATTTATGGTTCCTGTAAATCTGCAAAACTATTGGTTATGTAGACTTCAAAATTGTAGAGCCAACACCAGGGTCTGATTAAATCAATTGCCAACTTATTGCAAAAAATTGCATTTTGTCTCAGCAATGGAAAATCCATGCATTTCCAGCATATTATTTTCTTTATGCCACTTTGAGGTTCTAGCCTTTCTCCTTTACTATTTTTATTACTTTTATTTGTTTCCTAAAACTAATAAATTTTGCAGTTCCAGTTTGAAGTTGGAACAGCTTCGGTTCAGACTGTGGGATCTGGAGACTGAACTACAGATAATATGATCCTTTGGACAGGGAGGTACATCACTTGAATTCTTTATAACAGGACACAGTAACACCTTTTAAGATTGGATCATCTGATTTGAATTACGTTCAGGCAATTCTGACTGTGAATGAGACTGACAAAGGGATCCAGGTAGCACCATCAGAGGAACCTCATCTTTGCAATTGTCCAACAGCTTTAAGGTGCTTTTAACCTGTCTGGATAAGAGAACTGCAGGGGGAGTTACCTAAGTAACCATGGTACAGGAAGCCCCTTGAGTGGGAAACAGAAAGGAATATCAGATAATAGTCTAGTCAGTTGATTGCCCACCCAGTGCCAAGGTTCAGGGCATCTACTTAGAGCAAAAGAGGAGTTTGGAGTGGGAGAAGGATGATCCAGACATCATGGTCTCTTCAGGTAACAACATCGGCAGGACGAAGAAGGTGGTTCTGCACTGTCTACTTGAAGAGCATGGTCTCAAGTTAAGAAGCAGAACTTCAAAGATCATAATCTCTGAGTCACATGCAAATTGGCAGAGGGCAAATCAGATCAGGGAGTTGAATGGATGACCCAAAGACTGGTCTGGGAGAAGAAGGTTCTAAGTTGTGGAGAGTCCTGGAAAAGCTCAGCAGGTCTGACAGCATCTGAGGAGTGAGATCAAATTTAATGTTGTGGGTCCAGTGACCTTTCCTCGGAACTGATGGTAGCTCAGAAAAGCTTGGTTTTTATGCAGAAAATAGGGTGGGGATGGGTAAAGGAGCAAATGATATGTGGACATAGAGCCCAAAGGCAGAGAAGAACATAATGTAGGAGCAAATAACTGTAGATTCTAGAATCTGTACTGAAAGCAAAAAATGCTGGAGATCACAGCAGGTCAGGCAGCACCCATGGAGAGAAAATTTATGTTTGAAGTCGAGATGACTCTTCATCAGAAGAACAGTTGGACAAGACAAAGGAGTGGAAAATGATCAGCCTGGGGATAGCTAATGAATAGCTACTAATGGGAACAATTAACAATGGGTTGTGGAAAAGCAGACCATGTTTAGAAATACTGAGAGCTTGTCAGAAAATCATGGTGATAATCGTGGGTAGTTTTACTTGATATATTGGCTGAAAATGTTAGATTAGCAAAGGTATCCTAGATAAGGAAATTATAGATGGTTTTCAGTGTCATTTCTTAGTATGCCTGGACCCAACCAGAAAGCAGTCACACTTAGACCCGGTGTCATGCATGAGACAGGACTAATGAATGATCTCAGTACATATGATTAAATTGTACAATTTAGTTTGAGGAAGAGTGGAATCGGCCCAAGACAATTTTTTGAAATTTAAAAAAGGGGACTTATGAAGGCATGAAAATAAAAGTGAATTAAGTGAATTTGCAAATTCGCTTAAACAATAGAGATGCAGTTTTTTTCATTTTTCTTTCCTATTCTGTCTCTGCCATTTCTATTTCTCTTTTGCTCCTTTTTTATTTCAAGGTTTTTTTTTTCATTTTGAACTGAATCATAGTTAATTCTACAGATGACATATCAATTTCAGGCTTCCTCCTTTTAATTCTTAATACTGGATTGTTATTTTAAGCTGTAGGGAGATTGGACCCGACACATCAACTCTGCTTTCTTTCTACAGATGCTGCTGAGTCTTCACCACAACTTCTGTTTTTGTCTCAAATAATCTACAATTGTATTCTTCTGCTTCCAATAAAGTCTCAGCAACAATCAAAGCCATTTTGAAAGTCCAAACTGTCTAATGCACTTCACAACAAATGTCCTATTTTACTTCTGATATCTCCATGTACTCAGTTCTTTTGGCTTAACTTAAGTGACATAATTTATTGGAAATGCTGTTTTGATCCACAGTTTATTTTTAAAAAAAGCTTCTGAATCTTCAAACAAAAAGCAAATAATCTGAAATCCAAAAGCCTGTTTACATCTGCTTGAGGATCCAGGTTTCTAACAAAGGTAATAACATTGTATAAACCTTCAATACATTATTCAGACCTGATTTACATTGAACAGCTCCGTGCTATGTCACAAAGATGGTCCTTTTTTTTCTAAAAGTTGTTCCTTTTCTCAAGGATACTGTGTCCTTGGGTTTTTTTTTGTCAGAGGGATCATAAACAGGTCCCGGCACCGAGGTGACTAGTTTGGTACAGAAATTAGAAAGGATTTTGAGAGGCCTTTTGTTTGTATGTAAACAGATAAGACTTCAGGACAAAGTGGTCATGTTTAGAAGTGGCCTGTATAATGAAAGGGGAATGGTCAACTCTCTAGCTGAGCAGTTCAGTCCAGATCTAGTTAGGAGTTCAACAGTGAACTGTGAGGAAACAGTTTGCTAAACGCTCTCTCCTTCTGCCCTTCTAACTTCAACTCGTAAGCATTTGTTCCATTTTTACTGTTTTTTTTAAGACGGTTTGCTTATTGGGACCGTGGTGTATATTCGGAACAGCATATTTAAGTCTAGTTTGGATAGACTGAGTTCTATATGTGTTCTTTATTCTGTTCTTTGTGTTTCATTGTGTAATTTTGTGAATAACTTTTTGTCTTTCTGAAGCTAGCTAACTTACTTTGGGTAATTTTTATTATGTACTCACCAAAACAAATTGCAAAATTATGGTCTGGGCTGCCTGCTTAAGACTGTTTTGAATGGTCTGGCTTAGTCCATAATAGCTGATTATCCCTCATTAACCAAAGAAAAATGAATTTTCTTCTCAGTGGTAACCAGTAGTTTTTCCACAATTTACGTCAATTTCACATTAGTTATTGTATTTGTCCCGTTGCCCAGTTTTTGGACAGAAATGCATTTCCAATCCTTCCATGTCACTCCCACATCGAAGATAAATTGATAGATTGTTGTCAGAACTTCTGCTACATCGATCCTAGTTTCCCTCAGCAATGTAGGATATATTTCATTTCGACTTGTTACATTAGAGTATTGCTAACCAATTGGCATTGGAGGCATTTCAAAGAGATACACCAAGCTCATTCCTCAGGAAAAAGGGGATGAATGATCAGGAACAGCTGAATAGGTTAGTGTTTAATTCATCTGAGTTTTTGGAAGACTGAGGAGTGATCTTATTGAAAAACACAAGATTTGGTGGGGATTTCACAGAGTAGGTGTTGAGACGCTATTTCCACGAGGAGGGAGTCCCAAGCTCGAGAGCATAGTCCCAGAGTTAAGAGGTAAAATGTCACCATAGTCCAACCAAACTAAAGGGCTGCTCTCTCTCATCAGAGAGAGACACTTGTGTTTGTTTAACCTGACAGTCGCCATACCTCAGGCAAGAAGGGGGCTTGCAATGAAACTTCACGATAACTTCAACCAATGTGGGAGTTGAACCCATAACATTGGCATCACTCTGAATCACAAATGATCTATCCAGCCAACTGAGCTGAACAAAAAAGGTACACTTGTTTCATTCTGAGATGTGAAGTAACCTTTTCTTCTCTCAGAAGATTGTGAATTTCTGAAATTCTCTTCTCAAGAAGGTTGTGGACACGATGTCAGTTATGATTACAGAATGGTGGAGCAAGTTTGAGGGGCTGAGTGGCCAATTTTTGCTGCCACTCCTTATGTTTTTATGTTCCCATTTCTCACTATTCTTCTTCTATCCAACTCTTTTGGAGTAACTAGAACATCATCTTTTGTGAAGACAGATATAAAGCATTCATTCTGTATCTCAATCATACCCTGTAGCTCAGCAAGGAGGCTTTTTTTGTCCATCACTGTGCCACCATTCCTGTTGCTATCCTTTCACTTTTTAAATCTTTATAAAAGATTTCTGGTTTCTCTTTTTGCTCGATTGATATTTTCTCCAACCTTCCTTTGCCCTCATTGCGCACAGTCTGCAAGGACAGCTAGATTGTAAGAGGAACAAAACTATTTGCAAGAGTTGTATAATCTACAATTTATGATATGATTTATGCTTTAATATTATCAACATGAAGCAAAATTATTCAAATTTCCATAATCAAAAAATATTAGTTTTCAATCCAAACAATTACACATTTATGACAAAGTTACGAATCTCACAACCACCTGATGAAGGAGCAGCACTCTGAAAGCTGGTGCTTCCAATTAAACCTGTTGGACTATAACCTGGTGTTGTGTGATTTGTAATTTTGTACACTCCAACACTCGCATCTCCAAATCATGACATTTATGACACCATGTCTAAGTGTCAAGATATGTTACATCACATGTTTGCTTGATAAAGAATTTTTCTTGAGTTCTTTGCCCACAGGTGTACCCTTGCCGATTGTTTGCCTAACCACTGCTAAGTGTCATGATTGTTTTTAAGCCCAGGAAGGGTGAGCAGGGGAACCAACATCTACTTATCCCAAAGCAGTATTGAACCCCAAGTTATCAGAGTTTAGCTGATCCCTATTTCAGTCATTTAGACAACTGACCCAACAGTTTTCCACCCCCAACCCCACCCCGCCCCCAGCCTGATAAATTGTTGAAGGGCAATTAACCTGACAATATTCTCCATTTATTCTGGTTTCATGTCATCATCAAGGATTGTAAAGAACTTAGAAGAATGGGAGCTGCAGTCTATCAGCTCAAGCAATTATTTCCATTGTCATGGGCGGCATGGTGGCACAGTGGTTAGCACTGCTGCCTCACAGCGTCAGAGATCTGGGTTCAATACCCACCTCAGGCTGGGTGGAGTTTGCACATTCTCCCTGTGTCTGCATGGGTTTCCTCCGGGTGCTCTGGTTTCCTCCCACAATCCAAAAATGTGCAGGTTAGGTGAATTGGCCATGCCAAATTGCCCATAGTGTTAGGTGACAGGGTAAGTGTAGGGGAATGGGGTCTGGGTGGGTGGCGGGTCAGTAAGGACTGGTTGGGCTGAAGGGCCTGTTTCCACACTGTGAGTAATCTAATCACTAACTGATCGAAATGTCATGCATGGTTGATAAACAAGAGGAAATTCAATGTCTAACATGACTTTCTAACCTCTGCATGAATAAAGTAGCTTGTTTTCTATTTCACTTATTTTAAATTAAGGTCAAGCCATTCTTTTTCAAACATATTTTTTGTCAGCACAAAATAAATCTTGTACAGGTAGTCTTTAAAGGGACTGAGGGTTAATATGGATGACATCAAGGTTAGCAGGCACATATCACACCTTTAAATGGAATTCCTCTGCCTGATGTCTTAAATTGAAATTATCTCTTGTTAGAAAAAGAAAGATTTTATATTTTCAGCATTCTTTTGGTCTGATATTGCACACAGAGATTATATTCAGCAAGAAATAGCAATAAATGAATTTCCTCTTCTAACTACTAACTTAGCATCACACAAAAAATCTTCTTAAAATGGATGGCTAATCAAACTACCGTGCTTGTTTTATGAGTGGTTTCAGTAGTCAGAGATAAAATGATTTACATTTTAAAAATAATTTTCAGTGTGAATTAACTTTATTTCTATGAAAGTAAAAACAACATTTGAAGCATCACTTAAGCTGATGGCATGCAAACCTCTAAACTATGGCTGTGCTTTGACATGGATGCTTTATTAACATTCTGTCAAGTTAGCGAACAGAATGAATAAAAATCTGTACCTCTAAGAATACTAAACATTCAGATTCCCCTCAGGCATAAAATGTCTCTTCACAGCTTGCATTCGCACAGAAGCTTTTTCAAAAAGCTGTTGGAATTCCAATCAAAGTAACTGTTTGCACACAGATAGGAATCTATTTGCTGTCAGTTCTACTAGCCAGCCTTTTTGAGGAATGCAATATCTGTTTAGACAAGGGTGGCTCTTTAGAATTTTTACTCAAGCATTGCTTTTCTGTTTTTCAGCGTTAAGAGTGCTGCTAAGATGATGGGGAACTTTTGGGAGGTTTCCTGCTGTTGATGTTTTGCACAGCTGGAGAAAAATGGGCTTTGACAACTGACTTACAGCCAAGAGTGAAGCAAAAACAACAAAGATGCTTGTCTAAACTCTTAGAAAGGTTATTCGAGCAGTTTCAGTTTTGTCCGAGGAGAATGATTGTGTATCTTGCTAAGAATTCCACATACAGCTTTATTTAAGACCTGTTTTCTCTGTTCAAGCCATCTTATTCAAGGACAGAGTAGATCATGTGCAAGTGTCGCTGAGGTTTATAGTACTTTGAGTGAATGAATAATTCAATAATGTATCATCATTCCCAGTTGTTGAATTAAGCATGGTCAACTTTTTTTAACAAAATTACTTTTCCAATACCTTTAAGGTGAATTAAAGTACGTTCAATATGGTAGAATCTTAGCAGGCTTTGGGCGGTATGAGCTATGGTGAGATAAGTGGCAGAATCAGGCAAGATGTTTGATCTGGTCACTCTCAATGTTGAGTTCATCTCACCATATCTTGCTCACTTTTCTCATGAAAGTCTCACTAGGCAGCCAATTGACACTTGCCATTACTTGCTAACAGCCCAATCCATCACGGGTTTCAATCTTAACAAACTCGCTGATGAGAAAATTTGATATGGAAATTGCAGTGTGTTCTTGGTGGGTTCAACTCGTCATTTACTCCAAAAGACCTCTATCTTTCCCACAGACAAGCTGCAGAGCAAGGCATGAGTCTCAAGTAAGAATCCTTTGTGTGGTTGTATCTCCAACTGGGTGCCTCATAGACCATCCTTCCTTATCAGAGGGGACAGTACTTGGATTAGACTCATGGTTGCCCAACTCACTCACAGCCTTTCAGTCCCAATGACCAATGCACAGGGCAACAGAGGACAGTTGTTTTCAATTTTCCAACAATTCCTGAGGGTGCTGGGCCGAGGCAGATTGATGGTCGCAGGACTGGCTGCACTGCTGCAGCGTCAGAGTGAAAACAGGCACTCCATTGCAGCATTGGCTGCATTGCTCCAGTCTTTCAACTATGAGGGCTAGTTCCTTCTATGCACCTGCCTGCTGCTGCCCTTCCCAATGCTTGTGGATGAATCCCTCATCACCGAGAATTCAGAGTCACTTCCTGGCAGTGGCTCAGTTGATGCCTGGTCTCGGGGCCTTTCTCCCTCACCCATCTGTGGAGCTATCAGTATCTGGAACTCACTGTGCTCCTTCACAAAGCTAACTGAGGTGTCCCCTTCTATGCTGCTAGTTGGTCCAGGAGGCAGTATTAATGATGGTCCCTCCAATGCATTGTCGTCTGGGGATATTGAGGAACTCTCTGCTACTGCAGACAACCAGGAGCCTGGGCTGGATGGTGCACCTGTAAGATCTAAAAGGGAGAAGATATTGCAGCCACTGCTCAGACATGGCGATTGACACCTAATTAAATTGGCCGTGGCAGAAGGATGGCAAGTCGCATGCACTAGATATCTCCACATCCCCACAGGAGCAGACCCTACCTTCACCAATGAGGGAAAGTATCATTTCATTGGTGACAGGGAGAACATGGATATTCAGGACCCTACCAGCTATCCAATGTGGTTCTGACTTGTTAGGGGGTGTCTTTTCAGGAATTAACACAGTAGGACCCAATGAGTGAGTGAGTGTGTGTGTGTGTGTGTTTTGGGGGCATGGTTTCAGGTGTAAGGAATGAGTAAGGAGTCAGTGCAGAGGGCATGCATGATTAATAGTTTGGGAGTATGGTGAGGGAGAGAAGGAGTTTTATGCAACAGAGGGGGTTTCAGAGCATTTGTACTTAAGGGAGGTGGGTATGGTGGTGCAGGTAAGTGTGAGTTAAGAGAGCATAGAGCTTTGCATTCACCTGGCAGAAATGATATTGACCATCTTCCTGCACCAGTGCCTGCTCCTCCTCATCAACCCTCCCTCCAAGCCGCACATGGACCCAGCCGCTCTGACATTCCACACATGAAATTCAGTGGGCAATCATAGATAGCAGCATTGATTTCCAGCTCCGAGAGTCACTACACGGAAGTAAATAAAATTAGGGAGAATGATGCTCCTGAGATGGCACTGACCACATAACACGGTGATGTGTCCATCTCTGCTGATCCTCCGGGAAGAGGATTCCTCTTCTTTCCACACTTCATCTACAAAGATCTCCCTTTCACAAAAGTATGGTGCCAGTCTCCCCTTCTCCGCCATCTCCTATAGCTGAGCAGAACAACTACCAGCTGGCACCAATTCCTGTAGGTGTAGCAGGCTTTGAAAGATGGCTTGGCCGCAAGAAATGCTGGTCTTATGAAGGACTTTTGCTGCATGCTGAGTTGCTCTCAGAAGGGCATGTGTATAATGGGGTGTAAAATGGATGATATCCTCATTGTGAGGGCTCAAACCTCAATACAATATGGTAAAATGTGGAGAGAAAACTCTCAAAGCCTTGGAGGTACAGTCACTCCACTGAACTTGATGCACTTTACACTTTGACCAAAAAAAGGTTTGGCCCACATTCTTGTCAATGAAAACCTAATCTACAGACACTTTTGCATTTCCTACTTCTGTTCTTTGGGTCAGAAAGTAAAGGACAGTAAAGTTCATGCAATCTCTCCACATGTTTACACCATTAAATCCTCTCTCCTTTACTCTTTTGCTGGAATTATAACACCATATTTCCACAAATTGTTTGGGTTGTTGAATACAAAGACATTTTCCTGGAATAGGTATTCATATACTGAAGGTTAGACTGAATGTGATTAGTACACAATCTTTCTCTTTGTCTCATTCTCAATCACAAACCAAAAATATAAACAATTGTGTTATTTCTCTGACATTTTCAACATGTGCCACTTGTGAGCTCAACAGCTAAGAGGGATTTTAAATTTAGAAAAATTGTTTCCATCCACACATTAGAAGTCTTTTTTCTTCAAGTAATTGTAATTGTTATTGTTATTACCTTATTGATAAATGTGTCCCTGAACGATTTAAAGTGTTGGTTACTGTTAGAGCTCTATACAGGCCAATGTGTAATGATAAAGGCTGAGTAACATATGCACAATATCAATCATGGTTTTGGAAGAACTTTGATATTGGTTCTTGAATTTGTTTTGCATTCTTTTGGCTTTGTTATTTAAAACCAGAGTTTCATGATTTCCATTGTTCAAAAGTAACCCATGCCCCTCCAGACTTTTAGTTCAGCTGGGGAGCTGATAGAAATTCACTGAACGCACAGAGGTGTTCCATAGGGAACTCACAGATGGTCACTAATTTTTGTAAAAAAAGGTGACAATGGGAGTGCAAACAAAACAAATCCAACTAGCTGTGGCTTTATTAATGGAAAACCAACTTGTTAAATATTTTCCTTCTTGGGATTTACAGTTGTTTAAGTTGAAAGTGGAGAAAGGTTGTTAGAGTTTAGTATCCTGCTGACATCTAACACATTGCTGATAATTAAACATACTGTTCATGCTGAGCAGCACTTAATCAGGATTTACTGGTGATATTTCCAGGAAGATTTGTCTGTAGCCATGCAGTGCCTTCCTATTATAGTCTCAAAATTCAATAACTACATTTGAATATTTTTAGCAGCTAGCCTCCAGGAGACTATCAGCAAGCATTGATTCTGAAGCAGCATTTCTGATCAAGATTTTAATAACATATGTTAGAATCCTATAAGACATTTGTTTACATGTCATATGGTATGTTGGTAAGGTTAGCAATTTGAAAATTAAATTTTTTGATGTAAGAAAATCTGCTAGTTGGACTTAATAATAAATTACAGTTTCATTTTCCTTACATTTTCAAAATGAAAAATTGCACAACATCAGGTTATAGTCTAACAGGTTTATTTGGAAGCACGCGCTTTTGAGGTTTTTAACTTTGTCCACCCCAGTCTAACACCAGCACCTCCAAATCATGACTTACAGTTTCAGACAAATAAGATCAGCTGTTTTCTTTAATGTTTATCGGCAATGTATCTGTTTAATTTGTAGATCATGTTCGGCAAACATTTGTCTGCATTCTGTTCCCAGCACAGATTATATCCCAGAGAGATATGTCCTTCATATCTTTCCATACGTTTGATCCATATATTACATTCTGTGTATTAAAAAAAATTAAACTGTGGAACTTGATATTAAAGCCAAAAAATTTGCAGCCAGTGATTAGAGGCAGGGTTTGAAACACACCCATAGTTTCAAAAATTTGGTCCAGGCTGTTTCAACTCTTGGTCCTCATTTAAACTCGACTGGCCAATTTCCCACTAGTTCCACCTGGAAAGTTGGAAAGGAGTGACAGAAGATTGTGTGTCTGGAGGTCACCCATACTGACCAGGTTAGTAGCAGAACAGGCCTGCAATCCAATGGGGTTGGAAGTGCTGCCCTGATCTGGAAGAGGAGAGTTCACATTGATGTGGAAATGAACTCTCACTTATGGGTTCAAGAAAAGCAGTCTTAACCTTCTTGGCCCCCACAAGTAATTTTAAATATATGTTTTCATACTCACTGAGTCTCTGCTCATCCTATCTCTTTCCCTCTCTCACATACCCTCTCAGGGTATGTGGCATCACTTTTCACTCAAGCTGTTGAGTTAGAATGGCAGACTTGGCACAATGGGTTAATTGAATGCAAATGTGACAGCACCTCATTAGCTTACAATTTTCTTAGTTGTGTCGTTTAAGATTGGGAAACTATAAGCTCCAAGGTATGTAAGTAACTGCAGCAAGATGAGGTCTATACTCATCTGACTGAGCCTTCACAGGCATTATTGAGCATAACTATATACAGAGATTGTAAAGGAGGACATCTTCTCTACAGCCCGACAGAATCAAGCTCCAATTCTGTCTGATCCAACATCATTATAATATGACCCTATTTGCTTATGTTTAGAAAGTCAAGGTACAACTTCCTTTCCTCAACAATAATCATGGTACCTGTCATGGCAGACTAGCTTGGTTTCTAACAGCAAGTTACCATGGCTCCCAAAGTATCTCCACAGCAAAGGCAGCATTTCTGGAGAAATATTTGCAAAAGACAGTTAAGTGTTGTAGAAACAAAGAAGTAGGGCATTACAAATTGAATGGTATAAGTTTTCTTGGCTTTTTTAAACATATACACAAAGTATAAAAGCAGAGAGGTAAAACTAAGTCATTACAAAACCCTAATGAGGACAAAGCTGAAATATTGCATTCAGTTCTGGTCATCACTCTTTAGAGAAAGTATCAAAGCAGAGAAGAAAATATTTCCTTGAATGGTACAAAAGAGCCAGAACTTCATTTCAATGGAAAGTCCAGAAAAGCTGGAGTTATTCACCTCAGAGAGGGAATTTGACAGAAATACTCAGAATTTTAAAGGATTTTGATGGATTAAATAAAGATAATCCATTTCCAGGAGCACAATGATCTGCAAGCAGAGGGCATGTACTTTATTTAAGGAATTTTCAATAGTTCCAGAGATGTCATGAGAAAGCATTCTCATACACAGCGAGGTATCATGACCTAAACTATGAAAATACATTATAGTGACATGGAAGTGGAATCAATAACTACATTTAAAAGCCAAATTTTGAGAAGATTTGTAGCTCAGGTTGAGGTTCTGGATGTAGGTTTGCTCACTGAGCTGAAAGGTTCATTTCCAGATGTTTTGTCACCTTACTAGGTAAGATCTTCAGTGGGCCTTCAGGCGAAGCACTACTGATAATTCCTACTTTCTATTTATATGTTTGAGTTTCTTTGGGTTGAGAAAACTTAAAGGGGAAGAGAATGCAGACCTATGGTTCCAGAACCAGAATGTGGGATTAAATTGCAACTCCAACAAGGAAGAATATTTTCCAATCAACCTGTGAAATGATAGTATTACACATCCCTGGAGCAAGTGAAACTTGAACCCAGGCCTACAACTCTAAAGAACAACACTGATCTGAATGGCCTCCATCTGTGATGATTCTGTAAATTGGCAATTGCAAAGCCAAGCCAGGTGTAAAATCAGTTACTGATCCAATATAATCCCTTTGGTTAAATTTCTCCTCTTAACCACACACACAGAAATCACCAACACTACAACCAAATCATAAAATAACAATTAAGTGAAAATCTAGCTTGGGATCAGTTTTCATTCAGTCTGTGGCCCTTTGAAATATGTTTGTATTTTTGTTTTGCAAAATCAGATCTTGACCCATGTTGTTCTTGGCAGTTGGTATGCAGGCAAACCTTGTCCAACTTACCCAATGATCTTATGACATTGCCTCCTAGGTGTTGCATAAGGGCAAGCCAGCAGATTATTTTATCTTTTATTCTCTGAGAAACCAATTGACCTTCATTCAGCATTCTTCCAGGTATTTTGTTTTGAGATTGTGAACTTCTGTTCTGCTTTATTGTGCTGCCTTGCTTCAAAAAGATCATAAGACATAGGAGCAGAAATTAGGCCATTTAGCCCATTGAGTCTTCTCTGCCATTGAATCATGTCTGATAAATTTCTCATCCTCATTCTCCTGACTTCTCCCCATAACCCTTGACACCCTGTTTATCTCATCTTAAATATACTCAATGACCTGGCCTCCACTGCCTTCTGCGGCAAAGCAAGGGTACTCAACAGTGATCGTGAGAATAGTTTCTTTGAGAAAACTGGAATCCCTGTGGTGAGGACTTTCACTCTCCCCGAGTGTAATTAATTGCAGTGAGGGTTCGTGAGTTCCATTGGCTGGACAACTATGTCGTGATGTAGAGTAATACTAACAACATGGCTGCACTGGCTCAGGTTACCATTGAAATACTTATTATTTATTGGGAATTTCCAGTGTCAGACTGAAATATTGTCACCAAGCTATGCAAGCAGCCAGTCACATTAAAGAATTCTAATAGTCCCCAAAATAGAAAATAAAAAGCATCATATAAATCACTTTTTATAGAGAGAGAGAGAGATAAAGATTGAGATATACATATGGTTTTAGTATCATGAACAAATTTTAAATTAATAATAATTAAAATATTCTTTAAAATCCCTCAAAATAAGTAATAATTGAAACATTTAGCAACATTCCACAAATATATAATTAGCTTTTCTGGACAATATTTGTTGTTCTCCAAAAGTAATTGCTTTGATTATTGTCAGGGCCCAGTTACAGTTTCCTCAACAAGGGATGTCTACTAGTAATTTGAATGTGAAGTCAGGTAATTTCTCATCTGATTTTACTGACTGCAGATTCTGAAGATGGAGGATTCATGCTGTAATGTGTCGTAGACGACTGAATGGCAGATTAGAGCTTCGGTGTTTCTGCACCAAGTGTGCTTGGACAAATTCTGAATTTGGAAAATGAAAAAAAAACTGAATTTGCAGTAAGAACGAGAATGAAGAATAAAGCCAGAGTACAGCTCCTGAGTCTTAATTCTAATGTCATCACAGATTTAGGATCAGCAAATTAGGGAGCTACAAATCATTTTGTGAAGACTTCGTTGAATGTTACTGCAAATATTTTGACTGGCAAAGTCAGCCCAGATGAATGAGTAGCAGATAGTCGGGTCAGAAGCCAGACATCTTGCCCCTTAGATTGAGTTTGCAAAATGTGATCAACTCAATAAATACTCACACACAGCAGTATTTGGATTAATATCGGAATTTGTTTCAGGCAATAAGTTATTGCAATATGACTTTGTTGAAATGTAGTCAACATCTAGAATAAAGTCTCCAGGAGTTTGAATCAAGATAAATCGGTGCTTGGTGCAGGGAAATAATGGTTTAAATTCACCGGAGACTGAAAAGATGAATGCAGGCAACATGCAGAGGCTGCCAGGGCACGTAACTCTCATTTATCTTTCAGGGTTATTGGACATGTCCTGAAAGTTCATCCAAGCCTTTGCAAGATGACAGAGCCTGTTAATAAATTCCTTCTGTATATGTGTGCGATATACAAGAATATTTAGACAGAGAAGTATTAAAGCTACATCCAAAATGCCATTACACTGGATGAAGTTAATGCTCCGTGTTCTATGGAACACAATTAAAATTAATTCTAATCATAACTATGACTGACAGAAGTGAATAAAGTATTGTGGGGTTTATCAGTATCTCCTAACATTGAACTTATATCATTGGAAAAACCATAACATCATACAATCCCTAACAGCAAGTGTCAAAGTGTAAGGACTAACAATGGGAGCAGTGAACTGGACTTTCAGTGGAGACAAAAGTTGAAAATCACACAACACCAGGGTATGGTCCAACAGGTTTAGTTGGAAGCACAAGCTTTCAGAGCACTGCTCCTTCATCGGGTAGTTGTGGAGCAGGACCATAAGACACTTATGGTCATTCTTATGGACCTGCTCCACAGCTACCTGATAAAGGAGCAGCGCTTTGAAAGCTAGTGTTTCCAAATAAACCTGTTGGACTATAACCTGGTGTTGTGTGGTTTCTAACTTTGTCCACTCCAGTCCAACACTGGCACCTCCACATCACGGAGACAAAAGAGTATTGTTCGTGAAGGGGGAGCTGATGGGAAGGGAGAGGAGACAGAAAAGAAATTACTGAGCCCAAATTAATCAAAGGTTAAAGTAGGCAAAAGAGTTGCTCCTACAGTTGAATTGAATTTGGGTGTGTGCAGGTGGGGGAGCAGCTACTGTATTACAATGTCTTATCCCTAGATTCCATACAGACTTTGCTTAATTTTTGAAGTCAGGAAGATATACACTAATTCCCATGGTTTCTAAACTCCAGAATATTCACAAGGAGGCAAGGAACAGAAATTTAAAAACGTGAGTTTTATCCATACATTATGCTGCATTCATGACTTGGACATGAGTAATCCAGAATTATGAAGCAAATAACGGTCAAGAAATTCCCTTGCATAAGATCAGTGATTGCGCTTGAAAGCAGTTCTTGTATCTGACTGTTTTGGACTGAACAAGTGAACAAGTACTCAATTCAGGTCATTTTTTTCTTTATTACTATTACGATAACAACTGTTGTCCTAGGAATCAACAAGTCTCACATGCAGTTAAAGATCATTTCCTACTGTCCCATTTTATTTGATTACATCTACAGCAACTTTTAGCACTATTTGGATCCAAAACAAATTAGAGTTGTAGCTTTATATATTTCCAACACCTTTCTTGAACATTTTTAACTTACCAATCCATCTTCTGTGACATTCTATATTGGGAAATAAGATCATGTGAAGTGCAGTCTTAAGATGAAGCTGTGTTAAAGGTTGCGCAATAACTGATCTAGATATTCAGGTATAATTTTTAATACCTCTTTTAAAGTAATTCATATATTTTGTTTGGAAGCATGCATCCTTATTTATGAAGGGAACTGCCTATTTATTTAAAGTAGGATTTGGACCAGGTGCTGGTGTTGGACTGGGATGTACAAAGTTGAAAATCACACAACACCAGGTTAAAGTCCAACAGGTTTATTTAGAAGCACTAGCTTTCAGAGCACTGCTCCTTCATCAGGTGGTAGTGGAGTGTAAGATCATTAGTCTTATACCTGTTGGACTTTAACCTGGTGTTGTGTGATTTTCAACTATGGAAAGTATACTCTCCTATCATGCCGTATAGACCTGGAACAGTCTGATTTTATCATGGGTTGCTTGATCGCCTTGTTCTGTAACAATAAACAACAATAAACAATATCTGGGAGATATGACATCTGGAATTTAGAATCTGGGAATCATTTCTTTATAAACAGCTACTGATGTTAACCCAGATCTGTTCTTCACTCACTATATGCTGTGGGTACAGTGACAGTCTCTTTAAACCTTCAAGAGGGTATTTGTACCTGATAAAGCGATATTTATGTTAGCTCCCAGAATATGAAGCAGGGTTAACTTAATATACTGAGCAATTCAATAGATTTTTAATACCACTTCTGGTCTGTGCCATGCTGCAGGAAAATAGTGCACACTAAGGTGGAGACTAAGACCTTTCTGCTATCAAGTCACATGCTATGACACAGCAATGATATTATGAGCATGTCCCTTAAAGGTACATTGCATGTTAGCAGCATCTCCTTTTATTCCAAAGAGAAAAGAAATCCCCAAAAATGTATGCATAGTTCTACATAGGCACACGCCAATTTGATACTCATGCAAACAGATAAAAACGGAGTTTGTGTGATTAATAATTTAAACTTGAATATAACATTTTTGGACATTGGGCAACTTATCTGATATTGTGATTGTATACCCATTTGGAGCATTGCATTATTCTCAGGTAATCCAGAGGTCACACCACCCTCTGGATTCAAGCATATCTGGAATTCCTGGAAATTATCATTGTGACCCTCCATAGTGATAAACTTCCCAGTATTCACCAACATTCAGGATTGTAAGGTACATGTCAGGATCAGAAGAATCAAGGAAGAAAGATTAGCCAGTGGGCAGACTGTAACCGACTTAAATAGAGAATTTCAGAAGGAAGTAAGTTGGATGGTGTAAGAGAATGTGGTCGTAAGGGATACAAGGGAGTAGTCACAATAACCTTTTCCTGATTGAGGCACTGGGAGTAATGAATCAGATTGAGTTGAAAAGGTTGAAGGAGCAATCATGAATATGGGTAAGGAGATTTTCATTGATGAAAGCATTGAAGAGTTTACAGACTGTGAAATCAGGGAAGGGAAAGCAAAAAGGGCTGAGATTCAGATTCACATCATCAAGAATGAAGTCTGTCAGTGAAGAAACTAAAGGGCTAACAACAAGGAAGATATCTTGCTGAGAAACAACAAGTGAGTATACGGAAAGAACAAAAATCCTCTGGTCTCCAGATAGTTGGACCGAAACGTCGATTTCGCTGCTCGTTGGATGCTGCCTGAACTGCTGTGCTCTTCCAGCACCACTAATCCAGTATCCAGATAGTTGGAGGCATACCCTGAAAGATGTGCATTGGGTGCCCCTATAAATCCTAAAGCAATTACTGTGAGGTAATGCCCAGGAAATTTCAACTTCCATTTGGCAATTCCAGTGTGTCTGTAATCCCTCACTGAAAATGTCCCCAATTCAGAGTCATACAGTTTGTTTTTACTTTGTTCAATAGTTATTAAAACTGTTGCAACTGTAACTGTAAAATATTCACCGACCAGCTGTGATCACTGTTAGTGACCAGCTCCTGAGCACATGAAACCCTCTGACATCTGCTACCCAAACTCCCCTTGCAATCCCAGGCATCAAGCTTAATCCAGCCAACCTCTGCCTTTTCACAAAACCTGACCCGTTTACCCTCTGGTCCACCAACCTACCATCTTATGCTACCTGTGTGGTTTACTGGACTGAATCTGTTGAGAATGATACTGCTTGGGGAGTCAGGCCAGAAAAAATGTGCAAAGGTAAGAAGGTAATTGTTTTTGTCTGATCTATGGCAGACTCCCTCTTTCTGAGCCAGTTCGAAAGGTTAACACCGTTAAAGAATAGTGAGGGGGTGAAATCTGGTGAGGGACAGAAAGGAAGAGAAGGTGGCATGGCACAAAAATAATGGAAAAGGAAGAAGGTAGAATTTGGTGATAAGAGTGACAATGGTTAGAGCAGCACAGATGATGATGAGCATAACCAGATGTAAACTTCATTAAAGTGCAAAGTATCACCATCGTCAAGGCAAGGTTTTGTCAAACCCAATGATAAATATAGTTCCACTCGTTAAAATATAGTAAAATAAGGACAGCTATGAAATAGATTTTATTTTGAATAAATATTAATTAGCAATATCTTTTAAACTCTTTCTTTTTATTATGATATGCAATAGATATGTTGCTGAACTGCACATTTTGAATTCCATGAGAAAAGAAAAATGCCAATTAAAATGAAATTAATCTATTCATGCTAATTGTGCCCAATCCAATTTGATAGACTATTTATCAGTATCACAGTAATTAATTTGCAGGCAATAAACTAGACACATCAAAGAGAAAATTACAATCTTGCTCCTAGTTCTTATCTGAAAGGGCGAGCTCTGTTCTTTCGTCTTTTATCTTCATTTACTTCTGGAGATACAAATGCACAGCCTGGGGACAAATGCTGATTTGTAACATCCAGCATTTGATATTTCACCAACACACTGATTTGAAACCACGGATGCTTCTAGCTTCGGTTTGCTTGCATGTTCTTCATCCATGGACGAAATAATGAGGACTAGCTTTCCACACTCCAGAGGCATGATGGGAATGATGGTGGGCAAGATGGCTGAATCAGACTCGGCTCTAAAATCCAAATTGTCAAGATAGAGATAAACTCTCCCAACTAAGTCTTCATGTTGTAGCTGGTGAGTTTAGAAATTCATTGGTATGTGGTGAGAAAATTACTTCCATACATTTGTGGATCATTATTCACCCAATCCACTGCACAATCACCCAATACCAATTTTCCTTCTCTCAGTTGAGAAACTCAACAGCACATAAAATGAACAGGTAAAACAGAGTGGCTCTCTGGCAACATGTCTCATCAGCCTTTCTTCCAGTTCACAGAGAGGCTGTGTGGGTCATTGCCCTACTCCTTACATGGAACAGTTTCTTCTGTACAATGTGCTTTCGGGCAATGGCCATGTTTGTACTTGAACGTTCATCATAGAATTTCTACAGTATGGAAGCAGGCCATTTGGCCTATCGAGTTCACACCTACCCTCCCAATAGCATTCCACCCTTTCCCTGTAACCCTGCTACTCCATCTGGCCTGCACTCCCCTGGACACTATGGACAATTTAATGCGGCCAATCCACCTTACCTGCACATCTGTGGGAGGAAACCACAGCACAATGGCAGGCACGGGACGAATGTGCAAACTCCACACAGACAGTCGCCTGAGGCTGGCATCGAACCCGTGTCCTTGGTGCTGTAAAGCAGCTGTGCAAACCACTAAGCCATCATGCTGCCCTGGCATCCATAAAACCTGGCATCAGCAAACATATTATACTTACCATAATCATATTTGCTCTTGCTACAACTCAGTCATGACTTCAGAGTTTCAAACATATGCTATAGAGATGAGGAACAGCCAGGACTTCCAGCACTGAGACTGTGTACCGATATCGTTTAGTATGAATGTCATGTAACTCTGAAACCATTTAGGAGGATGTGTAGTCCATACTCTCAAGAGATCCACCAGGGTGACTTAATTCCTGAGGAAACCTGTTTCAACTCTTCCTCCATGTGTATTCCTACAGTGCGCAAAGACTGTAACATTACCTTCAGATAAATGATGACACGCTTGAACATCCTCAATGTAAATGGGGTTAATCAATGAGAGATAGCATTTGTCCAGATCTTCCCTTCAGGCCATCATTCTATGACAGACAGTGGACACTGAGTATCTCCCAGCCTTGAAAGTCACTGAGATCCCCTGAAAGGCTTGTGCATAGAAACAACATTTCTCTTATGGCATGTGTGGAATAATTCTGTAATCTCATCCATAAGGTGGGTGTAAGTGTTGGAGCATGTATGTGGTCCAGGCCCTGGCATATTTCCCGGTCATTGCCTTGAATCCCAGTGTCCTCCACATTAATGTGCAATGTCTTGGCTGCAAGCTGCCAAGTTAAGCTTCAAGGATTCCTGAGGGATAAGGCTAGCTGCAGTTAAAGACTTGATTTCTTATGAGAAATGCTTGGTGATTGCAGTGTCTTACATATTGGGATCTATGAAGAGACTCCTCATCTCTCATATGGAACTGATTTAACTAGGCCCCATAGCAAAAATAATCTCAGCATACATTATAACATGCAAGTGAAACTATGTTGGCAAAAGCAATGGCGGTCTTTACAATCCTTGCCATTTATTTGCCTCATGTATTTTTTTCTTCCTTTCTGATGTCTGAAATCTGCTACTAGGATGGAGGGAGCCTGCTCTGTGGTTGGCCCAGCTGACATTGGAAGAGTTGGCTGGTCATTCCCGGGTGCGTAGATGCCCCAGGCCTGCCGAAAGTGGTGGGACTGGGCACCGCTGGAACATCGAGGAGGGGGTCAAAGGCTGTGTCTCACTCTCCTTCTCCTCCCTGTGTGTTCCTAATGCTGTTACCCCATCTCTCTGAAGGAAAGGAGAGCCTGGAGTGAGGTGAAAGTCTCTCATCCTCCAACCTTACCATTGATACTGAGCACCCAGAGCAAAAGTGATGGAGTTCAGCTCCATGCACATGTGCAGCACCCACTGAGTATTCTCCAAGGCTGTCAACATTGTATCCATGGAGGGAACCATGCACTCACATGTTGGAGTCACCACAGCAGTCAAAATATGGACATACTTCTTCATCTTTGGCTCCAGCCTATGAAGGGCCTCTGAAGTATCTGCCTGGTAATACCATATCTGTCTGTGGAGGTTGTGTTTGTCACTTCTGGCTGAGAACAGGCAAAAACCTTCTGCAAGGGACTGAGCTGATGCTTGGCCTCCATAGTTCTCTGAGTGCTAGAGAGCTCAGGTGGTTCTTGCTTGATTGGTCATGGTAACATGTTGGTGATGTGTTGACCTGATTGTTCACCCAACCTCTAACTGGAAGAAGTGAAAGTCTTTGAGCTGGTGAAGGGCACAGGTGAGCACCGTGCTGCTGTTTCTTCTAAGGGCACATAGGTTTCCTCTGAGAAATAGAGGTATTCTGGAAGGGTTCAGGCCTCTCCCTTGAGGAGATTGACAGGTTGCTAATTGTACCTGTGTAGGAGAAGAGAGGGAGTTAGTTGGAGAAGATAAATAAAAGCTTGTGCAGAACAAGATTGTGTTAGCACTGGGATAACTGAAGAGGAACGATGCATGGTGAAGCTCAGTGGGTTGGTTGTCCATTGCAGTCTGCCCATCAATGCATGAGCATCATGGTCTTTCCCAAACACACACACACACACCACACACACACACACACACACACACACACACACACACACACACACACACACACACACACACACACACCCCTCCCTGGTGCCAGGGTCAAGGATGTCTCAAAATGGTTGCAGCATATCCTCAAAGGGGAGAGTGAGAAGCCAGAAGTCGATATACACATTGATAAGAATGACATAATTTGGGAAAGGGTTGTGGCTTTGCAGAGTGAGTACAGGAAGTTAGGTAGAAGGCTAAAAAGCTACTCCCAGTGCTACATGCTAGTGAGACTAGGAATAAGAAGATAAGACAGATAAATCAATAGCTGAAGAGTTATAGTAGGCAAGGATTCAGGTTTATGGATCATTAGCAACTCTTCTGGAGCAGAAAAAACCTGTTCAAATTTTACCTGAACTGGAAAGGGACCAATATCCTAGCAGGGAGATATTCTTGTGCTATTCAGGAGATTTTAAACTAGTATGGAATGTGGTGGGAGGGATGTTTAGTAGTAGTGAGAACAGAAAGACAGATGAATTTAATAAAAGAGCAAACTAATTCAACAAGGTGAGAGTAAGAGCAAGTCAGAGAAAGGCTGATGACCTCTGGGCATGTATGGGAACATGGAACTAGGACATCGTAGCTATTGCAGAAAGATGGTTGAGAGGGGGACAGTCTGACACCTCAATGTTCCAGGCTCTACATGCTATAGGAAAGATCAAAAGGGAGGCAAGAGAGGAGAAGGAGTGGTATTTTTGATAAAGGAAAACATTACTACTGTATTTGGAGATGATATTTCTGAGGGATTGCCCAGTGAAGCTATATCTGTGGAACTCCGAGATAAGAAAAGGATGGGATTGTACTATAGTCAACAGTAGTCAGAGGGAAATTGAAGAACAAATATGTAGAGAGATTTCATGTATATTTAAGAATAATAGGGTTGTAATAGTTTGGGATTTTAATTTTCCAAACATAGATTGGGACTGCCGTAGTGTTAAGGTGTGTGTTGTGAGAAATTTGTTACATATGTTCAAGAAAATTTCTTCATCAGTATGGAGATGTACCTACTAGACAATGAGCAACACATGACCTTCTCTTTAGAAATAAGGCAGAACAAGTGACTGAAGTGTTAGTGGGGGAGCACTTTGGGACCAGTGATCATAATTCTGTTAATTTCAAACATAGTTATGGAAAATGATATGCCTTGCATAAAAGCTCTTAATTGGAGTAAGGCAAATTTTGATGATAGGAGACAGGAGCTTTCAAGAGTTGATTGGAGTAGACTGTTCACAGATAAAGGCTCAGGAGGCTTTCAAAAGTGAGATAGCAATGGTTCAAAGGCATTATTTTCCTGTTAGAGTGAAGGGTAAGGCTGGTAAGAGTAGGAAACAATACATGATGGAGCTATTTCTATCGGATGAGATGCCAGAAGACTGGAGAGTGGCTAATGTTGTGCTTTTATTTAAGAAAGGCTGTAAGGGGAAACCTGAGAACTGTAGAGTTGTGAGTTTGACATCAGTGCTGGATAATGGAGGGAATTCTGAAGGATACAATTTACATACTTTTGGAGAGGTAAGGACTGGTTAGAGATAGTCAGTCTGGCTTTATTTCATGACAAATCATGTCCCACAAACTGACTGAGTTTTTTGAGGATCTAAATAAAGGATTAATGAGGGCAGAGCAGTAGATGTTCTCAACATGGACTTTATTAAAACCTTTGACAAGGTTTTGTTTGGTAGACTAATCAGCAAAGTTAGCTCACATGGGATCCAGGGAGAGCTTGCCAATTGGATACAAAATTGCCTTGAAGGGAGGAGATAGAGGGCGGTGGTGGAGGGTTGTTTTCGGACTGAAGCCTGTGACTAGGAGTGTTCCACAAGGATTAGGCTGGGTCCACTTTTGTTTGTAATTTATATAAATGATTTGGATGTGAATTTAGGAACTACAGTTAGTAAGTTTGCAGATAACATTGGTGGTATACCAACAGTGAAGAAGGTTATCTAAGATTCCAAAGGGATGTTGATCACTTGCCCAATGGGCTGAGGAATGGCAGTTGGAGTTTAATTTGGATAAATATGAGATATTGCATTTTGGTAAAACAAACAAGGGTAGGTCTTATGCGGTTAATGGTAGGATTCTGAGTAATGTTGTCGAATAGAAAGACTGAGGAGTTCAGGAGCACAGTTCTTTGAAATTTGCATCACAGATGGAAATGATGGTGAAGACGATGTTTACCATACTTGTCTTCATTGCTCAGACCACTGAATTTAGGAGTTGGATGTCATGTTGAGGTCATACAGGACGTTGGTGAGGCCACTTCTGTGTCCATTTCTGGTCACCCAACTATAGGAAGGATGTTATTAAATCGAAGAGGATTCAGGAAAAGCTTTACTAGGATATTGCTGAGACTGAGTTATAATGAGAGGCTGGCTAGACTGGGACCATTTTCACTGCAGCATAAGAGGTTGAGGGGTGACCTTTTAGAGGTTTATAAAATCACGAGGGGCAAAGATAAGGTGAATAGCAAAAGTCTTTTCTCTTGGGTGACCAAATTATTAATATAATACACAAAAATACAACATTTTACATGTTTAATAAACCAGTTTTTTTTGTCTCACTTTTTTGGTGCAAATAAGATGATTTTCACTTGTTCCTTTTAATGTCTTCATTCTATATTCATCTTAATCTTATATGGCACTAGAAATATCTCTGATTTCAATTGTTTTCTTCACAGAAAACTAATTATACTTTGTCAATGAAAGGTGATTGAAAATAAAGTCATTATTAGTAATATGTCAGTGGCGTATAAGGGCAAATTTAGCTAATTGTATTTTGTCAGTAAATTTCCTCAGATCTAAAGTTAAACTGGTATATCACCTATATCTACAAGATGTTCAAAACAAGATTTCTCTTTGTATTTAAAGGAAATGGCTATTTCTGTACAGTCTACCAAAGCAATGTCAAAGCTGTTGGGTCTGATTAGTTTGATATTTTGGGCATATTTAATTCTCCTACAGTGCTTTCAATCTACCAATAATAGTATTGTTTTGTATAGAAATTTTGGCTAGTCATTGTAGTTGTATCATAATAGGAAACAAGTTGCATTTCGAGTTTGGTTTGCACAGACTTGAACAAAGCACAAAGAAAAGGTTTCTCTCACAGCAACATAGGTATCCTGGTGGTTAGAAATCAGATTTTTCATAGAAGCTGCAAAGAGGATCGTAGGTTGAAATTCTAATTAAGATTATATTTGCATACAACGAGGGCTGCTCACAACCCAAAATGAACCTTTCCATCATATCACCATCTCATCAGGACTTTTTCCTGAAAATTGATAATACAATATCAGATAAAACAAACTGGATTTATTCAAATTTTATCCAGTAATTGTACAATGCAATTATTGTTGATTGGCATTGTCAGCATTCGTGGGAGTATTTGCACAGCAATGTCAAATTAGCTCTCTGCTCTGTCTGACCCCACAATAATGATGACTGGTACACACTTATGTAGTATCAGAAATTTTGCAAGGAATATCTCTTTATATAAATTGAGTCAGATGACATTGTGAATTGTACATGTATTTGTGTTTGTTCAAATGCCTGGTTTTCTTTGTCAAAACCCAGAGTACTATTAGAAAAAAAGTACAGTTGGTGCTCATTAAAAGTTGTGATGACAGCAAATATGTCATTTTTGCTCTTTCAATGTCCACCATGCCATTTTAAATTGAACTCAGTTGAGTGTCAGTTGCTAAACAGGATCAGAAAATCAGCACCCACCATCAGCTGTGTCTTTTTATGTCATTCTCTTTCTCTGTCGAGCACGTTCCCGCAGTGCACTGAAAAATAGGGCAACCACAGCCACTATGAGAGTCACTAGGGTCAGACAGTACTTTGATCCTCAACTGACAGATTAGATCAGCTGGCAGATTGCTGTGTCTTGCAGCTGATCCGTGTGTGTGCACGCTAACTTTTTGAACATATACACTCATGTGCTTTGGGGATTGTTTTAAAGTCTCATGTGACTCAAGGGCAACAGAGAACTGGATTTTGTTTTACATTTTTATTTTTCCCTGGTTGAACTAAACTTTCAAAGGAAAATCCCTATTTTGAGATCATCAGAAATAGAAGCAGCAGGAGGTCATTCCGCCCCTCAAGTCTTTTACGAATATCAGGTTTTAATGTTTACATCTTCTGAAGTATGTTGGCCAATTACGACTTTGATTTTGTGGACAGGCATGAACAATTAATTATTTGGGTCAGTCAGTATTAGTGTATTACCAGTGGCAATCTAGGTTAACAAGCCAAAATACATAGTTTTATCATCAATGTTAAATTCCTATACATTCTTGATTTGACAAAAATCTTTCCTGCCAACATCTGGCTGTATCATTAATTCACCAGGATAATTATTTTGATTTATATTTTCTGATTTTCTTGCTTGCTGCTGATAATAAGGTTCCCTGGTGAGTATCCTAATGTACCTACATATGTGACTACATAATTGAGTACTTTGACAGGAACAGCTGTCAGACTGTTTGCTGTTGCATTACCAGGAAGCCTGACCCTATTCTCGTCTAATATGCTCAAATATTCACTTCCAACAGCACTTCCTGATGAGTTGGTCATAATCCTGAATATTTTCTTTTCTTCCTCCCCAACCCAGTCATATTTAGATCAACTTTGGTGCTCATAATTCTGTTCCATTTGAAATCTGCCTCACCCACATGTACCAGAAATCAAGCTTCAGCAATTTGTAATCAGGAATTGTATGGATAAACTTGTTGTTGCATTCGAAGAGCAATCACCAGACTTCATTTGTACCGCTACAAGACCATAACTTGTGCAGCAGGCTTTGGTCATTTGGATCATCATAATTTGCTCCAATATTTGCTGATATGTTTCTCAACCCCCACCATCCTTTCTTCTCCCCATAACCCTTGCTCCCCTTTTTTCATCAAGAAGCTCACAATCTCTGTCTTAAAGTCCATCAATGACTTGGCCTCCACAGCCTTCTGCAGCAATGGGTTCCACAGACTACCATCCTCAGGCTGAAGAAATTCCTCCTCACCCTGGTTCTAAAGGGTTGTCTCTTCATTCTGAGGCTGTGCCCTCAGGTCCTCATCCCTCCTACTGGTGGAAGCATCTTCTCCACATCCAGGTTTCTCAGTGTTCTGTAAGCTTCAATCAGAACTCATCATCCTTCTAAACTCCATTGAGTACAGACCCAGAGACCTCAAACAATTCTTGAAATGACAAGTCCTTTACTTCCAGAGTGATTCTTGTAAACCTCCTCTGGATTCCCTCCAAGGTCAGCACATCCTTCCTTCAATATGGAGCCCAAAACTGCTCCTGATATTCCAAGTGTGGTCTGATCAGAGCCTTGGCAGTCCATCACTGCTCTTATATTCTAACCCTTTTAAAATGAATGCTAATGTTGCACTTGCCTTCATAACTTCCATTGAGCTTGTATTATGAGAATCCTGAAAAAGCACTCCTAATTACCTTGTTTTTTGGATTTCTGAAGCCTTGACCCTTTAGACAATAGTCTGTGCCTCTATTCTTCCTCTCAAAATGCATAACCTCACATATTCCCACTTTGTATTTTATCTGCCACTTCTTTGCCTGCTCCTGTCCAAGTCTTTCTGCAGCTCCCCACTTACTCAACATTACCTGTCCCTCCAAATCATTGTGTCATCTGCAACCTTAGCAACAATGCCCTCAGTTCCTTTATCCAGATTGTTAATATATAACATGAATAGTTGTGGTCCCAACACTGATCCCTGCAGAACACCACTAGTCACTGGCTGCCATCCTAAAAAAGACCCTTTTATTCCCACTCTCTGCTTTCTGCCAGTCAGCCAATCCTTTATCCATGCCAATACCTTGTCCCGAACACCATGGGCTGATATCTTATTCAGCAGTGTTCCGTGTGGCACCTTGTCAAAGGCCTGCTGGAAATCCAAATAGATCATGTTCACTGGCTCTCCCTTTGTCTAACTTGCTCACTACCTCCTCAACGAATTCAAAAAAGATTTGTCAGGGTTTTTCTGCAAAATAAGCTCATATGGGGAAAAGAAGTGCTTGATTCAGCATGAAACGCTCATGATAACAATTTCAAATGCAACTGAAGCCAAGACTTAAGGATCAGTGCCACTATAAGTTATTATAGATACATGATTGACCTATTAGCCACTGGTTTAATGCAGCCACCTACAAGGTCATGTCTGATATTCACACATCAGGTTTTTCAATGCTATAGCTAAAGTGAACAAGAAAGATAAATCGTGAGTCTCCACACTTCCTTGTAGTACCTCAGCAAACATTCTTGAAGAATGGTTATTTTATGGGAGATACTGGTCAGATGGAGGGAAATGAATACCTATACTACTTTACCCAGAAGGACTAATTATCTTTCTTATAATCATTTGATAGTTTCGTAAGAGTATACAGCTGAATTAATTTCACAGTCTGATATAAAAGTTTTAATGCAAAACGGGAAATCTATATTGTATATGACCGAGACTTTTAAACAAACAAAGTCTTCCCATCAATGGATGGAATTTTCCCTCTTCCTTCTGTGCATGGTGATGGTGAATTAGGAAAATCTGAGAAGAGTTGGAAAAAATGTCAGAATCTCATCATTGAGAACAAGTTTTCCAGCTTGTCCTTTAAGCTTTAAGCGGCAAGCTCATAATTTCTCTGTTAATCATTATTTACATTAATTTGCATGTCATAATGAGCCCAACTCACCTTATTTCTACACAATTGCAACTGTCCTTTCCTTTCCTGAAAAACCTGGAAAGCTCAAATTCCCAACGTGTAAGTCATCATGGGCATTTGACAGCTGTATCTTCCCAATACAGTACTTGTCCGAGTGATCATCCAGCTCTGTGGGGAGCACAGTATCTCTGCATGTTCCAGGGCCACCATGCTCCTCAACTCTTCATTCTCACAAATCAACATTGGTAAACAACTATCTTCCACACATCATCTGCTTCAGACCAGCTTCCACACCACTTCGGCTCTTCACTACGTTCATTTAGAACTCAGTGATACCTATGGCTTGTATACTTCTATCAGGTTGCTTTGCACACACTGACATACATACACCTTTGGCTTTACTTAGAGTTTGCAAATAAATGTGTAGCTCACATTGATTTTGAGCACTGAGGGAGAGGCAAACAACTTTTCATAGTAGGCAGCAGTAAACAGTCAATGGCTGGAACATCTCACTATATGGCACTGAGCTTAACCAATGCCAACCCTTTAGTATGTGCCTACAGCTTATGTAGCAAATACAGTGCACAAAGCACCAAACAAATTGCCATGGCTAAAGAAGGTCAAAGATGAGTAGTCCTTTGTGGGGTGAAGGTAGACTATGATTAGCTAGAGAGTAGCATGACACTCAGCCAAGGTGCATTTTTGGTTCCAAACCAGGGTATTTGCCATGGTCAGTCAGGGCTTTGATCCAAATAAATTTGGGGTTCTATATCCTTCTAGTCAAGTGTTTGGGCCAAGTTAGTCGTGCAACTCAAGTGCAACTAGTCTGAGGATTACAGACAGATCAGTCAGGATGCAATGGAAACATCACTCAGGGGCAAGGACCAGGTTTGACTGTTTCATTGCAGCAACTACTAAGGAAGGGTTTGAGAAGAGAGTAATGGATGGAGGAGCACTTAATATGATGTAGGAATTGGAGAGCTAGGTAGATGTCCCCATCAAGTAAGGAAAAAGTGTAGAGGGCAGAAGTGTTAGTGGTTTGGAATTGGAATGGTGGGTCTCAGTCATGATTTGGACATGATGCATGCAATACTAAAATTGCAGTCCATGAGTCTTGGTGAGAGTCAATGACAGAATTGGACTGAGTGAAGACCCTGTGAGTGTGAGGTAGCTGAGTGAAGATGGTCGTACTTACCCTTGTGGTGTGCAGATGACCATTAATCTTTTTTCCTGCACTGGCGACATCTCTTTTCACATGGCACACAGCACTGATCCAGACCACTATGTGTGCAGGCTGGCTGTCTCTGGTAGTGTCACCTTATGCAGCACTCTGCAGGGAAAGAAATGATGACCCTTCTCTCCACCATCCTGTCTACCTCCAGGCCCTCTCCAGGAAGCAGGGTGTGAACTTCCCTTTTTGGATCATGTCCTCAATGATAATGATTGCGTACCACAGTGTAAGGGGCAGTTCCTAAACTTCCTGCACACTGAAGTGGTGTGCAACTGACCATTAACTGCAGATGCTGTTGTCATGGACATAGCAAGGTCAATGGTGAGCAACGGTGAGCACTTCCACTTCTTCTGCGTGTGATTCCATTGAAGAGCCCAATCTCACTATTAACAAGATGGAGAACAGACAATTGCTTTAGAAAGTCACTGTGAGCCATGGCTTACTGAGAGCCATGAAACTCATGTGACAAAGAGTGTTAACTGCAATGGGAAAATTCAGCTCTGTTGTATTTATTTTGATAACTGACATAAATTATCAAGAAGTAATCCATAAATTCAATGTTTTGTACATAAAAGCCTTCACTGTTCAGTGTCTGACTTGCTTGTGTTTCTGTGTGTCATCACTATCCATTCTACTGAGTCAGCAGGATGGTCTGCAATGTCGGCATCTCCTTTTCCCTCTCCTGAGAGGGAATGCCTCATTTCTGTGTCCTGGGATCTGTCCCAGACTGACAGAATTCACTCGTGAAACATGAGGAGCCAAGGTGATAGGCTGATCTGGGATTGATGAGTTATATGTTGGGAGTTAAGCACTCAGCTGTTCAAGCTCCCAGATTTCCTTGTGATCATTTCTGTTCTTTGACTTTCCTGTGTTTCATTTTTAATGACCGGACAAACTAGACTTTTGTTTTGAAGACTGTTTTGGAATTTACCAACTATGACGTAGTCTATAAAAGTAGGAATCAGTGTGAAATCCAATCAGCATATATAAGGAAGTTAATTTGTTCATTTGGGTGTGTGCTGGGAGAAGTAAATGAAAGACTGAGTACACAGGCAAAATTGTGTGGTCGTTGCCTTGGTGAGTTGGCCATTGTTCAGAAACAAAAGATCTTCATGGGTAAATTCCATCTGCAGTGAAGCCGCTGATGTTTCATTTCAGTCATTTCCAGCTCAGTGTTGTGTAAATATGTTTCATGTAAATGAAACCTCTTAGATGAAATATGTTGAACACCAAGCATGCTTGGTTTAAAGTGATCTTATAACTACGGAGATAAGCAGTCTAGAGGATTGTCTTCTGAGCTATCTAAGTTATGCATTGTCACTCCTTTGAAAATATCAATAAGTTACCAATAATACTGCTTCTGATATGAATTAATTTCAATTTCTGTTGCAATTCTGTCATTAGCTGAGCATTATTATATCCCATAAGCTTTTCCATACATGATTCTAGCCTTAGCTGACATTTGGGGTTGAGGTGCTGAGCAACGGCATATTCACAGAAGGAGAGCAGGTGAATTGCCTTGTTTTGTCCATTCAGATACCCTGAACAGTTAATGAACAACACCAGCATCGAGCATATTGCTGGGTGATGATATGATGGCTGTAATCTAATCTCAGGATACACATCATGATTTTAAACTGTTCTTGGAATTCATTCCACCAACTGAACTTTTAGATTAGATTACTTAGAATTTGGTATGTGGAGGGCAAACCAAATTCAAACAATAAAAGAGCCATAGCAAGAGAAGATTGATTTAACTTTACACATTTATTGTCACGGTATGCTGAATAAATGCTACTAACTTGCATTGGTTGAATTTATTGAGTTAGTATAGATTATTTTGTTCAGATGAAGGTCAGATTATTTCATCTTAATAACTATCACAATTCTTGCCACAATTGTCTTACACGAAATGAAATGAATATTACTGTAAGTTCCATGAGGTAATATTTCTTCTGTTCTCTTTTACAACGTAATAAAACTTTACTTTCTGATAACACTTATGTTTGTACAATAGGAGAAAACAGCCTTTGCCTGGTGTTCTGATAATGGAATGACAAATGAGTGCTGTTTTACTCCACTTGCAGTGTCATGTACTTCTTACCAATTCTCAGTGCACGACACTAAATAAGAATTACCTTTCTTAGTACTCAAGGCTGTAATTGTTAAATAATCCTCCCAACCTTGATAAAATAGATGTGCTTCCACATCTATAGAAAATAGTTACAGGTAGGGGAGTAAAAAAGTCCAAAATAATGTTTTATATGAAAATGCAGCAGTATATATATATATATAAAATATATAATATGTAATTTATATACACACATGTTGCTGAACTGTTCCAGCAATTTCTATTTTTGTCTGATTTACAGCATCCAAAGTTATTTTGTTTTTGTTTTATTTTAAAAAGCTGCTTCTCTCTCTCCCTTGTTTCTGTTGTATTTAGAAAACTGTGTTTCTTAAAAGTTTCACACTTCAATATTTGATCTATCTTTGCCAATACTGAATTATGGTTTTTCTTCAAAGGCCTACATCTAACTAGGTTTCCATCTGAACCAAAGTTTAGTCCATCCTTATATCTCTGCGAGAGATTTGCTTGACCTCGCACAATCAGTTTTATCAAACTTTATCTTTTATTTCACAGACTATTTGACAAAAAGGCTTTTTTTTTCTCTTTTCTATAATATCTTTGTCGAGTTGTATGTCCCCTCTTACCCTATTTGTGTATGAATGCGTGTTTGGGTTTGAAGGGGATATGATCTGAGTTTGTATAATAGTATTTTCCAACTTAATTTGCTACTTGTAAAGACTAAGGTTGTTCATAATAACTAAGTGTTTGTAATCATCGATTGCATCTTTTGTCCTCATTAACAAGAAAAGTAAAAGTAATGCAAGAAAAATAAATTTAACCGCCATGATGACTTAATTGGACATTTACACTTTTGGGACTTCTCATGGTGTAGTGGGGTCTGATTACCATGCACTCTGCCCATCAGAACCAGAACACAGGTCAGTTCAGAAAACACCAGAGCTGAAATCAGAAATGAGTTTCAGTTTCTCCCCTAGTAGGAAATTTTCATTCACTCCAGAAGTAGTGTCTAGTTTGTGTAGAGTTTGGATAACATTTCTGCAAGTTGTTGTAACTGAGAAGACTTACATCTTCAGATTTGTGAAGACCATCAGAAATGAATCATCAAATTGTTACCAAAGTCCATGGAAAAGAACTAGAAAGAGTTGATTAAATAGAAAACTGAAGAATTACAATAACAGTGCAATTTCTTTGGACTTCAGTCTCTATAATACACAGTATGAGAAACCAGTTGAAACTTTGTTTGATGTTTCTATCATGATCTTTTTAACTTTTTATATGTATTCTATACTGAGTAATTACTGCGGTCTAGTCAGAACTATAGAACATGCAAATTTGGAGATGCCGGTGTTAGAATGGGGTGTATAAAGTTAAAAATCACACAACACCAGGTTATAGTCCAACAGGTTTAATTGGAAGCTCACTAGCATTCGGAGAGCTACTCCTTCATCAACCACCTGATGAAGGAGTGGCACTCTGAAAGCTAGCATACTTCCAATTAAACCTGTTGTACTATAACCTGGTGTTGTGTGATTTTTAACTACGCAAATGCATTGTTTACTATAACCCAACAGGGAAGCTTTATTTGGAAGTTGTGCATTCTGTATGAACCTAGGGCAGCACAGTGGTTCTGTGGTGAACACTGCTGCCTCACAGCACCAGGGACCTGGGTTTAATTCCGGGTGCTCTGGGTGTTCCGATTTCCTCTGAGAGACAAAGAGTGCCACCAGGATTGGTGCTGAGTCCACTGCTTTTCATCATTTATGTAAATGATTTGGATGTGAACATAAGAGGTATAGTTAGTAATTTGCAGATGACACCAAAATTGGAGATGTAGTGGACGACAAAGAAGGTTACCTCAGAGTACAATGGAATCTTGATCAGCTGGGCCAACACACTGAGGAGTGACATATGGAGCTTAATTTTAGATGAATGCAAGGTGCTGCATTTTGGAAAAGTAAATCAGAGCAGGACTAAAATACTTAAAGTGAAAGTTCTGGGGAATGTTGCTGAACAGAGAGACCTTGGAGTGCAGGTTCATAGTTCCTTGAAAGTGGAGTCGCAGGAAGATAGGATAGTGAAGAAAGCATTTAGTATGCTTTCCTTTATTGGTCAAAGCATTGAGTATAGTAGTTAGGAGGTCATGTTGTGACTGTACAGGACATTAGTTAGGCCACCTTTGGAATATTGTGGGCAATTCTGGTCTCCTTCATATCGGAAGGATGTTGTGAGATTTGGAAGGGTTCAGAAAAGATTTATAAGGATATTGTCAGGATTGGAGGATTTGAGCTATCGGAAGAGGCTGAATAGGCTATGACTGTTTTCCCTGGAGCATCGGAGGCTGAGGGGTGACCTTACAGAAGTTTATAAAATCATGAGGGACTTGGATAGGATAAATAAACAAGGTTTTTACCTGGGGTGGAGAGTCCAGAACTAGAGGGCATAGTTTTAGGGTGAGAGGGTAAAAATTTAAAAGGGACCTAAGGAGCAGCTTTTTCACGCAGAGGGTGGTATGTGTATGGAATGAGCTGCTAAAGGAAGTGGTGGAGGCTGGTACAATTATAACATTTAAAAGGCACCTGGATTTGAATAGAAAGGTATTTGAATAGAAAGGGTTGAGAGGGATATGAGCCAAGTGCTGGCAAATGGGATTGGATTGGGTTAGGATATCTGGTCAGCATGGAGGAATTGGACTGAATGGTCTGTTTCTATGCTATACATCTCTATGACTCGATGACTCTATGTGCAAGTCGGGCGAATTGGCCATGCTAAATTGTCCATAGTGTCCCATGATATGTAAATAAGGTGGATTAGCCACGTTTACAAGAATAGGGTAAGGCAGTGAAACTAGGTGGGGTGCTCTTTGGCTTGTTGGGCCAAATGGCCTGTTTCCACACTGCAGGAATTCTATGGGAAACCAAAACAAGTCTGAACAAATTGACAAACCTGCATGATGACTCACCACTTCAGATTTGCCTCTTAAAGGCACACTGTCCCAACCCATCAAATCAAAATGATAAAACATAATATGCAACTTCATTTATTTGTTTGATTTCTATTGGGTAATAAACTCATGCTCAGTCTTTAAAAAAATCTGTGGGCTTTTGTAAATATGTTTTAATGATGGAGCACTGCATTAACAAAAAGAAAATAAATGCATGATCCATTAAGCCATGTTTCATACTGGGATCTGACTTGCCCAGTAGCACCATCAGTTTGATCATAAAGTATTGGTAATTTATTAAATAGTCAAAAAATAAGAGCTACCCAAGGCGCATTTGTTCAGTTCCTGAAATATTTATGCAGCGAAGCATTCCACTCCCACTCCCACTCCCACTCCCACACTCATGTCTAATGTCTACACAAATCCGTACTATCCTTGGGGGATAGCGGATAGTTTCTCATGGATAACTGAGAAATGGGGAGACAGCTCTAATAGAAATCCTTGGAAGGACTGCATGATCCCTGAGGGCCCACAGTGGAGAAAGAAATTGAGGTCAAGAGCCAAGGCATAAATACATGGATTCACAGATAGCGAGAATGGAATATATTTTTAAATATGTCTTTAAGGTTCTGGACTTAATTTATATTTGTATCATTTTCTTGTGTGTGATCTAGCTTAACTAATACTTAATAGTTTAAAAGAATCTGTCCAGTTTCATTTCTTTTTTTCCTTTCTAGCAGTTTGTACAGCGGAGTGTGTTGCTAGGCCATTTCAGAGCGCAGTTGAGAATCAAGTACATTGCTGTAGGTCTGGAGTCACATGTAAGCCAGAACAAGTAAGGATGATAACTTCATTCCCTGAAGGGCATTAGTGAACTCAATGTGCTCTTCCGACATTGTTTTCACAGTCAATGTTCCAGATTTTCTTTGAATTCAATCTCAAATTCCCACCATGGTGGGATCAAACCCAGCTCCCAGAACGTTACCTACATCTCACTGAATTAATTCTCCCATGACAATGCCATGAGGTTGTCACCTCCCCTTTTGATTAATCCCTGACTGATGGGCAGCAGTATGTCTATTTGAAAAATTTTAGTGTCCAGCAAAGTGGACTTAAGATAGGTCTTCAGCGACGTAAATTGACAGGTTTATCTCAGATTAATGAATTGACTGTTGTTGGGGAGCAAAGTGAGAACACAAGAATTCGGCCCCTCAAGCCTGCCCCATCATTTTATATGATCATAGCTGACCTCATCTCAACCTCCACTCCACTTTGCTGCTCACTCCTCATCACCTTTTATCTCATTACTAATTAAAAACCTGTTGATCTCCTTAAACTTTTTCAGTATCCCTCCATCCACTTCACTCTGAAATTGTGAATTCCATGGATTCACAGCCATTTGAGAGAAGTAATTCCTCTTCGTCATTCTCTGTTTCAAATCTCCCGTCCCAAAGCTGAAAACTATGACCTCCCATTCTAGATTGTCCCAAAAGAGGAAACATTCCAGACAGTAAATCAGGTGATTAAAAAAATGACTATTTATCATTTTTTCATTAACTTCTACAGACAGAAAAACTAAATATTTGGGAGATACACTTGGATTAAGTAGAAGCTGAGTTATCATAAACAAACTTCAAATCTAAAAAGATGGAATTGTGTCTGAGAAATTTTATATTCTACAAATGTAGATTTGGTTTTAGGAATCAGTATGACATTTTAACCATTGAGTTTCCAAGATGATTAAAAATCCAATTACAACTCATTCAATAAGGTGTAACTTTTTCAAGAGTTTTGAGGCTAGATCTGTCACCAAAAATGGAAATTTCTTGTTACTTCAGTGATCTAAATTTGATTACAGAATAGTCTTCAGCAATGCACCTCATGGAAACTTGAAATCATTGACAGAAAATTTCAGACTTCCACATTTACTTAAACATTAGCACAGCCTAGATGGTGTTGTTACTTTCAGGAGAGTAATGACAATCAGCAAAGTCAAAAATTCTGGCTCTATTAGGACAGATATGACATTCTTCTACAATACTCTCTGAATACTGTCTGTTGAAGTGAATAAAATATATTCAACAGTTTTACTTTGGCATTTATTTCCAACATTGGATAAGTGATAAGTAAAGTCACTTCTATGCATCATTTAAGAATTATTTTTGAGATTCTAAATAACTACATTTTGTTTCTGTTCACAGATCCAGATGGTGGAAGATCTGGAACTTCAGCATCAAATGCCTGCACATTGTCAGCCTTTAGCACTATAGTGCTGTCCCTGTCAGCTAGATCAGCATTATGGTGAAAGCATACATTGACCTACCTAGCATCATATAATCAGTCAACAATCTAAAGACTTATGAGTAAATCTGCAAATTCTGCTAGTGTGCATTGAATGACTCACCAATGTTATCTTTTCCTATAAGTCTTTATTACTGTATGCTTTGTCATTTCAAATTTATGTGGACATACTTATAATTACAAATACAATCCATCCATCAGATTAAATTGAGAGATATATTCTTTGCCTGAGATTTTCTTTGGGTTTTTCAAATTCACTAAAGTCAACATCTGAAAAACATCAGACATATGATGTTACCAAAGCGTGCAATCTAATAATTGCATATAATGTAAAAATGGTTATATTTATACATGTGAGATGTTCAATATTTTCAAAGTTATGATTTAACACAATTTATTGATGTTATTTGGAATGTGTTGTAGCTTTTTAACATTGTAATACAATTTTCAAACTTGTCACCTATACCTGAATTCACTGTTGCTTGTACTAAAATAGGAGATTTAACTGGATAACATTGGTGCAATAGCTATACCTTAAATAACAAAGGTTTCTCTGAAATATCCAGGTGCCGTCATAACAAATGAAAAGTAAAATGTATGTATTTATTTCCACATTTCACAACATCTTCTAACTTTTTATTATTTGAAATACCCTTTTTTGTTGCTGCAGCAAGCAAGACAGAACCTGGATTATCAAATGTATTCTAATGTCGTTGGAAACAATGAAATTAAATTAAATTTAATGATGATGAAGCCTAAAATTAATTATTAGGTATACATTAGTAGAAGTGTAATATGCAGCATATTTACAAAGTCTATGACATTGTGGAGGGATGGTTACGGGGTGGGGGAAGAAACAAGTCAACAGATCAAAAAGGGAAATTATTTCAAAATCTGTGATGTTGCATGTGAAGGTTCCTTTATATTGCTGTTAAATTAATGTATATAAAGTCTGACACTGCATATTTGTAAATATATGTCAGGAGCAACATCACTTTACAATAAGCTCTGTTACTAGAATAGTTGTAAAGGTGAGCTGAAGTCAGTTTGTTTACCAGATTGAATCTGTATTGTTGTTCTAGTCTTTTAAAAGTTTGATCTACTTTCCAAAAAAATAATTGTTTACAACTATGTTTTTTAAACTTCAAATCTGTTTTATATTTTTCATTCGTCTGTTATGACTGGCCACTGTTAATGTAGGCAGCAGTATTTACATTTAAATATTGTTTGCTTAATTCTGTAAATAGTAATTTGACAGAATCCTTTGAAATAAATCTGTCTTGAAACAGTTTCCCCCCTATTATCCTCCTCTTAATACTCCCAGAGGTTTCAATTTGTCGTAGACAGCTGACATTTCATGATCCCATCTTTTTACCAGATGTGGTCAAGATATATATCAGGTGCCAAGTCTGAGATGTGCACAATTGTAATTTCAGCATGAACTCAAATTTAGAACCGGGAATATAATGCATCACGAGATTGTACACTGTGCATACTTAGTATGAGATTCTGTGGCATTGTTCATAGTATCATTTTGGATGTTCAAATTATTTTTTAATTCTAATTTATCTTTCTTTTTTTTCTTCAATCTCATTTCCCTGTCCCTCAATCCAATCATTCTTTCCTCTTCTTTTTCTTTCTACACCTGAGTTGACATTGATTTCACAAAATCTACTTTAAATCTGAGTCCATGTTCTGTTAGTTTCACAATTCTGAAAACCAAATTGGTTAAAGTGATATTTGCATTCCTTGTTCACTCAGTTCCTTATATCCATTTTCTTTCTCAGCACAGTTATAGCTATTTGACTATATTACATTGTTTATTGTTACCAAAATATATGAATATAATAGCACTAATAGATCTTTTCTTCTTGTTTAGAAACCGATCTGAAGATTTACATCATTTTTTGATTCTTCAAAGTCCATATTCATAGTTATTTATGTTTTACTTTGCTTTTACAACTGCAACTGGCTAGTTCTTACCATATGATTACTAAAGATGTAGGTTACCACAGTACTGTTTAAACATGCATGTTCTGTACAAGTGAGATGTATTAGCCTCTCTAGTTGAACACTGGTACCTGTAGCCATAGTAACTGTATACTATGCCTGTGAGGGCAAAGCTGGGTTTGCATAGCAAGAAGCAAAGATCCCATGTCCTTATCTGGTTTCAGTCTGACCTTCCACTACAATGGAAGTTGAGACATTGACTATTGACACTGCACCAGAGGTAAGAATGTGAAAGCTGAGATTAATGTTTCTGAGCCTTGCAGCATTGGTTAAGTGTGTGAAGGTGAGGTAGAATGTATGAATGTCAGAGATGAGTCCTATTTGTCGATGGTTGACTGATGAGGGTATAGTAAATTGACTGGTGTGTATGTTTGGTGTGTGACTGGTAGGAATTGGCTTTTGAAGATACTCACCTTGACCACTCACGTAAAGTCAAATACTTTTTCTTGCGCGACATTAACAACACTAGAAGTCTATCTGAGTTCCATGGTGCAATCTTCTTCTCCAAAAATTTGAAACCCATGTATTCACAGACCTGGCTTTATATATGAAGAATGCACCTGGGAGGGCAGGCTGCTTCCTCCAAGCTCCAGTGAGTACAAATTTCTTTAACCGTTTGAACTATTCATAACCAACCCAAACACTTAGTTTCAGGGCTGCCTGCAGTGAGCTAGCCACACTCACTGATACCAGTAAACCTGACTAGGATAGCCAGGTCGGGCTGAATCCAAAAGGGCACTCGACTCAAAAGGTCATCTTTTGTAATTGACCCACGCAAGCCTTTGGTAGAATGTTATCAGATGGTATGTTCTAACTGTGAAGCAACATTAGTAATCTGAAAAATCCATGTTACCCATTCCATGGATATTGACCAAATGGAACTCTTCGTTATTAATGCAGTCAGTTGTTTCATGATATGGCATTCACAACACAAAATGACGAAATCCATAGTACCCTGCAGAAGCTCACTGCCCAAGCTGAATCACTCACTCTGTTACAGGAAAATGAAATGAAGCAGTGTGATCTTGCAAAAAATTGCATCAGTAACAGCATTGATAATTCTGCAGATAGACCCTGCACAAGACCCCAGTGAATCCTTAGCAGCAACCAGTTGCATCAAAGTTAAGTGCCACTGTCACCTTGATGGGTACCTATCCCTTCTGGTCTCAGGTCTTACTCCAGCAAATGATACAGTTCTCTAATTGTGTTCCTTGATTTTCCCATTTGGTTACAGGAATGTGCCTTACTCATCTAGGGAAAATTACAATGACAGCAATAAACTCTTGTCATCTACATGTGGATGGAATCTTCATAGTGACTATTTCATGTGAAGGCTGGGCTTGCTAAAACCTTTGTTCCTCCTCAGTTTCTCTGAGCCTGCATTATACAGCATCAGGGACAATGATACTACCTGCTATGCCAGGATCCATTGGTTACATCTCTAACATGGAGAATATCAGAAATAAAACAGCCTCTTAATAATGTGGGAATCAGCAATCATAGCACACACAAAGACTGTTTATAGGGCTTGCAATAGTGGGACTTGAGGGAACTGACAAGGAGAGTGTGATATTGCCTCGACATGAACTTTTGACATATTAAGTCATATTTTGATGCAGGCAGCACAAACCCAGTCTTTCAAACACAGCAGGGGTTTGTAAGTTTTATATAATTACTGAAATCTCAACACCCAAGAAGCTTTGCACATACTTACAGTTCTATAGGAGAGAAAAGCAGCTCCCCACCTTTGTATTGCTTATCAGATCTTGCAATGTGTTTGGGACTTGTCAACAGCAAGTGACACAAATTTCACCTCTGATCACTTCTCCTTCAGACAGATTACTAGAATCAATTTGAAATGATCAACTACATGGTCAGGATTACTTAGGACCAGGATTTGTCATCATTGGTCAATGCATGAGGTGCACAGACAGATTTATGTGATTGCAAATGTGTTTAATTTTGAACCGATATGTACCTGATTAATGCAATTGCCCAGAAGGTCCTCATACTGCCCACAGGCAAAAAAAAATCCATCTACTCTGGGTATACTAGCAGCTATTTTCCATTGCCATTGAGAACTAGATGAAGATGACAGCCTTTCCACTTTGTGCTCGAGGGAGTGAGTTTCTGGCTCTACCTGTTATTTAAGGTGCTCCACACTACAATGTTTATGTTGCTTTCCACATTCTGCATTCCCTGTTAGGTTTGCATCTTCCCTGTTAACATGCAACCCTTTGTTAAAGAATTATTCATCTCCCACTTTAACTCCCCCCGCCAAGCCCTATTACATACCGCTTAGTTTTGCCCAACATAATCATCACCCCCCTTGGAGTCAGGATAATGGTGACCATTGATGTCCGCACCTGCCTTGGTACCCTATGCACTCCCACTCTGTATCATCTCCCACCCTTACATCGAGTGTAGTTTCCCCTTCAGAGTAACTGTCCCCTTTGCATCTCAGCATGTTGTCTCGAATCCCTGCACGACTTTTTCAATTTCCCCAACACAGCACTGGCCCCTTGACACAAACCCCCATTACTGACAATGGTCCAACCATTATTGACTTGGGAGGCCAGCTCTGAATGATCTATGAGCAGTTCCCGACTGACTTACCAGGATCCCTTGGACTGGTTGGGCTTAATCTGAAGGACTGACCATGGCCCAATTCCCTAACTGGAAGGATCTTGGGACTCTGATTAGACCAAAAGGCCAAGTAACTTTGGCCAACCATCTGAACAGAGATAAGATTATGTCCTTGACTGACTGTAACAGCAACTCTTGACTGACCATTGTTCTCCTTTACTCCACTAAAGACTACTCCTTTTAGACTTCCAAACATGTCCATTTGGCTGAATTACAAGCAGTGTGTTTGCTGTGTAAGCTGCTGGAACATGCTGTAGGAGTGTCACTGATGTAACATAGTGCCATAGGGTAACACATCCAACTCCTTGACTGTTTAATGCTGAGCAAAAGGACAAGCTGCCCAGCTTTCTTAAAAGGTGACGCAAAACACAACAATTGTGAGCCTTTAAGTTCTGAATCAAGCAGTAGTGCACAAAAAAGCAAGATAGTGATCCCGCATGCATCCAAATTAGCATAGCATGACTGAAAGCAAACTAAGAACCCTGAGATGCACCCAGTTCTGATTTATGATAAGTGTACCCATCCCTGATTTCAAAGCACGCTGGCAGCAGCCTTACTATGTAAGGTAACGATGAGGTCCAAAGTAAAGGGTTGAACTGTATCCTAACTTAGTCAGAGATGTGACGTGATGATGTGAGGCTGGTACCTTGCTGCTGGTTGACTGTGATTGATGAAATGTGCAAGCAGTCACTGCACATGGGGCATGCCCTGAGATGCTGGAAAAAGCAAAAAAAGGGAGGAGACCTGGAGAAGATGCCATTAACTTGCAGCTGTCAGGTACTCTGAATTGGCACAGCGTAGTTTTAAACTTATCTAAAATATTAAGAATTGGAATTGTCACCATCTAGTTTCTCACCAGTCCCTGGGAGAAGAGTAACCTGCATATAAATGAGATGAGATGAGGTAGTAATAAAATATTAATGCACGAAATAAACCTCTCACCATTGACTGGTGAGATTCTTATATCTTCTTTAAAAATTTGAGGAGAAAACTCAGACTATTTTTCTCAGCAAGAACACTCTCACTTTTTTCATTCTTGCTGTATATTCTCAACTTAGCCTTCATAGCCCATGCCATTCAGATGCTGTGAGAATTCCACTTAGTTTTAAAATGGAATTCACCCAGGAAATCTATCACAGTCACTTCTAACTGTTGTAGCAGTCAGAAAGAGCATCAGCCTTGAAGAAGTGCAGTGCTAGCCTTTTATAAATCTGGGGTGTCTGTCTATACTGCAGATAATGAGCATTACATTTCGTGCCCGAATGCATTTCACAGTCAAGGAAATGAACAAGCAGCACATGCCTGCATCATGTGCTTCTATTGCAGGACACATTGCTCTCTTTGTTCATGGACCACTTCTCATGTTTAGCCATCTATAATAAATTTTATGCAGAGCTTTACTGATTTTTCTAAGAATTGTACATTGCTAGTCATTTTATTCCTAACCTGAATGAAGCAACAAAATATTTGGGTGGCACGGTGGCTCAGTGGTACTGTTGCTTCACAGGGACACAGGTTCAATTCCAGCCTCAGGCAACTGTGTGGAGTTTGCATGTTCTCCCTGTGTCTGCATAGGTTTCCTCTGGGTGCTCTGGTTTACTCCCATAATCCAAAAGGATGTGCAGCCTAGGTTAATTGGCCATGCTAAATTGCCCATAGTGTTGGTTATTAGTTGGGGTAAATATAGGCTAAAGGGATGGATTACTCTTCGGAGGGTTGGTGTGGACTTGTTGGGCTGAAGGGCCTTTTTCTGCACTGTAGGGATTCTAATTCTAACAGTGACAGGTGATTTGATGGTTTTATTTTGTGGCTTTTGAATTGTTCTTCACAAAGAATTTGAGCTTTGATTATTTGGTTTTCTGTTGGTTACATTCTCCCCTTTGGTGTATTTGCTGTTTTTCATGTGACCGATTCATGTTTATCATTCTTTATGAACATAAAGTTACAAGAAATTCATTTAGCATGCCATTGAAAGTAATGATGCAGTAGGCACATCCTAGCTTAAAGACAATTATTTGTGGTAGTGAATTGATTCATTTATGTTTTAATCTATAAAGGGTCTATTACCTAACTTCCGGTGTATTTTCAGTGTATTTTTTTTTGTTTATGAGAGCTTTTACCACATCCATGACATGTACAATCATGTGTTGACAGTTGCACAGGCAAAATGTTAAGAAATGACTGAATTGGCACAGTTTAGTCATATAGTTCTATAAAGTGTGAAGAATGACAGCAACCCAGATTTTGAAACTTTCTTCCCAAAAATTTGACTTTTAATAATAGCTCTAAAATAAGGAGATATGTACATCAGTGGGCCACAGCACTCTGCTGTGCTGCAATTAGGTCAGCAGTATGTCACAAAATCTTTACCTGCACATCAAAGCTGTGCTTCCGACTCCTCTGGAGGCTTGGTGAATATTACTGAAGGCTGTATTTGCTGACACCAGATGCCCCATACCGACTGACCATATGCAAACCGCCAGAGCCATGAACGCATTGACTTCTGATACCACAGATACGTGGAGATTTGGCACTGTGCATGCATGGACATTCACACCAGCTCATCTGAAAAATGTGGGTGTGCCATAAAATTGTTTGTGTCATTGATGTGTGCCTCGATAATGAAAAGTTTGTGAACCACTGGCATAGAGCCCCAGTTTAATCTGCTGTTTTCTTTAAAGACAGTATTCAGTGAGCTGTGATTTTTCTCTAAAATAAATTTTTATTTGTAATCGTCTTATTTAGTATTTTCATCATTAGATCAGGTTGACCACTAATACCCCCAAGACTTGCTCATTCATATCTCTCTCTTAAATGTTTGAACATTATATACATTCCATCGGTGAGAGGTCTCAAAGTACTTTCTAATTGAAAACTACCTCTGAGGACATGTGGAATTGCCTTATTTGTATTTCCCTATGCCCTTCAGAGTAGCAAGATCTCAAAGATCTTACATATTGCTGAAAAGACTTTATTGAAACTTCTTATCTTGAATGTAGCAAGACAATTTGCAAGAAATAACAAAGGAAACTGTGGCTTTATTAAATGTGAGAGGAAAGTATTGATTGATTTCCAAGTGACCTCTGATCGAAAGATCCACTGTTCTGGAGAATGCATCAGTTAATGATGACTGACAGTTAAGTGTCAAGCTTTAGTTACTAGGCAGGTTGGCTTTGGTTGAGGCATTGCCTTGAGAAATGAGCCAGAAAAGACTGTCACCTACTTTGTTGAGTTTAAACAGGCTCACTGCTTGTACCTATGTTCTTTGTATGTATGAAGAACAGGCCCTGTTTAATAATATATGCAGTACATGCATATGAGCCCAACTCACAATCCTAAATAATTGTTATTGCATATCATGCAAATGCTTCAACGTTTGGTCTTGAAAAGTACCCAATCTACCTCAGATTACCCTCAAAAGCTTGACTAACAGGCCAAGCTAGCTGTATTATGCTGCTACTATGCAAAAGAAAAATGAGTGGTATTCACCAAAACAAGATGCTGCCTTCAAGTCAATAAGATGTTCTCCCTCTCATACAAAGAAGTAACATAACATGAATTTCAGTGATGGTGTAATGTTTCGTATATAAGTCATATGTCCCATAGACTGACAGTAAGTGTCAAACAGCATGTCCCTTTGGTTGCTTGCAAAAAGCAATGTACTGTACACAATTAGCCCATGCTTGCAAAGGTCATATGAGAAGTGATTCCATAACTGGAAAGTATTTGCTAAGTAATCCTGAATCTGAAAAGAATTACACTAACAGTCAAATTAGGATTGTTAGTTGGGCTCTCGGTGAGGCAAGTGCTGCAATTTGGTGGAACTTCAAAGGCTGTCTTGAAATCCAGAGCTAAAAACTAAAATGTCAGAGCTATTTCATGAAACAAATCATCAACTGTAATGGTGTTTCTTTTCATCTGAGGCACAACCGCTGTTAACATTGTAATATTTTAATGTCTTCAGTCAAGTACTCTGGTTCCAATCAGGAAAGGTTGCTGAATAAGTTTGAAAGATATTGAACCCGAATTTGCAAGGAATTGTGTTATTTCACAAAGACTTAAGTCAAAAATGATTACAACAGTGTTCTCCATAATTATTGGGAAAGGCTTTATTTATATTTCTTCTGGGAGTTAACTAAAAGTCAGACTGAAGGGATGTAAAAATATTGCATCTTATAATAATAGTGTGAATTACTGATGGGTTGTAAAAATGTTTTGTCAGTGTGGCAACTCAAATCAAGAAATTTTATTTTTCTCGACTCTATTAGTTGTTATTTCACAATTTCTTCATGTGCAAGGTACCCTGGTTATGCATAATGCTAGGCTTTCTGTTATCTTAGTAGGAAGATGTCATTCTTACTGAATACTGTCATTGTTTTGTAACCTACAACAATGGAGCAAAAATGTTTTTCCAACTTTGATGAGCAACGCATCAGTTATGTTTAAGTTCAAGTATCTGAACGTCTTTGCATTAAGTAAATTAAATGTGTTTGTTTTCAAAACTCAACAGGCTTCCATCATTGAGCAAAATTGATTACAATCTTATTTTGTCATTTTACAGCACGACAGAAGGAAAAAAAAAGTCCATCTCTTAGTGTTTGTATTCTATTATTATATCATTGTATAACTGAAGCTTGTTGGGCTCTTTTGACACAGTTAAGGCACAAGGGGACATGGTAAGGCTTAGTGTCATTTAGTTTAATGCAAGGCATCTTGCAAGTAAGGCAAATAATTTGTAAGCAGTTGATTGGGATGTGATATCATTGCAATCATGGAGACATGGTTGTGGGAGGGACAGGACTGACGGCGCATTAATCCGGGCTATAGAATCTTTAAACAAGATAGGCAGAGGTGGGAAGTAAAGAGGAAATGGTGTCACAGCACTCATCAAGGAGTTAATCACTGCAGTAACTCGGGATGATCTCTGAGAAGGTTCCTCAAATGAGACGATATGAGTAAAACTTAAAATCACTTCGCTGGGGGTGTACTACAGACAGTCAAGGAGAGATTGATTGTCAGATATTCGATTAAATTACTTACAGCGTGGAAACAGGCCCTTCGGTCCAACAAGTCCACACCGACCTGTACCCCTACATTTATCCCCTTCACCTAACACTACGGGCAATTTAGCATGGCCAATTCATCTAACCTGCACATTTTTGGAGGAAACCAGAGCACCTGGAGGAGACCCATGCAGACACAGGGAGAATGTGCAAACTCCACACAGAGAGTCGCCTGAGGTGGGAATTGAACCCAGGTCTCTAGCACTGTGAGGCAGCAGTGCTAACCACTGTGCCACCATGTTGTCCACGCTGCAGTTAACTCCCAGAGAAGTATAACAATAATAGAATAATAATAGGGGATTTTGAATTATTCAGTATTAACTGAGAACTATAAAATATGCAAGGCTTAGAGAAGCACATAGAAAGCTGTACAAGAGAGGGTATGGTCCTGAATCTGATTCTATGGAACGAAACTGAATGAGTGGTAGATCTAGATGCAGGGGAGCATTTTGGTGATAGTGACCATAGTTCAGCAAGATTTAAGCTATTTATGGATAAAGACAAAGATGAACCAGAAATAAAGCTGTTAAACCAGGGGGAGGCTGATATTAATAAGTTAAGTCAGGATTTGGCCAAAGTGATTGAGAACAAGCTACAATGCAGGAAAATCCACATCAGAGCTGGGAAGACACTCAAAAACTGAACAGAGTGCAAGACCAAGATTTTCCCGTATTGGTGAAGGATGGGACTAACAAGTGCAGAGATCCCAAGATATCAAGGGATGTACAGGATTAGATGAAGAAGAAAGGAAGCTTGTGGTAAAAATTGAAGGAACAAAGCAGCAGATGCCCGAGAGGAGTATAGAAAGTGCTGAAGGTTGCTTAAGAAATTCATTTGGCCAACAAAGAGTGGACATGAAAACATGTCACTGGGTCACACTAAGGAAAATCCAAAGGCTCTTTGTAAGTATATACGGGGCAGAAAAATAACTAGAGAAAGAGTATGGTCCATTAGGGACCAAAGTGACAATCTGGATGTGGAGCCAGAAACAGAGCTGAGGTTTTTAAAGAGTATTTGCACCTGTCTTCACAATAGAGAAGGACAATTTGGATCTAGAAATTAGGGAGTAGGATTGTGACAGACCTAAACAAACTAACATTGAAAGGTGTGTTGGGGTGGGGGGGTGAGATATTAATGGTTTCAGCAGGCCTAAGAGTGCATCAATCCCTGGGTCCAAATATTTGCTGTGGGATTTAAAGGAAGAGATTGCAGGGCCTCCAACTTTAATTTGCAAATTCTCTCTGGCCACAGGAAGGGTCCATTGGGATTGGAGGACATCTAATGTTGTACCATTATTCACAAATGAGGTCGGAATAAATCAGGAAACCATAGGCCAGTGGGTCTAACATGAATTGTAGGAAAACTATCGGAAAGAATTCTGAGGGACAAAATTGATCTCTTCATGGAGAGGCAAATATTAATCAAGGATTGTCGGCATGTAAGAGGGAGATCATCTTTCATAAATTTTGTTGAACTTTCAAGGAGATGTCTGGGTGTGTGGATGAGGACAGTGCAGTTGATGTATTTTACATGGACTTCAGTCAGGCTTTTGATAAGGTTTCACATGGCAGACTGGTGAAGAAGAGTCCATGGGATCCAGGGAAATTTGGCAAAATATATCCAAAATTAGCACACTGGCAGAGGGTCAAATCGTGATTTTGTGACTCAAGCCTGTGGGTTTGGTGCTATGTCTGGAACGATCTAGACATGAATGTATGAGGTATGATCAGTAAGTTCACAGATGGCAGGAAAATTGTGGCATAGTAAATAGCAACAAGGAAAGTCTTAGATTATAGGACAATATAGACAGGCTGGTCAAATGGGCAGGACAGTGGCAAATGGAATTGGAAAAATGTGAGGTGATGCTTTCTGGGAGGAGTAACAAGTCCAGGATGTACATATTGAATGGCAGGACCCGAGAAGGAACAGACAATTGAGGAACATTGGTGAGCATGTTCATAGATCTTTGAAGGTGGCAGGAAATAGAGTCACAGGTAAATAGGATAATGCAGAAGACATTTGGTATGCTTTCCTTTATTGGTCAGAGTGTTGAGTATTGGAATTGGGATGTCATGGTTGCGGCTGCACAGGACATTGGTTCGGCTCCTTTTGGAATATTGTGTGCAATTCTAGTCTCCTTCCTATCAGAAAGATGTTGTGAAACTTGAAAGGGTTCAGAGAAGATTTACAAGAATGTTGCCAGGATTGGAGGATTTGAGCGATAGGGAGAGGCTGAATAGGTTGGGGCTGTTTTCGCTGGAGGCTGAGGGATGACCTTATGGAGGTTTATAAAATCATAAGGGGCTTGGATAGAATAAAAATACAAAGTACTTTCCATGGGGTGGGAGAATCCAGAACTAGAGGGCATAGGTTCAGATTGTGAGGGGAAAGATATAAAAGGGGCTCAAAGACGTGCAGAGCGTTGTGCATGTATGGAGTGAGCTGCCAGAGGAAGTGGTGGAGGCTGATATACTTACAGCATTTAAAAGGCATTTGGAAGTGTTCAGAGGACTATGGGCCAAGTGCTGGGAAATGGGACTAGATTAGGTTAGAATATCTGGTCAGCATAGATGACTTGGACCAAAGGGTCTGTTTCTGTGCTATATATCTCTGTGATTCAATGACAAGAAGATAAGTTAATTAATGAGGCAGATAGGAAACTTGTTTTTATTAGTTGGGGATAAGAGCAAGGAGGTTCTGATGGAGTTGGAAATAACATGAGTTAGGCCACAGCTGGAGTACTATATGCAGTTCTAGAGTACTGTATGCATCTTTGTATAGGAAGGATTTAATTGCACTGGAAGGGATAAGGAAAAGATTCACCAGGATATTGCCTGGACTGGAACGATTCAGCTATGAAGAGAGATTTGATAGGTTGGGTTGTTCTCCTTAGAGTAGAGAAGGCAGAGAGGGGATAAATGTCAGAGGTTCATAGACAGGGTAGATAAGGTGAAACTTTTCTTTATAGTGGTGAGATCAAAGATATTGGAGAGGGGCAGAGTTTTCAAGAAAGGTGCAGGTGGTTTACAGGGGATTTGTGGCTTTTGTTTACCAAGGCATTTGTGGATATCTGGAACTCACTGCCTGAAAGGCTGATAGATGTCAAAACCCTCAGGACTTTGAAGAAGTTATTTAGGCGAGCAATTGAAATGCCAGAGCATACAAAGCTACAGGCCAAGTGCCAGAAAAATGGGATTAGACCAACGTGGATGCAATGGGCTGAAGGGCCTCTTTCTGTTCTGCAAAAACAATTAATCTAATTTGACTTGACTTTATTGAATGACTTATTTTTAGCTTGTATTATGCTAATAAAGCCAAGTAATTCAGTGTTAATGTGAATCTCCTTCACAAAAGATTTGTTTTAGCAATTATTTGTGGCACAAAGAATGCAGTGTTTATGTTTGTGATCTAGTAATCCAACAAAATGGATCAATGAGATCTGAGTTTAAATCCCATTACAGTAGATTAGAATATTAACATTTAGTTTTGGGAATAAATAGACAGAATCAATAACAGTGACCCTAAAACTATTGGAAAGTCAAAAAATTGCCATTGACTCATTATATCCTTGAAGGAAGGAGACCTGCAATCCTGATGTGACCTGATAAATCTGAGACTCTTGACTCACAGCAATGCGGTTGGCAAGTAATTGCCTTTTGAAATTGCTGCTTAGTTAGAACTAACCACAAGGACAAAGTGTAGCAGAAATAAAAGCAGGCAGACCACCCATGACATTAGGTTCAGGCAGGAAAATGGTGCACATAGCCCAGTCAATCCTGCAGAGACCTCCTCACTAACATTTGGAGGTTTGTATCAAAATTGGAAGAACTATTTCACTGACTGATCAAACAGTAGTCTGACACTGGTATCATCTTGATAACATGACACTCAGTCAATATTACAGATTCCTCCATCATCATCCTGGGTTATGTCTTGTCCCAATAGAGGTGACAGTGGTGTTCTACAATGATGAGGGATTTCTCATGAGAGCTCTTACCATTAACAATGAACCCATGAAATCTCATGTCATCAGGTCAAACATGGGCAAGAAAAACTTCCTGCCATTTACCAACTACCCTCTGAATCTGTAAGATCCTGAGGGAATTTGACCAAGTAGATGTTGAAAGGCTGTTTCCTCGTGTAGGACAATCTCGAACTAAGGGTCAAAGCTTAAAACTAACGAGGTGTCCATTTAAAACAGAGAAAACATTTTGTTTCTCTCAGAGGATTGAGAGTCTTTGGAATTCCTTTCCTCAAAAGACAGTGGATGCAAACTCTTTAAATATCTTTAAGACAGAAATAGACAGATTCATGGTTATCAGATGGATGAAAGATTACCAACGATGTGCAGGAATGCAGAGTTTAAGTTGAAATCAGATCTGTCATGATCTTACTGAATGGTACAGCCAAGTGCCCTCCTCTTTTTCCTTGTTTGTGTGCACTCCTCAATATGGGCCAGCACTCAGAGGGTTGTAATGACGCAAATTGTATTCTGGTGGAGATCTCAATATTGATCACAAAGAATGGCTTGGTGCATGATGTTAATCCTGTCAACTGAGGGTAAGTCCATACAGGTGGAGGACATTTACTGCATGGTTACTTAAATTTAAAACAGGGTCTTGTGGCACAGTGGTAGCATTTCTACCTCTAAGCCAAGAAGTGTCGGTTCAAATCCCATCTGCTCCAGAAGTGTGTATTAACATAACTAAACAGCTGATTAGGAAAAGATTCTACATTTAAAAAGACACTGGAGGGCTCTCGTGATACTGTCCCTACTTTTCAGCCAGAAAGACCTGAGTTCAAGTCCCACCTACTTGAGAGGAGTGTCATAATATCTTTAGCATATTGATTAAAAATAAATATTTGCAGAGAGACAGGTGGAGTGGAAGTAAGTGATATATGCCATTAATTTTCTAATCTGTAAATAAATGCATTTTAATTAAAGACTAGTGTTGACTTCTTCCTTCACCAGCTTGTGGGCAGCACGGTGGCTCAGTGGTTAGTATTGGTGCCTCACAGTGCCAGGCACCTGAGTTCAATTTCAGCCTCGAGCTACTGTCTGTGTGGAGTTTGCACATTCTCCCCGTGGCTGCGTTGGTTTCATTCAGGTGCTCCAGTTTCCTCCCACAGTCCAAAGATATGCAGGTTAGGTGAATTGGCCATGGTAAATTTCCCATTGTGTTCAGGGATGTGTAGGTTAGATGCATTGGTCAGGGGTAAATGTAGAGTAATGGGATACTCTTCAGCGCGTTGGTGTGGACTTCGTGGGGCAAATTGCCTGTTTCCACATTGTAGGGATTCTAATTCTAACTTACTATAAGGAATGACAACTGGATGAACTTGAAGAACATAATTATAAGATGGTGCCTGCAGCAAAATATGTAAGAACACAAGAGAAAAACTCAACTGGTGTCACCCTCACCAGTCAACTTGTCACAGCTGTAAATGTCCAGGAAAGTATTATTGGTCAGACTGACCACTCCACAGCCCTTGTTGAGACAAGTCCCATTTGAAGTGACATTTTAACATGGGAGGAGATTTACAAGTATGTTGCCAGGGTTGGAGGTTTTGAGCTATAGGGAGAGGCTGAAGAGGATGGGATTGTTTTCCTGGAGTGTCGGAGACTGAGGGATGACCTTATTGAGGTTTATAAAATCATGAGGGGCATGGATAGGATAAATAGACAAAGGGGGAGTCCAGAACTGGAGGGTATAGGTTTATGGTGAGGGGGGAAAGATTTAAAAGAGACCTAAGGGGCAATATTTTCTTGCAGAAGATTGTGCGTGTATGGAATGAGCTCCCAAGGAAGCAGTGGAGGTTGGTGTAGTTACAACATTTAAAAGGCATCTGGATGAGTATATGAATAGGAATAGTTTAGACGGATATGGGCCAAGTGCTGGCAAACGGGACTAGAATAGGTTAGGATATCTGGTCAGCATGGATGAGTTGGACTGAAGGGTCTATTTCTGCGTTGTACATCTCTATGACTCAATGACGAATGGCTCCACTATTGTGGTAAATGGAATAGATTCAGAACAGATCCAATAATTGAAAAGCTGTGCACTTCATGGTCCAGCGTGACTCTGAGTTTATAAATAACATCAAGCCAGGGGATTAACCCTGATTCAATGAAAGAAATGAAAAGCATGAACAGCATCAGATCTACCTCAAAAATATGAGGGTTCAAAATGCTGAAGCTGTACTTCAGGACCACACCAGTTTATTGTGACCAGGTAAGGAGGGATTCTGGCTCTTTTCTTTTTTAAACCCTCTTTTTGAAATCACATCAGTTATTTTAAAATGCTTTTAACACAAAACAATCATGCTTCAATTATACTTAGCTATGCAGATCCAAAAATAACGGAGAGTCAATTTGAACATTTTTTTCAAATTGAAGAAGAACAATTTTCTTATTAGATTACTAGATCATAGAATCCCTACAGTGTGGAAACAGGCCACTTGGCTCAAGAAATCCTCACCAACCTTACATGGAGCATCTCCCGGGACTCATCTCCCCCTTCCTTATAACCCAGCATTTCCCATAGTTAACACGCCTAACTTATGCATCCCTGGACACTATGAGCAATTGAGCATGGTCAATCCACCGAACATACACATTTTTGGACAATGGGAGAAAACCCATGCAGACACGGGGAAAACATGCAAACACCTCACAGACGGTCGCCCAAAGCTAGGATTGAAACGGGATCCTGGGTGCTGTGAGGTAGCAATACTAACCACTAAGCCACCATGCTGCCCCTATTACCTGAAAAATAAAATCACAACAACAAATACCCACACAAATACAGATAATGAATTTATAATGAAGATGGTGGAAGTGTCTGATAGGGTGGGCAAGGCAAAGACACATGCTGTTACAGACTCTTGGATTGTGATTATGAACAAGGCTGAGTCCAACTATTGAGATATTGTCTTGTTTCCTCTATAATAGCAAAGCTGAAAATGTCCTGGAGTTCTCAGTGAAGCCTTTGTTGCTGTTCCAAGTTGCTTTTTGGTGGCCAGTTCTTGAGATTTAGGGAGAATAAGAGTGAGAAAGAGGAGCAGTATCCAGTATCTTTTCTGTAATATGCCCATGTTGTACTCCTTTTCTGCTTTGTTGCACAAAGCAAGTGACTGAAGTATGCTTTTCTTTGTATATTCCAGTCGTGGAGTTACTTTTTTTTTCAAACTGAATATTCTACAGGTAACTATTCAGTTCCAATATAAGAATATATGCAACTGAGAGTTGTCCTGGATGGTATTGAGGTAGAGTGTTGTTGGAGCGAGTGGAGAGTGTTTCATCACAATGCTGATTTGATCCGAGCAGATCGTGAAAAGGACTTGAGATGTCAGGAGTTGACAAAATGTTGTCTTTTTTCCATTTTTCTTCTCTCAACCTAAAAATATACTCCTTAGTCTTGAAATTCCCCACCCTAGGGAAAAGACACCTGCCACTCACCTTATCTATGTCCCTCATGATTTAAAAAATTCTGTAAGATCACCCCTCAATCTCTTATGCTCCAGTGAGAAAAGTCCCAGCCTATCCAGCCTTTCTTTAAAGTAAAACCATTCATCCCCAGCAACATCCCGGTAAATCTTTTCTGAACCCTCTCCAGCTTAATAATATCCTTTCTATCAGGGTGACCAGAACTGTACACAGTACTCCAGAAAAGGCCCCAGCAACATGCTGTACCACCTCACCATGATGTCCCAACTCCTATACTCAAAGGCCTGAGCAATGAAGGTAAGTATACCAAATGCAGTCTTAACCACCTATCTACATGTGATGCAAACTTCAAAAAAATCCAGTACCTGAATCCATAGGTCAACAACACTACCATAGGCCCAAAGTTTAAATTGTATGAATCCTGCTCTTGTTTGTTTTACCAAAATGCAATACCTCGCATTTACCCAACTTAAACGCCATCGGCCCATTGACAAAATTGATCAAGATCGCATTGTAATCTTAGGTAACCTTCTTCAATGTCCACTATACCACAAATTTTACCAACCGTGCCTTGTATCTTCTCATCACTGGTAACAGGCCTCCACCACCACTCTATGCCAATTTTGCATCCAGCTGGCAAACTCCCTAAATCCCACGTGATCTAACTTTACTAATTAGTCTACAATGCGGAACTTTGTCAAAGGGTTGACTGAAGTCCAAATAGGCAGTGTAAACTGCTCAGCCCGCATCTGCTTGGTTACTTCATCAAAAAAAACTCAATCAAGTTTGCGAAACACAATTTCACAACTATTCCTAATCATTCCTTGCCTTTCAATGCATAAAAATCCTATCTTCCAGAATCACCCTCAACAGCTTACCCACCACCAAAGTCAGATTCATAGGTCTTCACTTCCCAGTCAAGAGAGGTGGGGCTGACTGTAATCAGGCTAGATGTGAAATAGTGATGTTGTCGAGAGGCAGCATGTCAGTGAAAAAACGAATAGATCCTCAGGGACACCAGAAGTAACAATGTGGGACTTGAGAAAAAAATGCTATTGCAGGTGATACCCTTGATACATGTGGACAGACAGGAATAACACCAAGTGAGAGTCATCCACCCATCTCAGATAATAATGTCATCATTCGTATCAAAGGCTGTAGAGAGATTGTGAAGGGTGCGGTGGAAAGGTTTAACTTTGTCAATGCAAACCATTGCCTCTCAAGCTGGATGTCTGACAAAGTTTGAAGCCACAAACGTATACAATGTACTTTGTAATTGGCACAAGAGCACATTGGGTTCTGTAGCACAATGGAAGCCTGATTGAAGGGTTTCAAACATGGAGGTGCAGGAAAGATGGACACAGATTTGGGAGGCAATAACGTGTTCAAAGAAATTGGAGAGGCCAAGGAGGTTAGCGATAGCAGTGATTTGTAAGAATGTTGGGTCAAAGACTGGTCTTTGAAGAGAAGAGTCGTAACTGCTGTGGAATGTTGTGCATATATTTGCAAAAGGGTGTATCAGTCATCACCCACCTTTAACATGCTCCCTGGCCACAGACTCTCCCCAAAGAGAAAATAACCTCTCTGCATCTACCCTGTTGAGCTCCCTAAGAATCTAATATGCTTACGGCAAGTTGCCTCTCATTCTTCTCAGCTCCAAAGAGAATAGGCCCAACTTACTCAAACTCCCCTCATAAGATATCCCTCCATATTCTGGATTAACATTGCAATTTCTTTCTTCAATGCCAGTCTTAGATAAGGTGACCAAAACTCTTCACAGAATTCCAGGTGTGGTGTCGCTAGTGCCTTATGCAGTTTTATCAAGACTTGCCAAGTATTATCATCCATTCCCTTTGAAAGAAAGGTCAACATTCCATTTGCCTTCCTATTATCTTGGGACTTGGATACTAGATGTTTGTGATTCATGCATGAGAACCCCAAAACCCCTCTGTGCTGCAGCTTTTTCTAGCCTCTCAATTAAAATAATATTCAACTCCATTATTCCTCTTGCTAAGGTACATAAGCTCACATTTTCTCACATTATATTGCATCTTCCAAATCTTTGACCACTCATTTAATCTGTCTATTTCTGTCTCTAGACTCTTTGTGCTATTGTCGCAACTTGTGCTCCCACCTATTTACTGTCATCCACAAATTTGGTAACACTGCAATGGCTTCCCTCAGCAAAATCATCAACCTTGATTGCAGAAAATTGTGGCCACTGATCCCTTGGCACTCCACTATTTATAGTTTGCCATTCTGAAATAGTCTCCCTTATCCCAACTCTCTACATTCTATTAGTTAGCTAATCCTCTATCTATTCTAATATATTACCTTCAACACCATTAATAATTCTTTTTAAATAGCTTTACACACAGTACCTTTACCAAAAACTATTAAATATCCAAATATTTTACATCCACTGGATCCCTATTATCAATCCTGCTTGGTCACTCAATTAATTCTCATGGCTCCACTTCATGAAACCATGGTTCATCATATTATGCATTTCGAAATGCTCTGCTGTTACATCTTTTATTAAAGACTCTAATATTTTCCCAAAGACAGATGTTAAGTTAACTAACCTTTATTTATCGGTTTTTGTCTTCCTACCTTTTTAAATAAGGGTGGTACATTGGCAGTTCCAATCTGTTGGGACTCTTCCGGAATCTAAGAATTCCTCAATGATTACAGGAACATTGCAATGATGTAAAAATAAAGAAGGGAACCTCGCCGCTACTCAGAAATGATAGATTCCATTCATAAACTGCTTCCCTTATCCTAAAAATGTTTTATCGTCAAAGTCAATATTTAGTTTGCCAATTAATCATTGTGTGGACTGACATCTCAATGTTAAAGGACAGAAGAAGATTCAATTCAAATACTAAAATAAAGCTCCATCATTCATGTTCAGGTGTGAATAAAAGATCTAATTTGACCCCCCAAAAATTTCCATTTAAACATTGTCTGTGACTACGTGGCATCTTCAGAATAAGACTGATGGTGTCTGAATTAGCTCGATGAAGATCTAAGAACAAGGGGCATGTTGCTGATCTTCGGTGGGACTTGTTTTCATTGAATCATGAAACTTATTTTTACCATAATCAGTGGTATATTGCAGTGTATGTTTTCCTAAGCTGTGATTAGGTTGTTCCATCTTTGTTTTTTGGAGTGGTTGGCAGTTGGGTTGACAATGGGATCAAGGTCTGCCTAGATTTTGCTGTGTCAGTGGAAGGCAGGTCTGATGAAGCTATCTTCCTATCTGCAGTTTATCACATATTTACAGAAACTGATGGTTCTTACTACTTTCAGTGGCTATAAAAATCACAAGGATGCATCATAAGGTACCCTTAGCGGACACAGACTTATTAGACTTATTATTTCCCAGCTGTTTCACCTCATTGATTGAACACATTGTTTAGAATTCCATTGTTTTTGCAGGAGACAGGAGTGACTAGATATTCTTTTTCTCTCAATAACATTATTTTTATAAAATAATGTCATATTTTGCATAATTTAAACATGGATAGTGAATCATTCACTTCATTCCACTCATGAGGAAGGTTGTCTTAAGCCACTTATTGTTTTTAACTTGTGAGCTATCCATTCTCTTTTGTAATTAAGTAAACTATATTTACGCTTCTCCCATTGCACATCCTTAAATTATCTAAAAGGTTCACATTTCACAGCCAAAATATCTGAGTGGTTGTGTTGACGAAAGAGAAAGACAAATTAAACTCAGCTGCGGTATTTGCATAATATTCTCTGCCAAATGCAAATGTTCTGCCCTTGAAGTTGCCCTTTAATCCATTTATAATTCCGATTTCTTCATAAGGTTAATTCTTCCCTGAAGGATGGCAGGAAACTAATTCAGCTTTAACTGAAACACAGACTTATTTTATTTTGGCATTTCACACCATAATCAACCAGTAATTCTTCCCATCGAACAAATAAAGTTGTGTTCACAACCAATGGAAACAAAAGTTTTCTGACGTGAGATGGAATGAAAGTAACTTTTGTATTGGGATGATGACTAAAATGCTTCTTTGGTAATATTGTGAACACAGAACATTAAAAAGAAGGGACTGGTTGAAATCTTAGAAACTGTAAAAGTCAAACATCCATTGTTCTTACTTGATTAAGGGGAAACTTTAACAAGTCACTACAATCTTCTGTGGGATGGTTTTGATTTTACTTTGTTTTCATGTGCATCTCAGCATATGTTTTGGTTATTTTGAGAGAGACAGTTCCTTGACTTAATCCAAGATTTTTTATTATCAATGACGAGCTGAAAAATAAATAAACATGAACAATTCAGAGGCATCATTCATTGGAGTACTAACATAATGCATAATTCAATGTTTTTCGATTGCTGAGACTTTTATATGATGTGTTCCAAAGTACATTATATAAATTCTGCTCCTTTGGCAAAGTTGATGTTTATGAACCAAAGGGGCCTCTTCCCATCATATATCCTTTCACTCCATCAGCATAACGTTATATTCCTTTCTTCCTCTTGTACTTGTCCAGCATCCCCTCATAGCACCAATTCTATTTGCCTCAACCACTTTTTGTAGTAGCGAGTTCCATATTTTAGCCACTCTATATTCTCGTGGTTTCAGTATTGATTTTATTAGTGGCATTTATGACTGCTATTTTGAATTTGATCATAATTGAAAAAAGTTGCTAACATTTTATAGCACACTCATTTCTCCACAGAAGTGGCTACAACCAAAGTAAAAATGAACTGGGTTAAGTAAATGCTAGAACTTTGATCATTTGAAAATGGAATAAATCTAATCACACATCTTTCTCTGTTGCCCTCTATGACTGCTAGAATTTTTCTAGGAGCTTCCTCTGCTTTTGCAGTTATTTGGCCAGAAAGGCAATGGAAATGCTGCAAAAATTCTAAACAGCATGAAGTGATAAATGATATTGCTTCCTTGTGATGTCTTTTTCAAAGTTCTAGTCAGAATGAACATAGAAAACAATGACAAAGATCATCTCTGCAGTTGTGTGCCAATGGAAAGTTTATGAAAGCATCAGCTACTGACCGTTCTTCATAATTATAGCTTCCGACTTGTCCGCAAAAGCTGGGGCCAGTCTTCCCATGCTCAGACAACACAACCAAACAGACAAACTGATCATTTATCTCATTGATGTTTGTGGAAAATGGCTCTTGTTTTTGTTTCAATAGTAACAGTGAAGCATTTCAAAATTAATCATTTGTACATGAAGTGCTTTGCCACATCTTCAAGAGATGTAATATGGTACTATGTGTAAGTTTTTCTCTTGATGATTAAGCAAAAATATCCAAACATGTTAGTTAGAATTGTAACTGTTCTGTTCATTGTTAATAAGTTCTAATAACAATTACTTAGCAGCTTCGGCTTCAGTCAGTATTGCACCTTTATATCGCTATCTGGTCCAGTTTGCTTGATCATCAAAAGACAAATACAGACAATTACACATATACTTATGAAGTGGTTAACCACCATAAACATGCCAAACAAGTTAATGTGTAAAACATAGGAACTAATGAACATAACATGTCGACATTCTTTCTCAAATGCAGAGCTAAAATTGGATTGTAACATGTATTTAAACTCAGTTTTTTTAATCGTTCATGGGATATGAGTATTATTGGAATGGCTATCTTTTATTGCCTATCCTTAACTGTCCGGTTGGCAGTCATGAATCGAACATATCGATGTAGGTTTGGAGTTATATATAGACCAAAGTCAAAATGGCATTTTTCATTCCTAAAGGACATAAGTGAATATACATGTTTTTAAAGCAATTAACCTGATTAAATGGAGTCACTATTGGTCCAGCTTTTTATCTAGATTTTTATACATCACAAGTTTCACCATCTGGCTTGGAAGGATTGGAACCTGTATCCCCAGAGCATTCACTTGGGTTACAGATTTACTCACTCAATAATATTACCACTCTGCCACAACCTCCCTGTAACTGTTATTAAATAGATTGATTTGAGGGAATAGTAGATGGTGGAGTTAACATGAGAAACAGAAGTAGTGGTATGTTTTGATAACATGTATTTGGTTCGTACTGTCATAACACGTTTACAGAATGGGAACATTGAAGAGGTTGAAGTGTTTTATTTTGGAAATATTTTTATCAGGCATTGGGTTGTGAAATTCAAAAATATGTACAAGGATAATGCTACAAATAATTTGATCAGACCTGAATGCACGGATTATTGGGATCACTGCAATACCATTAATTATGCGTTGGAAGGGGACTGGAAATTGTAGAAACTATAATATATGCTTTTAAGTTAAATTATGCTCTGCCTATTTTTAAAGGCTGCATTTTCATACAATAGCAGGGAAAGTAAATTTTCCTGTAAGCTGGAGAGTAATAATGTGATGGGAGGAATTTGCTATTCATCAAGCCTCACTACTGTGAGAGTCACACCATTCATGTAAATATTTTGATTCAGTCACTAAATGGCCAATTGTTTCCCTTGTCTGTTCTTGTGTAGAGTGAAAGAGAATTCAAACAAACCTTGTGAATGAACTTGAAACAATTTGTTGATTATAAAACAAAACTCAATCTTAAAAGCAAGTGACAAACAGTTAGCAACTAATCTATAACGTCAAATTAGAGCTACATTTCCTTTTGATCCAAAAACAGATACTGAAAAAACATGAGACAACAAAGATTTTTCTTTAATAAAAGGCAAGACAAAAACAGCTTTATTGGCCAATGGTTTAAAATGCTAATTTGATGAATTCATACTTGGTTTCTTGATGACAAAAATGAATTAACAGCCATAAATGAATGGAAGATCTTCCAAACAAGGCTTCAGTTCAGATGGAATTCAAGCTGGATCCATGTCTTTGGAAATTGGTCATAGTTCAGCTTTCAGGGTTTACAAAGTAACCAAAATAATGAGCTACAGAATTTTTTTAGACTGCCAAGAATTTGAATCATGAGAGGAAGAGAGATGTCTTAAAGCTGCACACCAGCTTTGGAAGTTTTCTTCTTCTGCAACCCCATAGGTTCAGGTAAACAAAGACCATGTCCAGAGAAAACTTCTGGGCAACCATTAACACCAGGGCACCTGTCGTCTCTTCTAAAGCCAAGGTTTCCACCAATTAAAGGCAGTCAATGCCATTTCTTAGCTTCCTAATATCTTTGCTGCCTATTTTGACAAAGTAGTTGACTTTCTGGAATCAGGAGATGTTTCACAGCCCAATTTTTTATTAGCCGACCATATTTCCAAGAAGCCACGTGGATTCTTTTTAAACCCTTGGTAAAAGTTCTTTTTAATTCAGAAAGTGTTTGAACAGTTCAACATCTCCCAGGTTTTTAGCAAAGTCTTTAAATATAGATATGTATTTCCATTAAGAGGGTGAGTCACCTTGTGTTTGTCTTGTCTTACATTTAACAATTTCTAGCAAATATCTGGCATGAGAATTCCTTTGGTTTCAGTAGGGAAATAAACATGAGCATGAAATAAAACAATTTAGGATGCTAGGGGCATCCACATCCAATATGTGGCCAATACAGGAACTTGCTACCTGTGGGATTTGGAATTGCAGATGTTTCAATTTCATACTCAGTTGAATATTTAGCATGGTCTAGAAATGTGTATGCATGTTGCATTTCCCTTGTCAAAACAAGTGATCACATGAAAGCAATAGGAAACATTTCAGAGTGCAGCCTTGTGCGCACTTCAAATTATAAGAATGAACAATATGTTAAATACACACATAAAATTAAAAATGATGACACAAAAGAAGCCATCATACTGAAGGAAGCAGTTAACTAATGATTTTTTTCATCTCAAAATTATAAAGCTAAAACCAAGGAGGAAACTCAAATGAAACATTTACTCTCTCTCTGTTCATAACCCACCCTTTATTCCCTGATTATTTTGGTTACCAACTGGTTCATCCTGATCAAGCCAGATTTGTTTAAATATAGGTTTTTGCTTCTATTGTGCAGCGTGAATAAATTAACCACAATAGATGTCATCACCAGCACTTGATGTGAGAGACTCAGCATTATTAAGTCTTAAGGAAAAAGTCAATACTTTTTACATTTCACTCAGTTAAATATGCTAGAAAACTTTGAATGTTTTAGGACATTAGCATTAAGTTAAATCTGCAATCTGATTTCAGTTTGAGATTACTGTACGTTGCTATAAACTATAAACACGCTGCATGTTACAGGATGATGAATTCAGTGGGAATTCTGTTTTGACTTTATACATTTGTCAACCTTCGCAGATTGTGTTCTTGATGGGAACACAACACAGAGATATTGGATTTAGGCTAAAACTGAAAATGATCATCCTGATAGGAATTGACTAAATGTTGCTATGCAATGCCAGAATTAAACATTTTATTAAAGTATACTTGATTTATCAGAACTACAGTAATCAACAGATACTTTGCAATAAAGTTTAGAAATTAAGAAATTCAAATCACCTCACACTGTGATGCTTAAGCTGCAGCTAAAGGATAAAAGGTTCCTTTCAGCTTAACAAATAAGATTCTGTAATCATTCCAATATTTTTAAGAAAAAATATTCATCAGAGGAAATCCACTCCCTCAATGACTTGTAGCTCATTTCAACTTTAAGATTGGATTATAACTTAAGTGAACTTTTGTTCGCTTCATCAAAACATGCTTGTGAGGAATCTGCGAAGGCTGACAAATGTATAAAGTCAAAACAGAAATCCCACTGAATTCATCATCCTGTAACATGCGGCGTGTTTCACCCTTCTCCTCAGAACAAAAAGCTAAAATGTTTGCATTATAGTTTGTCTGGACAAAGTTACGGGACAGGAAGGAGGGATGGCTGGAATTTCAAATTCAATGTGAAGGAAAAATGTCTAGACTCTAAAATGGACAGCTTCAGCCCATTGTGCATTCTTGCTTCAGTTGCATTTCAGTCCTTCACTGACCTGATTTTAATCTGGATTGGGAAATGGGAGCAAAGGTGAGTAAGGATTGAGGTGATACCAACAGCACCACATCCCTAGAGACTGTTACTAGTCAGGCTAGTGATTTTAACTTATGCGTTTCAGCTGCATGCTACAGGTCAGTGGCTCACTAAAATTGAATGTGAAATGAGAGCTGGCCAGGGTGGAAAAAGGAATCGTCACTGATGCTTCATCATGGAGAGTGTATTTTCAGGAAGGCCAGGGGAGACTGCAAGTTTGCTTCCAGGGTTTGCAGGAATACTCCTGGTTGTCTGGGTTCCACAACAACGTTTAAAAATATGCTTTATTTTAAAGGTGGATGCTTGGGTGTTTTCATTTCACCTCCTGCTGTTTTCACCTGTGGCAATATCCACACTGATTTCCCATGTTGATCTCTGGTTAAAACGATGGCAATGACCAAATGGCTCTGACCTTCATGGAATAAAAGATTCCATAGGTTCGGGTTGGGGAGCGGGAGTGGGGGCGGAGTGGGGCTGCATCTCTTGGACCTGCTCTGATGAGCAACTAACACAGAAGCCAATATAGGTTGATAAAGGATTATTCTTCTTGGCTAATTACTTCCCCACCTTCCACCCAACCCCAGTGGAACATTGAAACATCCATTCTATCCTGAATACACTTCTGGACATGGTTTTGTTCAATCATATGTAACATGAATTGAAAATTTTGTGGGAGAGAGGAGAACTGAAAGACAATGAAGAGCACCAAAAGAGGCAGGAGAGAAGGCAACCTTGAGATTGATAACTGACCTTAAATGCTAAAAGAAAGGGAGAGAGGAGAGTGCAAAGGCTGCTAGCAGCATCCCCGTCCTGTGCCACCATGTACCCACTCCCAAGCAGACCAGCTGCATTCTGCGAAAAATACAAATGTTACCTGACAGGAACCAGATTAATGATTGTTCAGTAAAAAGTTTGCTCATTTTTCTTTTGAAGTCTGATGATAGTAGAAGTATTTACTAATTAGAACTTAGCTAACAAACAAAAATTAATTAACAAATAATAAAGGTGAAAGTGCAGATGATGTGTTGTGACAAAAGAATGTGTGATTGTTTGGCCACCAGTATACTTCTAAGGCAAGCATGCCTGCAACAAATATCTGTGCCACGGGGAACTTTAGCTCAAGGCATAGAGATGAAGCTAGCTGCAGAAACTACAACGCATCAGGAAGGGGGAAACATTACTGGGATGTTTTGCACCAGATGGTGATCATGTCCCTAAGGTTAGAGTCTTCTGATTTGGACAGTGGTCAGGAACAGGACTGCCTGTCAGTGAGACAGGTAAAAGCATCAAGAGGTAAAAAATGGAGGTGCTTCAACCTTTGCAATACTCCAATAGGTCTGATATTCTTGAAACAAGTATGAATGAAAATGGGGGCTGCAAGGCAGATGAGTAAACAGACCTTGGCACCATGATTCAGGTGCCATTCATGTAGGGAAGTAAAGAAGGATGCAGTGAGATGGAGTGGTATAGTCAAAACAGTTCTCCACAGCCAAACGTGAGAGTCCAGAAAGCTGTGTCACCTGCTCATGCCAACATTTGGAACATCTGCTCTGGGATGAAAAGAAACTTGCAATGGGAAAAGAAGGACTCAGTCGTCATTGTCCAAGTATGTACCAACAATAAAGGTGAGAGTAGAAACTGGGACCGCTAAGAGTCTATGAGGGGCTAAGTTAAAAGTAAAACCTCAAAGGTAATGATTTCAAGATTATTACCTGAGTTGCATGTGGATTAGCATTGCATAACTATGATTGGAGAGTTAAATGTCCGGATCAAAGAAATGGATTTCAGTTCATATGGCACTGGCACCAGTACCAGGAACATTGGGAGGTATATCACACCTGAACCATGCTTGGTGCTATGTCCTGATAAGTAGAGAGGTCTGTGGTAGTGGCAGGATGTGGGAAAGTATCAGGTGTGGAAGATGTGATAAGTTAGAGTGAAAACAAGGCAGCAATGGTAATCAAAGTCGAACAGGAAGGGGCAGACTCGAGAGAGAGTGAACTCACAATGACACTAGAGATTACAAAAACAACATAAAAAGGCACAGATTTTCTGATTGCCACTTGTCGATAATTGAGGTCTCAACTATTCACAAAATATTTGTAGTTTTACTGACAGGGACTGAATGTTCAGGAGTTAAATTTGTTAAGAAATTAAATCTAATGAGGGCATAAAGATAGAATAACAATTTATTGTCACTTGTATTTATGAAAACAGAGTGAGATGTGTATAAGTTCCCACAATTTGGAGTTATTTTACTGACAGAAATTATAAAAAGAAATACTTCAGATGAAGTTGGGATAAAGTCGATCTTCTGTTCCCACCATGACTCTGGGACACCGCCGCCAATTAGATTAGATTAGATTAGATTACTTACAGTGTGGAAACAGGCCCTTCGGGCCAACAAGTCCACACCGCCCCGCCGAAGCGTAACCCACCCATACCCCTACATCTACATCTACCCCTTTCCTAACACTACGGGCAATTTACCATGGCCAATTCACCTGACCTGCACATCTTTGGCGTGTGGGAGGAAACCGGAGCACCCGGAGGAAACCCACGCAGACACGGGGAGAACGTGCAAACTCCACACAGTCAGTCACCTGAGGCAGGAATTGAACCCGGGTCTCTGGCGCTGTGAGGCAGCAGTACTAACCACTGTGCCACCGTGCCGCACCTGAGGCTGCCAAAGCAAGGATTTCCGGACTGTACTCACCACTCTGATGGTGAGTCTGTGGAAATCCCTTCTCCAGAGAGCTGTGGAGGTTGGGTCATGAATATTTTAAAGGTAGAGGCGGATTGATTCTGGACTAACCGGAGAGTCAAAGGTTTCAGGGATACGCAGCAAAGTGGAGCTGAGGCCACAGTCAGATGGGGCAGATCTTATTGAGGAGCAGAGCAGGCTTGAGGGGTTGAATGGCCTACTCCATCTTTAACACAGTTTGTGCCAATTGCTACCACTATCCACTTGAGCCTTGGGGATGTTAAAGGTAGTGATTGCTTTTGAGTAATGAATGTGCATTGGGATTGTATACCAGAAACTTCACAAATCTGTCAATGATTTTGTGTACATTTTAAATCAATCTTTCCAGATATGCTATGCAACACCTCTGGAATTGATTGGACCTGAAGCTGGGCCTCCAAGAGGTACTAAAGCCATGACTGCACCGCCAGCACTTCTGTTCTTATCTTTGTATATTTCTCGACATCCCTCCCTTTTAGCTCCCACCCTGCTCTCTTCCCGATTCTCTCCCACTCTTCCCTGTATGGGACCGCCGTTCCTTTTGGCCGATTTCTCTCTGGAATGTAGGTGGACAATTTAATGAGAATGAGAACCTCGTTGGCAGTCCCCAGGCGGTAACTGACACCTCTTTCATTGCATTTACCACAAGATGTGTTTTTATCTGTAGATTGTGAAGTGTGGGATTGACCCCATAACTTGGTGGGATCGGGAGATATTGGGAGCTGCTGCGCGAGTAGTCCAGGCTTTTTTTTTCGTTAGTTGTTGATCGCAACTGCTCACATGGTGTCCCGGGGGATTAAACCGCCGCTGAGGAGATGGGAGACTGTAACATTCAATCAGAACCAGGGATCTGACAACATTGGCGTGCATCATCGAGTCTCCAGGAATGCAGCAGAGCGTTATGTTTTAGCAGAGGAGGTGTTATTAACACACGCACAGTCCGGTTAATTTTTGCAATTCGTGATCAAGACCAACTCGAAATTACAACCGTAAGAAGACGTTACTAAGTTACGTTCCCATTAAAAACAGGGGGGAAAAAAACCCACCAAACTCTGAAACAATATCGCAAAACCAATACGAATTCCACGTAGTTGCCAAGGGACCATCCCACAGCAAGATGTTCACTGTCTGGAGAAGGTTATTGATTCCAACACAAAGCTAAAGTTGAACGACTAGAGGTAAGTTCGGCACCGGGAGCGATGACCGACCTCTGCCTAAAGTTTTCCCGAGTGAGTTACGCGGGGAAAGGACGCAGTTGTGTCCTTCTGGATAATGAAGGCGGAGAGGGCGGTGCTTGGACACTCTGTTCGAGGAAGTCTCCGGCGAGCTGTTTCTCTCCAGTGAGGAGTGAGCAGCCCCAGGGCAACTGAGTGACAATACGTTGCTGCACCTCTGGACGTGGAGGGGGGGGAAGAGGGAGAGAGAGAGAGAGAGAGAGACAGGGGGGCTTTGGGGAGCTGCAAACAAAACAAGGAGACAACTTATTCTTGCCGAGTGGGAGATTTGCAGAATGGGATTCGACCCCGAGCGTTTCAGCGGGGACGTGGATCCTGACTTCAAGTGCAACCTGTGCAACAAAGTGCTGGAGGATCCGCTGGCCACTCCGTGCGGCCACGTCTTCTGCGCCGGCTGCGTGTTGCCCTGGGTGGTGCAGCGGGGCAGCTGCCCGGCGCAGTGCCGCACGCTCGGCCCCCGGGAGCTCAACCACGTCCTGCCGCTCAGGAACCTCATCCTCAAGCTGGAGATCCGCTGCGGCAACTGGGAGCGGGGCTGCGCCAAGGTGCTGAGGCTGCAGCACTTGGCCGAGCACGCCGAGACGTGCGAGTACTCGGCGGCCGAGTGCAGGAACCCGGGCTGCGGCCAGGCGCTCAGCCTGCGGGATGTGGACGCTCACATGCGGGAGAGCTGCGAGCAGCGGCCGGTCGGCGTGTGCCAGCGGGGCTGCGGCTCGGTGCTGGTGCACCGGGAGCTCCGGCTGGGCTCGCACTGCTGCGTGCGGGCGCTGAAAGCTCAGTTGGCCGCGCTGCAGCGCCAGCTCCGCCGGCACCAAGCCAGGGCGGGCAAACGCGAGAAGTCGCTGCTCTCCCGGCTGTCAGCCGCGCAGAGTGAGCTGCAGGTGACAGCCCTCCGCTACCAGAAGAAATTCACCGAGTACAGCGCCAGGATCCGCTCCCTGACTAAGAACAGCAGCATCCCCCCGTGCAGCGTGAGTGCCCTCTCTGTCTCCTGCTTCAGGACTGACTTCACTCTCTCTCTCTGTGTCTGTGTGTGTGTGTGTGAGAGAGAGAGACCAGTTCGGGCAGGGTGAGGGTCATTGAGACAGAGAGAAAGGGCAGAGAGGGAAATGGAGAGAGTTGACAGGAGGGAGAGAAAGGGCAGAGGGACATGGAGAAAGTTGCCAGGAGGGAGAAAAAGGGTAGAGGGACATAGAGAGAGTTGCCAGGAGGGAGAGAAAGGGCAGAGGGACATGGAGAAAGTTGCCAGGAGGGAGAAAAAGGGTAGAGGGACATAGAGAGAGTTGCCAGGAGGGAGAGAAAGGGCAGAGGGACATGGAGAAAGTTGCCAGGAGGGAGAAAAAGGGTAGAGGGACATAGAGAGAGTTGCCAGGAGGGAGAGAAAGGGCAGAGGGACATAGAGAGAGTTGCCAGGAGGGAGAGAAAGGGCAGAGGGACATGGAGAGAGTTAACGGGGGGAGAGAAAGGGCAGAGGGACATAGAGAGAGAGTGGACGGGGGGAGAGGGTGTGAGAGGGCAAAGTGAGTATGGGGGAGAATGTGGCAAGAGAAGGGGGTACAGAGATGGAGGGAGCACTTGGAGAGTGAAGGGGAAGGAAGAGAGAGTGGTGAGGGAGAAGGAGCTGGAGAAGGGAGGAAGGTAGGGACCAGTTTATGGAGAGAAGGAGGAGGAGGGAGGATTGAGTGTGGAGGTAAAGTAGATGGATAGGGCTAAGGAGGGAGGGAGGAATCAGGTTATGGAGGGATGGGGAAAGTGAGTAAGGGTCCAAGAGAGATAGAGGGGGGATGTAGTGGGAGAGGGAAGTGTGTGGATAAGGGAGGGTTAGGGTAAGGAGGGAGGGAGGGACCAGATTATGGAGGGTTGGTGAAAAGTGAGTATAGGGGCAAGAGAAGGGGGTAGAGAGATTGGGGGAAAGAAGCAGGAGAGGGTAGTGGGTGAGTAAGAGCAGGAGGATGGTGAGGAGGAAGTGGGTGAGGAAGAAGTGGGTGAGGGAGGGAGGGAGGGAGGGACCAGATTATGGAGAGGTTGGGGGAGTGGAGAAAAGTGAGTATGGAGGAAAGAGAAGGGGGTAGAGAGATAAAGGGAACAAGATAGGTGGAGAGTGAAGAGGGAAGGTAGGGGAGGAGGAAGCGGGTGAGTAAGGGATTACGGAAGAGGGAGTGGTGAGGGAGAAGGGGCTGGAGAAGGGAGGGAAATGGAGGCCAGGTTATGGAGGGAGAGGGAGGGAGGATTGAGTATGGAGGTAAAGTAGGTGGATAAGAAAGGGCTAGGGTAAGGAGGGAGGGAGGGACCGGGTGATGGAGGGATGGGGAAAAGTGAGTATGGGGGCAAGAGAAGTGGGTAGAGAGAGATGGGGTGAAGTGGAGAGTGAAGGGGGAAAAGTAGGGGGGAGAAAGTGGGTGGTTAAGGGGGGTAAGGAAGGTGGAGTGGTGAAGGAGAAGGGGCTGGAGAAGGGAGGGTGGTAGGGACCAGGTTTTGGGGGAGAAAGAGGAGGAGGGAGGATTGAGTATGGAGGAAAGAAAAAGGGATACAGAGACAGAGGGTGGAGGAGAAAGTTGTGGGGGGAGGAAGTGGCAGAGGGCAATGGGTGGGGAAAGGAGTGGAGGCACAGAGTGTGAATGGAGGGAGGGAGACAGTCCACATGGTGGAGGGAGGCAAGGGGAGAGGGGGGAGATGGAGGGAGTTGGAAGGAAGATGGGGAAGAAGTAACCAGGGAGAGGGAGGGTTGTGGGAACAGGAGGTAATAGAGTGGAGTCATTAGGAATACAGCAAGAGAGACAGACAGAGACCCAGGGACAAGGATAAATGAGCAGGAAAAAGAGAGAGAGAGAAATGATGTATAGATAGAGTAAAAGGGAGGGAATATAGGTTGACAGAGCAAGAGGGAGAGGGAAGTGGGGACGTTTTGAGCGAGAAATGGGAAATTAGAAAGAGAGAGAGTGGAAGGAACGTCATCACAGAAGAATGGAGGGTTGGAATAAGTGAAAAAGTAGGAATGGAGCAAGAGAGAGAAACTGGAGGGATGAAGCAAGACACAGAGAGAAAGAAGAGGAACATAAAAAGTGGGAATAAATTGAAATGAGAAAGAGGGAACAGAGTGAGAGATGGGGTAGAGGGTGATAAGATGGGAGAAGAGGTGATCACAGAGAGGACAATGTGTATACTGGTGAAGGAAAGGGAGCAGGGAGAAGAAGGGAGAGCTCAGTAGGTAGGTTATGGTGAAATAGATGGATAAAAGTGAGCGATGAGGGGAGCAAGAAAGGGTAGGTGGAGAGAGAGAAAGGAGTGAGGGCCTGGGTGAAGGAGAGAGAAAGGGGTAACGGTGGGGGAGAGACAAAATTGGAAATGGTGCAAGAAAAGAGGAAAGTGGGTGGGAATACTGACAGAGGGACATGGTGAGAAAGGATGGGACTGAGGATGATAACAAAAGATGAAAGATCCGTTAAGGGTGGTGCAGGAACAGGGGAGCAGGTAACCTGTGATTAGGAAGTGCAGAGTGCAGGAAGTTTAGTAGTTTAGGAGTATGAGGTGAGTGAGAGATTTTAAATGAAATGATACATGCAATTGCAGCCCATGAACGTTAAAGAAAAGTGTGTGCAAGATGAGTGCTGGCCCTGTGAGTATGAGGTAGCAGAGAGAGAACATGGTGGAAGTTACCCTTGTGGGGCACAGAAGACCATGAATCTTCTATTAACACTGCAGTATTTTGCCTTTGACTTGGATTCTGACCTGGGCTATTACATGAGCCAGGCATGCTGCATCTGCTGGCATAGTTGCCTTTGCTGGTCAGCAGGAAAAAAACCAGTCCTCTTATTTTCACTACAACATCTACCAACACCTCCAGGTCCTTGTCACCAAACTGTGGAGCTATTTGCCTTTTTTTGGGATCATTTCCTTGGGGCTAACACTGGAATACCACAGTGTGGAGCCTGAAGGTCAGTTCCTGGCTTGCAACTCCTGAAGTGGAACGAAGCTGGGCTTTAAAAACTAGTGTGCAACAGCATGAATGCTCCAAAGCCCTGGCAGCAGCATGGACATTCTGCCTCTCCAGCCAAGTGAGTCCACACAATGCGCACCAGTGAGGCCAGCTGCACATTTAATGTGATGATGATGGGATGATTGCATTACAAAAACTCAACATGGGTCACGGCAGACTGATACCAGGAATCTCAATCGAGAAAATACTTTGCCAAGAAACAGAAAGATACAAACGAAGGACTGAGTGGGCGGCTCAGACAGACTGAGAGATCATAGGTTCCCTGCAGTGTGGAAAGAGGACATTCAGCCCATCATGTCCAGACCAGCCTGCTGAAGAGCATCCTACTGAGACCCAGTCCCTCTGCCCTATCCCTGTAACCCCAAATTTAGTCTGGCTAATCTATCTAACCTGCACCCTGCAGAGTAATTTAGCACGGCCAATCTTTGGACTGTGGGAGGAAACTGGAGCACCCAGTGGAAACCCACTCAGACACAGGGAGAAAGTACAGTTACTCAATGCTTGAATCAAACTGGGTCCCTGTGAGGCAACAGTGCGAACCACTGAGCCATCGTGCCACCCAATGGAAAGGTGTGGACAGAAAGTGAAAAAAAGGGGGAGAGCGGACATAGAGAAACAGAGAAGAGAACTAATTGGAGCAAGGGAGTAACAGAGGGGCAGGAAGAGAAAGAAAGACTGGAGAGAGGAAAAGAGAGAGAGAGACAGAAGGAGGTGAACAAAGAGAGAATGAAATGGAGAGATGGGCAGAGTGAGAGAGGTAGCAGAGGGATCACATTCATATCGTGGTGCAAAGATATCCAGCACTGATTGGACATGGGCACACCAGCTGACATTTGTGGCACAGAACACACAGGCAACTGGAAGTTGGACAACTTGCAGAGTCAGTTAACATAATCACACATGTAGACGTATAGATTATGGTTAGAGTGACAGTTCCTAGGATTAAATATATTTGCATCTATGGATTTATGAGAAGGTAACAATTCAAACTTGTTGATCAATGACGCTACTTTCCATCAAAAGGTTTGAGACGCCCCATGCAGATTTATATATTTTGGACTAGGATGGGTTTTTTTGAGATGAAGAAAGGTTCTTTGAGTCCAAACTTCATCCAGCGTATCATTGAGGTGAAAGATGTTTGGCATCCATGTCAAACATGTATGCCTAATTGAAATATAGCTGAATAGTCTTCACACCTTACCTCTCCAGTTATGCTTGTTTTACAAATGACACTGTGGCTGAATTTTCAACTTGTTTATAATGACAGAAGAAAATATTTAGTGCATTTAAAGTTTATTTGAACAAAGCATTATTTTGGAGCTAAAGATTAGAAATATATAGCCCAGGAAAAATCCCCAAACCTGCACCACACCACGATATGCAGTGTGAGGTTGGGGGAGGATAGCATGTTAGAATGGTATCACTCCTTGTCCTATCAGACACTGCAAGATCAGTCTCAATCCAATTTTTCCAAATGTTTAGAGCCTCAGGAGTTACAACAAATTGTGAACATATCTTGCGTGTGACTTAGTCTTTTGGTTGTTGAACTTTCAGATTTCATTCATCCAAATTATACTTTCTACTTCTGTCCATTATGACCAGTTACTGGCTGATTGTTAAACCAATTGTTCTCAGCCTGACTATCTAACATTTGAAATCTGTTTCTAGGGAGGAGAAACACTGACCATCATCATGCAGCGAGACTCGGGTTCCCTGGGATTTAATATTATTGGTGGCAGACCTTGTGCGGTATGTATCTTCGTACAACCCTGTTATAAAGGTGATTCAGCAGCATTTTCAAAATGTATCTCTGTGTTGGAACAATGATTGAGCTCAGGGTCAGCCTTAACATTTTAGGGCATCTGATCTGTCTGGTATCCTTTGGAGAAGAACTGAACATATTCTTTTCACTGCACTGAAGTAGTTTCCACAGCAGAGTTCCACAATGTATTCATGGTTCAATTGATGATGCAAATGGAAGTACTGCTGGCAGCTCCTACAAATTTTCACATGGAAGCAGTAGCTGACAATGTTTAAAATGTGCCTTTAGCCCCTGTGGCTCAATTGGTACCACTCTGTCTTTGAGTCACTGTTCCAGGATTTTCACCATACAGGAATCAAGACTGAAATCTTTCGATGTGTCTTTGAATTGACTTCTGCATAGAACATTGAACATTACAGCGCAGTACAGGTCCTTAGGCCCTCGATGTTGCGCCGACCTGTCAAATCAATCTGAAGCCCATCTACCCTACACTATTCCATTTTCGTCCATATGTCTATCCAGTGACCATTTAAATGCCCTTAAAGTTGGCAAGTCTAATACTATTGCAGGCAGGCCGTTCCACGCCCCAACTACTCTCTGAGTAAAGAAACTACCTCTGACATCTGTTCTACATCTATCAACCCTCAATTTAAAGCTATGTCCCCTCGCGCGAGCCATCATCATCCCAGGAAAATGGCTCTCACCCTATCTAACCTTCTGATTATCTTATACGTCTCAATTAAGTCACCTCTCAACCTTCTCTCTAACGAAAACAGCCTCAAGTCCCTCAGTCTTTCCTCATAAAACCTTCCCTCTATACCAGGCAATATCCTAGTAAATCTCCTCTGAACCCTTTCCAAAGCTTCCACATCCTTCCGATAAAGTGGTGACCAAAACTATACGCAATACTCCAAGTGCAGCCGCACCAGAGTTTTTTATAGCTGCAGCATGACCTCATGGCTTTGAAACATAATCCTTCTATTAAGAATGCCTTCTTAACAACCCTATCAATCTCGATGGCAACTTTCAGGGATTTATGTACATGAACACAGAGATCTCTCTGTTCATCTACACTATCAAGAATCTTACTATTAGCCCAGTACTCTGCATCCCTGTTACTCCTTCCAAAGTGAATTACCTCACACTTTTCCACATTAAAATCCACTTGCCACCTCTTAGCCCAGGGCTGCAGCTTATCTATGTCCCGCTATAATCTATAACATCCTTCGTCACTATCCACAACTCTACTAACCTTAGTGTCATCTGCAAATTTACTAACCCATCCTTCTATGCCCCCAACCAGGTAATTTGTAAAAATGACCTACAGCAGTAGCTCCAAAATAGATCCTTGTGGTACACCACTGGCAACTGTACTCCAGGATGAACATTTCCCATCAACCACCACGCTCTGACTTCTTTCAGCTAGCAAATTTCTGATCCCACAACGCAATGCCTCCGTATTTTGTGCAGTAGCCTACCGTAGGGAACCTTATCTAACACCATACTGAAATTCAATACACCACATCAATTGCTTTACCCTCATCCACCTGTTTGGTCACCTTCTCAAGGAACTCAGGAAGGTTTGTGAGGCATGACCTACCCTTTGCAAAACTGTGTTGACTATCCCTAATCAACTTATTCCTTTCTAGGTGACGATAAATCCTATCTCTTATAACCCTTCCCAACACTTTACCCACAACCGAAGTAAGGCTCACTGGTCTGTAATTACAAGGGCTGACTCTATTCCCTTTCTTGAACAAGGAAACAACATTTGCAATCCTCCAGTCTTCTGGCACCATTCCTGTAGACAATGTCGACATAAAGATCAAAGTCAAAGGCTCTGCAATCTCCTCCCTGGCTTTCCAGAGAATCCTAGGATAAAGTCCATCCGGCCCAGGGGACTTATCTATTTTCACACTTTCCAGAATTGTGAACCTCAATCTCATCTAGTCTAGTAGCCTGTGTCTCAATATTCTCCTTGACAACATTGTCCTTTCCAGTGTGAATGCTGACAAAAAATATTCATTTAGCACTTCCCCTATCTCCTCTAACTCCACACACAACTTCCACTACTATCTTTGATTGGCCCTAATCTTACTCTTGCTTTTATTCCTGATATACCTGTAGAAAGCCTTAGGGTTTTCCTTGACCCTATCTGCCAACGACTTCTCATGTCTCCTCCTGGATCTTCTTAGCTCTCTCTTTAGGTCTTCCGTGGCTAACTTGTGACTGTCAAGTTCCCTACCTGAGCTTTCATGTCTCATCCTAACATAAGTCTTCTTCATGACAAGAGTTTCAACTTCTTAGTAAACCATGGCTCCCGCACTTGACAACTTCCTCTCTGCCTGACCGGTACATACTTTTCAAAGATACGTTGTAGCTGTTTCTTGAATAAACTCCCTTGCAATTTCCTTCCCCATCCTATGCATCCTAAATCTTGCCTAATCGCATCATAATTGCCTTTCCCTCAGATATGACTCTTGCCCTGCGGAGTATACCTATCCCTTTCCATTGCTAAAGTAAACATAACTGAATTGTGGTCACTATCACCAAAGTGCTCACCTACCTCCTAATCTAATCTGCTCACCTGCTCCCTGCGGTGGATGTGAAATAGTTCATGGCACAATTTACAAGAAGAGCCAATGAGTTTTCTTGGCTGTCCTGGCCTTACTTATTGCTCAATCAAAATCAAAATAACAAATGATCTTCTCGTTATCAACTTACTATTATGGGAGCTTGCTGTGTGTAAATTAGCTGCCCTGTTTCCTAATTTAACATAGTCACTCTTCATCAGAAGTACTTCATTGGTTTTAAAGTACTTTTGAAATACTTGGCGGTCAGGAAAAGCGCCATATAAATGCAAATATTCCTTTTTTGCTGATCCTAGTTGTTGCTTTTTATTTTGTTTCACAGTCAATATGTCAGTATACCTTTTGAGAGACACAATGTGTCAGGATACCTTAAGAGCTATTTTCATAATATCATCACTGTGTCATAACATGTGATGACTTCATCTTAACTTGGATCATTTGAACCATATATGCTTCAAAAGGTTATGTTATAACTTAATCACTTAATGTTAGCCCAGATATCTTAAGTGCATGTAAATATACTGTTTGTATATAATAAATATCCATTGGTTTCTTCAAACACTGTGCCATCCATGTCCAGTTACTTATGTTATCGAGATAACATAAGCATTACTGCATCAGATAAAATAACATGCTGGAGGCAAAACCCATTTTATGGTCAGCAGCAGTGGTCCTCGATGAAGAAAGCTGTAAAAAGTGATTAGTGGATATTTGGAAATCTCATTGAAGGCTAACTGCACAACAGCTTTGGACATCAGTGAATGTGGACTTTGGATATCTCCAAATTCAGCAGCATGACTTTCTGAACTGACAGAATCAAACTGCAGCGCCAGTATGCAAATTCATCTTGGCTTCCCAAGTCTTTTATCTGGTAAACACCAATGATCCAACAGTGGAGCATGACGGAGTTCAGTCTAGTCACGTGATGAGATTCAAATCAGTCAATTGCCTCAAACACCTGTACCGGGATGGATGGATGTGTTGCTCATTTTCAGGGTAATGCTGTATTACATTTTAAGGGTGATGTAGCCCCCTTCATTGATCTACCAAGGTAGTTCAGCATTTACATTCATGAAACCTTCAAGTAGAACTTCAAGGATGGAACAAACTAGTATAATGTGAAAGGGTGCCCAGCACACCGATTGCTGTTGCTCCATCACATGAGTTTTAAAGAAAGATGGCACTACATGAAAATACCTCGATCTAAGGCACATCAACCTTTCACTTAAAAGGTCTCCATGCAAGATAATGAAGCTAGAAGAATTACATTTTCTGGAGCAAGACTTTTTCCAAAGCTAGATGTGAAACATTGATACTTGTCTGTCCATATAGCATAAAAATTCCAAGAGCCTGTGACAATTAGGACACCATTTGGGCTCACAGTTTGTTTAGGCATGTTCTAGCAATATATGGATGGGATTATTGAAAATATACCTGGTTGTGGTTTGTAGCTGATGGTACTGTGATCATGGGTAAGATGAAAACAGAGAGCCTGACTGCAATCGTCACCTACAAATGACAGCAACGTGAATGGCAAGGATTAACAGTTTACAACACAAAATACGGGGTCAGTTTTAGCCAGACATACTTCTCTGGGTGTATGCCAATGGAGTCTGTCTTGATTTAAGATAAAATGAAGAATGCTTAACAAATGCGGACCCTGCAGAATAAAGAGGATCTGTGAGGTTGCCTCAAGTTTTGTATTCTGACCATATATTCCTAACTTCATGGAAAAGGTACTTCTGCTGAGAGACTTACTCAAGAAGGATGTTGCCTACAAGTGGTAAGATGTCCACTCATATGTCTTTGATTCTTTCAAGCAGGTTCTGTCAGCAAGATCTTGCCTGCTGCAATACGACTGTTCTCAAGGTGGAGCAGTCACAAAAAGGCTGAGGTGCTTTTTTTTTGCAAGATAATAAAGCTATTGCTTTTGATTTGGATACCCTGTGATATACTCAAGTGAACTATTCTAATATTGAGTACAAGATACTTATTTAACAAGAAACTAGTCATTGAAACAGATGATAAGTCAGTAGACATGCCATGAGTGAGGTCACTACCATGTTGGCAGTATCTGCATGTCAAGGTGCAAGGATCCAACTTTGAAGTGAAAAAAAAGCCATGTACTAGGAGAACTATGTCACGCTAACAAGGACCAAGATATTTCTCTTGATCAACATGTTGATACTCTAGATAGTGAAGTTGAAGATTTTATCACCAATGATCTGTTACGTTTTTGCCACAGTCGATGTGAACAGATGCAGTCAACATCTATCAAAAGGTGAACAACTGCAAGAATTACAGAAGATCATTATCCAGGGATGGCATAACCGTATTAAGTACTTGAGAAGATTCATTCATTTTGGCAACACAGAGACAAACTTGTTATACCACAAGAAGTTATTTCTAAGGCCAAACCAGTTTTAGTACCAAAAGAATCATGTCACCATCTCATGTCCGTGCTATATTGGGGTATTGAATGCTCAAAATAGCTTGTGCATTTATCTGTGTGCAGGCCAGGAATGAATGGGGATATTTAACAAGTTGTTAGCGGCATATGAGGCTCATCAAAGGTATCAGTGCAGCAGTGGATGGAGATCCTGCATTCACATACACTATTTCATCTCCTTTTTGGATGAAAATTGCAAGAGTGCACAGGCAAATTACATCTTTGTAATGCGTTACTTCTCTACATTTCACATTGTTTGACCACTTAAAAACACAATAAATGTGACTGTTACTGACATAGATATCTTAACCCAATCTAGTCCCACCTGACAGCACCCAGCCCATATCCCTCTAAATCCTTCCTATTCACATACCCATCCAGATGCCTTTCAAATGCTGCAATTGTACCAGCCTTCACCACTTCCTCTGACAGCTCATTCCATACACGTGTCATACTCTGCATGAAAAAGTTGTCCCTTAGGTCACTATTATGACTTTCCCCTCTCAGCCTAAATCTTTGCCCTGTAGTTCTGGACTCCCCCACCTCAGGGAAAAGACTTTTTGATGAGCACTATTTTCTATTTATTCTGTATCCTGGATCAGCTAATATCCAACAACGGATGACCACACTCCAAACAAACCATTTTGAAACATGTGCATTAATTGGGTGTGATCCATTATCGCCTTACCATCTCACTACACACACTCACATGATTTAGCAGAATGTACAGTAAGTACTGACAAATCAATGATCATTAAGTATTAAGTGACAAAGCAAAACTTTCCTCTCGCATTGCTACATTTTCATGCAGTACCAGATGAGAAAGAATTAATATCCGCAGCACAACTTATACTAGGAGTCAAGTGTAAAAGTGCTTGCCCAGCAATTAATTGTCTAACTATTCCATGATACAGGACATTCTCCTTCAAAAGTAGAGGAGAATGAAAAAGATACACAACAAATGAGGGGATAGAGAACTACAAAGACTATGCGCTGAGCTGACAGTTTGAATTTGAAATACAAATTGATGTTCTTGGATCCAAAAGTTTCTAAATATACTACCAGTCCAGATCTTGCAAAGTCATTGTTGATCACGATGCTACATTGTGAAGGAAAAGAAGCCAGCTCAGGCCAATATGCAGCACACCCATCAAAGACAGTGCACAAAGACAGTAATGAAGAATTCTCTGATGTCGATGATTTTGCAGTGATATTGAGTGCCAACATTCCACAGCAAAATAACTAGGTTATTGAATAATTGCAACAAGGAACATACCTTTCATATCTTTCCAGATGGGTGTATGATCACCTAATCAGGATGAACTGTCCAAAGCATAACATTGGTACATGAAATGTTAGTCTTGTAAAATCTATTTTATCTTAACATATAATTAGCAAATTGACAATTTATGCCTGTGCAGAGCCATGTGTATCTGCCTGAGATAAACTTTTACCTTTGGACAACAAGTGGATTGTTTTTTCATGGTCAGTATACCTTTAAGAGACATGCTCATGATGTCATCACTGCATCATTGCATGTGATCTGAATGTATAACAATCTCTGGATCACATGAAGCATGACATGTTATATAAGGAGTATGATGTTCCATTATAACGTATGCTAAGGTGACATTTGTATACAATGGCTAGTTGTCATAAATATCTGTTGATTTTTCAATGTCACAATATCTAATTTATGTTGTGGAAGGTAACGAGAGAGATTGTCACGTTGCGGAAGGTAACGAGAGAGATTGTCACATCAGGTAAAATACCGAGCTGGAGGCTAACCCACCTCAATTCACAGCTGTTGGTCGTCACTTCAGCCATCACTTGTTACTTTCAGAGAAAGTACTGTCAGGCCTTTGCCTGTTCCATTGGATCCCATTCGCCATTTGTGTTTGACATATCCTCCTACTAATGTCTTCACATTAATACTATTGCATCATGCACACTTCAAATACTAATTTCATGTTTTTATTTGCTGTCATCACATTTTGAAGGAAAATCAAGAGGGCACAGCCTGTGAGGGGATTTTTGTGTCAAAAGTAGTGCAGAATGGGCCAGCTGACAAAGAAGGGGGATTGCAGACCCATGACCAGATTCTGGAGGTATGTGGAAGTTATTCTCTCAAGTGCTGCTGTAAACCTGATTTAATTTGGAAGGCAAAGATATCTGGCGAACATTCCATATATCATAACTCTCTCTCTTTTGTATCATGTTCAAGGACAGGATTATGATACATTTTTGTGTGTCTCTGTAAATGATGCAGTAAATTAGGGGTTTGTAAGGTACAGACCAGCATTTCTCCATCTACACACTTTGGTAAAGCCTCCTATTAATATCCCCTACAATACAAGTTGCCTGCTATAGCATATATTTCATCAGCGTGAATTAGCTATAACACGATTGACAAAGTATGGATGTTGTTTCTGTAATGCAAACTTTGTACTGAACGGGTGTGGTGATTTTCTATTAGTGATCTTCTACAGCATGATTTACTGTCGTGATTTTCCATGACATGATTTTCCATAGCATGAAGTTGCAAAGGAACATGCCTGTCGCGTTGTAGCAGAATGACCTGTAATGTGCATTTTAATGATCGTCATATGCCTCGAGAATTAGAGATTGTTTGTTGTGCTGTGTTTATAAGAGTACTGGCAACTCGTTTGAAGCTTTATTTCAAGGTCTAGTAAAGTGGGGAGGAAAATCAGGAAAAAAAGCAGCAGGATTTCTTTGTAGAACTGAGGTGAAAATACACTGCTCAATATCATTGCAAAATATGCCATAAGACTTGGTTGCCTTCACTTCAGGCTTGTTGAAGAGTACTCTTTAGCATTTCCTGTTGTGAATTACAGTTGTAGAATTGCCACGTTTAAGATAGCGTCAGTTCATCACAGTGGGAGATAACTGAATCCCTGCTGAACTTGTAAATGGAGTAACTATGAGGTTTTTTTCAGCAGTCTGATGTCAGTGATTCCAGATTTAATGTTTTTACAAGCTTTCTTATGAAGGGGCTTACAGTCCATAAAGTGTGAATGTAATTTTGTTTTTTTCTCCTTCTGGGTCATAAACTTTTATGATTCTTTCTCAGACAAAATTTACTTTGTATTGATTTTTTGATAATTTTTAACAATTAAGTAATAATATCTTACATTATTTTCTCTGTGATATTCCAATTGTATTTTTCTCCCTGTATTGTGATTCACACATTTTCACCTATGCGCAATTATTTATTGTAAGACATTTAACTGTTGGTTAATACTTAAAATGTAAAAATAGACTGTGGACAGAGGCAAAAATAAGAAGTGCACTAAATTATGGCGGTTTGGTTTGAAAAAGATGCTGCCTCAATCTTCACAGCTGATCGAGTTCAGTTTTCCTTTCTACTTTATTGTTTACTGTGTGCATTTATAGAGAATAAATACCTGCTGACCAATGGTTTACAGAAAGTAAACATAGTTGGTAACCATGCATTATGAGTGAGTCAGTTGCAGTTGGTTCACATTCCCTAAACTACTGATCCCTTGTGCAGACTGTATTTGTGTTGGCTGTTGGATATTCATATTTTTGACTTATTTTCCATGTCTGACCATGTTTGTAACACATTCATTGTTCAGGTGTGTAATTTAACATGGGAATTGAGGGGTTTTGCTCTTTTCAGTTGTCACCCTTGCTGTCAGGAGGATCCTCTTGTTTGCTAGTGTACATGTTATCCCTTGATGAACCTAAATACACCAGTAGGGGGCCTTTTCAGCTGAGTTTCAATATTGATGTCTTGTGAAAATTGGAGCAGGAATTCTGTCCACGTTTCCTTTCCGTGCCTGTAGACAATTATAATGGACCACTGCTGCTCTGACCAACGTAGTCTGAGAAGGTTCAACAGTTTGTATGATGTATATGGTGTTGAGTGCAAACCACTGGATTATAGGCCTACGTGCGGTGAAAGTTAATTTAAATAAAAAATCTGGTTACATGCAATTCCAAACAATTTAGAAACTTCACAGTTGCGGCAAGGGGAAAATAAAAACAAACTTTCAAGACTTTTCCCTTCCATTACTCAAGCAATTGCACATAGATGCAAATCACCAATTGTTTTCAATTTGAAGTATTTTGGAATCCCATCATTGAGAAAAGCTATTATTCCCTGCATACGCTCAGCCTATTTGTACAATCACTTATCAGCTCGTCTATGTGTTGCAACAGCAAATTGGTCAACAGAACAAAACTTTGGATGTTTTCTTGTATTGTTTTAAGTAATTTGCATCTTGGCTACAACTTTAAACACCAGTCTTGGTCTTTAGGTTCACTTGAATATCAGTACTTTACATTTTTTTGTTATTTCTGCACTGTTTATCCACATATTAAACTTGACTTGATGACCTTTTAATTTATGGTAGCATTTTAAAGAGACAACTAGTTCATCCAACCATAAGTGCAATTCTTCACCAGGTTTAAATATGTTTACCACGATGCCTATGCCTTTTTTTTTTGAAGGGATGCTTAAAGCAATGTATCATTAACGTAAAACTACCTGTTTGGATGTAGGTTTGTTCGCTGAACTTGAAGGTTCATTTCCAGATGTTTCATCACTCTACCAGGTAACATCTTCAGTGGGCCTCAGACAAGCACTGCTGAAAATTCCTGCTTTCTATTTATATGTTTGGGTTTCTTTGGGTTGGTGATGTCATCTTCTGTGATGATGTTATTCCCTGTGTCACTTCCTGTTCCTTTTCTCAGGGGGTGGTAGATGGGGTCTAACTCGATGTGTTTGTTGATAGAGTTCAGGTTGGAATGCCATGCTTCTAGGAATTCTCGTGCATGTCTTTGTTTGCCTTGTCCTAAGATGGATGTGTTGTCCCAGTCGAAGTGGTGTCCTTCCTTATCCGTATGTAAGGATACTAGTGAGAGAGGGTCATGCCGTTTTGTGGCTAATTGGTGTTCATGTATCCTGGTGGCTAGTTTTCTATCTGTTTATCCAATGTAGTGTTTGTTACAGTCCTTGCACGGTATTTTGTAAATGACATTAATTTTGCTTGTTGTCTGTATAGGGTCTTTCAAGTTCATTAGCTGCTGTTTTAGTGTGTCTGTGGGTTTGTGGGCTGCCATGATGCCAAGGGTCTGGCAGTCATTTCGAGATATCTTTGATGTAAGGGAGAGCGGCTAGGGTTTCTGGACATGCTTTATCTGCTTGTTTGGGTTTGTTGCTGAGAAATTGGCAGACTGTGTTCATTGGGTACCCATTCATTTTGAATACACGGTGTAGGTGATTTTCCTTTGCTCTGCGTATTTCCTCTGTGCTGCAGTGTGTGTTGGCTTGTTGAAATAATAATAAGAGCCCTTCGTCGGGAACCAGGAAGCCTTTCCTGATGAAGGGCTTTTGCTCGAAACATCAATTTTCCTGCTCCTCGGATGCTGCCTGACCTGTTGTGCTTTTCCAGCACCACTCTAATCTTGACTCAGATCCAGATCTTCCTGCCTTTGTTCCCACCAAGACAATACTGAATCAAGGCAATTTGACAAGGGAGAAACAGCTCAGCTACCTCAGTGTGGAGTGTATCCAACCGTTTGCCCACATGCAGAGAGTCCCCCAGTGACAAGAGCAAGGCTGAACAGAAACAGGTGGATGGGTAATTCTATGAATGCTTAAACTGGGTTTTCAAATTGCCTTTATTAACATGCATAGCATCAAATCTACCATGTGATGTGTTTCTACATTGGCTTACCTGACCAAGGACAAAGCAGACCACCTGTTTCCGCAAAAGTATGGGATAACGCACCTCCACAGCTACAGGAAATGGTCAAGCTTATAGACCCTTAGGCCTTCCACCTATTTATTCTGCTGCATGGAGGCCACTTCACCATCTCCGAATTTAAAGAGGTGGTGGTTGGGGCAGGGGGTGGGTGCCTCCTTACAACAGATGTTGGAAACTGAAACACTCCCCTGAGACTAATTAACGTGTACATCCTGGTGGTACACGTTAAGCAAACTTGATGCCACATCTAGATTCCTAATAGAAACGGTTAAAGTCACCAAGCCGCATGATATCTTCCCCTCTACAGATGGAGTACAGCGTAGATACACCTGGTTGTGGCCAGGTGGGTCTATCTGCTCAAGGATACATTTGCTGTTTGTGTCCCGAGTGTTCTCCGTCAAATCCATTGACATCAAGTCAGTGTTCTTCTCTGACCACTACCTTCTGCTGGCTGAGTGTCATCTACAGGATGACCAGCATGCTTGCAAGGGAACGTGGAAGCTGAACCCGAAACTGTTGACCCCAGAAAAATATTGAGGAACTCAAGGGATTTTGCAGGTTGGAGAACCTTGAAGACCCTTTTTGAGTCTCCAGTGGAAGATAGTCAAGGGGAACATCAAGAGTTCCTTTATCTCAAAGGTGTTCAGAAGGCAAGAGAGAGAGGTGGGGAAAGCTGTCCAAACTCCAGAAAACTGTGCACAAGCTACTCCTGCTGCAGACGATGGGTGTCAGTGTCACAGAGATGAATAGCCAACAAGCCTTGCTGTTTACCTTGGAGGCCTCCAAGATAATCTCCAATCCAGAGTTTGCATTGTGGAGCAAGGTGAGATGTGCTCGCATTTCTTTTTCCAGAAGGTGCGCAAAGAGAACTTTGTGCTCCGCAACTTGAAGGAAGAAGATGGCTCAATAATGTCACCTCAGTCTGACGTCCTGAGGATCAGCAAATCCTTTTATGCCAATCTGTATGACATGAAGCCCACAATCTGTGAAGCCTCACAATTGTTCCTGTCCTCTATCACAGATGTCTTGGACGGCAGTACACAGGGAGGCTGGACCAGTCATTATCTCGGGATGAGCTGACTAAGGCCCTCAAGTCCTTAGAAGTGAATAAAACTGCCAGAAGTAAAGGCTTACCGGCCGAGTTGTATTCGGCTCTGTGAGACTTGATTGACCAGGACCTGAGTATGCTTCTGGTAGGAAGTGAATGGTATCGTCACTCTTATCAACAAGTGGGAGAGAGAGGACATTGATTGCCAATTTCTAATGTCGTTGCTTAATGCAGTGCAAAATTCTGTCCCAAATCATCGCCAAGTGGGTCAGATCTGATCTGGAATTGGTGATTCACTCCGACCAAACCTGTGCCGTTCTGGGCAGGATGATCTCTGAGAGCCTCGCACTCCTTAGGGATATAATTGCCTAGGCACAGGCCGGGGGTGGGGAGGAGGGGGGGGGGGCGGTGGTGGAGGTGTGACGCCTGCCTCATTAGCCTGAACTAGGAGAAGGTCTTTGACAGGATATCACACAACTACATGTGGAATGTGCTTTCCAAAATGGGCCTTGCGGAGGGAATCTGCAATTGGATCTGACTGCTCTACACCAACATCGTTAGTGCAGCCTCAATCAATGGATGGGAGTCAGAAAGCTTCCTGATCACATCCAGAGTCAGGCAGGGCTGCCCACTTTCTCCTGCTTTGTGTGTTGTATTGAGCCTTTTTGCTGAGTCCATGAGGAAGGATGCAAGCCTGAGTGGGGTGACTATTCCAGGCAGTGGAGGCCTGCAGGACACAGCCTCCCTGTACATGCATAACGTCGCCATTTTCTGCTCTTCTGCCTGCTTCAAATTTGACTTGGGACGAACGCAACAATATGCCTATATTGCACTGAATTGAAACCATGAGCTAAAATCCTGTAGTCAAACTTAAAATTCTACCTTTTGACTGTACATGAGAGTGCTCCTTGTTTAAGTTAGTCAAATTAACAGATGGAGATGTTTTTGATCTTAATTTCTTGTAAATAATTGCATTAACCAAATCTAAGCACATCACTATTGAAAATGAATGCGGGTATGTTATATATAAAATATTGGCCATGTGTTCAGTTTTTGCAATGTTCCAACATTAACAGACTTGATTTAATTGAATAAGGACAGTAGAAGAGTCTCACTTTCAGACGAGCTAAAAGAAATGTGCAGCTGTTTGGCCTCTGCCTAACATTGAATGGAAAGCAATGTTCACCAAATGCAGAGGTGGGGATAGCAATCTTGGGATCCTAGTGCTGCCCCTAGCTTGAGTCTGTGACCCGAGCGCTGCGGCTTTGCTCCCAAACTGAGCACTACATACTCCCCCAGAGCCCAGGACCTAACTGCGTGGTATCCGCCACCCAAAGACAAACTAGATTAAGCTTCCTGCCTGCATATTTTGAATAGGCTACAGTGTGGGTTAAAGTGGAAGAAAAATATTAATTCAGTGCAATTGAAATAGCAGTTTTAATTTTGAGCAACTTCTGCAACAACTGTTTTGTGACTGGATTGCAAGTTGAAAAACACTTATTTTCTCTTGTCTGTTTCTAAGATGAATTTATTCCACTGAATGATAAGTAGAATTCACAGACCCAATCATGCTGCTAATGATATCCTGATCCATACGTAAACTGTTTTCATTTCTTCCTGTGAAATGTTTTGACGTCATCATTAGTTATCATCATTTTATCATCATTATTGATAGCTGAAATAGGATTCCACTTTTGTGCACAATGTACTGCTTTTATTTTGATGCAAATTTAAGTTAAGTGAACCTTAATACTCACCAAATTTGGTAATTTGGTAATACTCACCAAACCTTAATGTCCAGCTTTTCATTGATATGGCATGAATTCTAATTCTGAATTGACTCTTTTCCAAAGAGAGAATATAACCCCCAGGAAACCTCATCTTGGACTCCCATCTGACCTGCTGAACATTTACAGAATCTATTTTTATTTCCAGGGAAAAGGTTTAGTTTGGGAATGACATAACATGAAGTTGCATTTTAATGTGCTGCCAAAGTAAACCCCTCTCCCTCAATGTTTCAATCGATTTAATAACATCATGTACATCATTCTTTGGGGCACCTTTTTGGATGTAGTTTTGTGAATGTCATGTTAATTTAAGCCAGTGGGGTGTGTTTTGGGCTGGTGAGCAAAGGTCAAAGACCATTTTGCAACAAACAAGAAACTTGATGACTGAGAAAATAATCCACCAATAAAGCTACAAACTGAAACGCATCATGATGCAACCTTTCTCTTTTAACACTGCTTTTAATTGTGGTGAATAATAACAAATGTCATCTCCAGGTTCTCTTGTGTCTGCCAGTGTTTTGTGGAAAACTCTTGCATTACTTTCGCATTCTGTTTATTTTCCAACCAACTAGCTTAAATGGATATTCTGTGGTCTGTGGAATCATATGTAATTACTGTAATGCAATGGAATATGTTTCTTCTATATTCTCAGATGAGTACTCTGAGCTAATTTGAGTTTCACAGGGCTCATGTTGTAACCAGGGATGACCTGTCTCTCCCCAGGAAGAAATGTCATATATACTCGAGTAATGGTCGATCTCATGTAAAAGTTGACCCCCTATTTTTGGCCAAATAACCTGGAATTTTCCATATATCTCATGTAACCTAATTCTTCGCAGATAACAGATCAACATTTATGAGTCAGTGTGCCAGCTGTTATGTCCCACTCCAACTTTCCAATCTGCCGGTTGTTCTGCTCTGCTCCTGGTCTGCCAGTCCACTGGCTGGTGTGTCCCACTCCGGGTTTTCAGAATCACCATAATTTGTTGTTTCTTTTCTTTATTTGTTGAGAGATCAGTTGGGCTTCCGCTAATGATGCGGTATGAATTTTGACGGGCATGAATTTCAGCCCCTCAAAAGTAATATCCATGTAGTAGTCGACCCTATAAATTTAGCCTTAAAATGTAGTCAAAAAAGTGTACTATTACTGGACTTTATTTGGTATCTTGTGTTTGAACGATCATCATCGCAGTGCCAAGTGTCAAGAGGTTGTTACACTGGAGATTGGATACATTTGTGAACCTGTTAGAAGTCAACAATGCAAACAGGAGAATTCTATATACTATCAAGCAGCAGTTCAATGTGAATAAGCAAGTGCAGGTACACCATCCTTTGTTCGAAATCCAGTTGTTTTTCAGATTTTGGAATTTTTTGGATTCCAGAATAATGACATTTTCACAGTGAAATAAAACATCTTACAGAACAACAGACCCACACATGAATAGTCCGAGCGCTGAGACACGATTGACACCTGCCACGGCTCTACGACACATCTGAGTGACATGATTCGCATGGGTCACCTGTTCACATGCCAAACAACCTTGTTATACGGAAAAAGAACTTCGCGAGAATAACTCCGGATTTCAGAGCTCTTTGGATTTTGGAATTTCAGATAACGGGTTGTGTACCTGTACTGGCCTTTTTAAATCCACACTTCCAATCGTTGATGGATACCATTGAACTACTGGTTGAGGTGACACATAACGTAAGTGTGTTGAGCAACATGCACGCATTCTTCAATAAGCCCAACTTTATTGATTAGTATTGTCTTTAATATCCCAGTTATGCTGAGAATTGAAACCACTTTTTCATGGAGTCTTGTGTGCTTTAAGCAAGACATTTTTAAGCCTCTTCGGGAGTACAGTAATCCCACCAGGCACACATGGGGAATGGGGAGGGGTTCTGGTTACATGAATCTGCCAGTTGTATGAGAAATAGTGTTGGCAGCTGGGAGAATTTGACTTATCACTGCCACAAGAGGAAAGCACATTCTAACAATGAGCAAACAAGATCACTTATATGTACTGGTATACTGGCTGTGTTAGCTAATTCTGTCTTTACTGATAAGGTAATTCTTGAATTAGCTTCAATAAAGCATCTAATCCCTTTCCAATAGTTAATACCAGTCAAGTTCCTGTTATCCGGATCCAAAGCATTTGGAATTCCCCTTTTGAATTTTACCCTCTGATTACATGAGATTTCCAGGCATTTGGGAACTGGGTAGTGAGAATTTTACTGGAGTGAGCTTCATTGTCTGTTTCTTGGGATTATTATTCTTGATCCAAAGTATTGGCTTGCCAAGGTATGTATTAGCAAAGTTTAGGAATCAATCTGTTCGAAGGACACATTGTGGTTTCAATTAAAATTCATGGTAGATTAATTTTTGTATAGTTTAATTTGTTTCATGTCAAGAATGAGTGAATGCTTTTGTAATCCATGGAAAGTAGATTGAATGTAAGTGGTTTTTGTTCATTCCCATAATGAAGGCATAAGTGACCAGACACCATTTATTGCCCATCCCTAATTGCCCAGAAGGCAGTTAAGAACCAACCACATTGCTGTGGGCCTGGAGTCACATGTAGGTCAGAGCAGGCGAGGATTACAGTTTCCTTCCCTAAAGGACATAATTAAACCAGATCGGTTTTCCCCACCCATTGGCAATGGATTAATTGTCATCATTAGACGCTTAACTCCAGATATTTTATTGAATTCCAGTCCCACCATCTGCCTTGGTAGGATTTGAATCTATACCGCCAGAACATTATTTGGGTATATGGGTTAATAGTCCAGTGACAATGCCACTAGGCCATTGCCTCCCTCTGTTTATGTCAGCTATATGTAGCTTACTCAATAGCACTTTCTATTATACAGTTGATCTTATCTGCCAAATATCTGTTCAAACAGACAGGGGAAGGAGAAGATGGTGGCACTTTTCCTTGAGCACGGAGGATTATTTTTAACCTTCTCTCGGCACTGCACTGTTTTGCATTTAACCCAGGACACTGTGCTCACCCTATTTATCGCAACCTAGGCTAGCAGAGTCTGGTGGTGTGGCCTCCTCTGCCCATCAGTGGGATAAAGCACTGCCCTCTTTTCAAGCCATGGTGGCACAGTGGTTAGCACTGCTGCCTCACAGTGCCAGAGACCCAGGTTCAATTCCCCCTTCAGGCAACTATCTGTGTGGAGTTTGCACATCCTCCCACAGTCCAAAAATGGAATAGGTGAATTGGCCATGCTAAATTGCCTGTTGTGTTAGATGAAGGGGTAACTGTAGGGGAATGGGTCTGGGTGGGTTGCTCTTCGGAGAGTCGGTGTGGACCTGTTGGGCTGAGGGGCCTGTTTCCATACTAAGTAATCTAAAATTCGCCAGCAGTTCCAGATCTCTGTCACCAAACTGAGGACCTAACTTTCTTTTTCCTGTCCATTTTCCTAGGGATAACAATGCAGCTCTGCAGTGTGAAGGCCAGTTATTGACCTGGAGCTGGGGATTTAAATATACCTTCACTGGTGTGAGTGGCAGAAAGTCCCACACAGTGATGAGCATTTCTGTCACTTCAACCACATGAGCTCACAAGCAGGACCTGAGATGCCAGTTGCATGATTAATATAATGAAAAGTGGATGACTGAGTGAGAAACATTGAATCTCACTCAAAAAAAACACTTCCCAAAAACATACGAAAATTCAGCTTTGTACTAATGTTAAGTCCTTCAGTTAAAATCAGTGTTCTTGTTAAGGCTGCATCTTGTTTTGTCCCATGTACCATTAGTAACACCTTGAGCTAAATTTTGTTCATTGGGTCTATCTCATCAAATGGTTGTAATGGTGGCTCCTTCAATGTCTCACCAACTCTCAAACTATATTCCCTAGCTTAGGCTGCAGTTTTGAATACTTCTGTTATGAACCAGTGTTTCTGCCATTTAAATTTGCATCAATGACCTCAAAGGTAAGTTTATTTTAGGTTCATTCCCTTGAACTGCAGGTGAAGGAAGCTCCCTGAACTACAGGGTAAGTGTGTCTCAGTCTTTCTTAAAGGGTTAGTACTGTTAGTTTATCTTCTGGTTAGTACAGGGAGTTCAGATAGTGAGTAAGTTGTGGGAGCTATTTGTTAGATGGGAATAATTGTAATTTTTAGGTAGCTAATTAAATTGTAGTCTGATGGCCATTCGAGGGTTAGTCATGTCAGTTGGTGGGGTTTTATGTGCCGTGGTGAATCATGTGTACTGTGAGCATCCCTGATGATTACATCAGCAGGAGGTCTACCCGGCTTCAGCAGCTCACTGAATGACTGGGTCAGCTTGAGCAGTAGTTGGAGACACAAAAGAGCACACTAATGGTAGAGAGCTTCATAGGCAGAAGTTATCAAAAAAAATGCTCACACCCAAGGTATAGATAGATAGATGCATGACCACTAAACAGGGCAGGCAGTCAGTGCAGGAGTCCCCCTGTCAGACTATTTCTGTTTGGGATACTGATGAGGGGTGTGGCCCATCACGTGACAGCAGCAGCAGCAGCAACAGCCAGAGGAGTGGCTGACCCTGCACTATCGAGGGGAGGGACAAAGTGTAGTAGAACAGTCCTAATTGAAGATTCAATAGTCAAGGGCACAGATTGGTTGCTCTGTGGCTGCGAGCGAGACTCCAAGATGGTATGTTGCCACCCTGGTGCCAGAGTCATGGATGTCTCTGAATGGGTACAGGACATCCTGAATTAGGAAGGTAAGCACAAATTTGTCCAAATTGGCACAAATGGCATAGATAAGAACAATGACAAAGTCCTGCAATGACCATTCACGTAGTTAGTAAAGTAAAAAGCAGGACTGTGAGGGTGGTAATCTTAGGATTACTCCCCATGCCTTTTGCTGCTGAGGCTAGGAACAAAGGCAGTACAATTGAACGTGTGGCTTTAGGGCTGGTGTAGTGGTGAAAGCTTCAGATACATGGATCATTGGGATATTTTCCAGGGAAGGTGGGCTTTGTACAAGAAAGACGGGTTGTACCTAAACTGGAGGACCACCAATCTCCTGGCAGGAAGGTTTGATAGTGCCACTCAGGAAAATTCAAACTGGTGTGGTAAAGCGGGTGGGAACTGGAGCAGCAGGTCACTGTGGAGACCCCCAGGAAAGAGCTTGAGACAAAGGCAAATATGTCTCAGGGGAAGAGCAGTCAGGGAGAGGTTGTTAAGCTCAGCATCACTGAAGGATTGGACTGTATTTACTTCAAAGCAAGAAAGTAAGACAGATGAACTTAGAGCCTGCATTAATGCATGCAATAATTATGTTGTTGCTATCACAGGGACACAGTTGAAAGAGGAACAGGATTGGCAGCTTAATGTTTTAGGATATTGATGTTTTAAACAGGACAGAGGAAGAAGCAAAAGAGATGGGGGCAAGTTACATTACTGGTTAGGGAGATATCATAGCTGTATTGAGGGAGGACACCCTGGAGAGATCTTGCAGCAAGGCATTATGGGTAGAGTTCAGGAATAGGAAGGGTGCAGTCACTATGCAGGGATTATACCACAGACCTCCCAGCTGCCAGCAGAAAATAGAAGAAGAAATATGAAGTCAGATTCTGGAAAGATGTGGAAATAAGAGGGTTGTTGTAGGTGATTTTTAACTTACCTCATATTGGTGGCTCAGTGGTTAGCACTGCTACCTCACAGCACCAGGGACCTGGGTTCGATTTCAGTCTCAGGCAACTGTCTGTGTGGAGTTTGCACGTTCTCCCTGTGATTGCATGGGTTTCCTCCAGGTACTCCACTTTCCTCCCACAGTCCAAAGTTGTGCAGGTTAGGTGAGTTGGCCATGCTAAATTGCCCAAAGTGTTCAGGAATTTGTAGACTCGGTGCATTAATCGGGGATAAATGTAAAGTAATAGAGGAGGGGAATGGGTCAGTGTGGACTTTTTAGGCCAAATGGTCTGTTTCACACTGTAGGGATTCTATGATAAATGGCAGAACCCTTAGGAGCATTGTCATGCAGGGGGATCTGGGCAAACAGGCCCACATATTCGAGAAAGATACAGCATGTTTGCCTTCATCAGCTGAGACATCAAATATAAAACTTGGCAAGTTATGTTACAGCTGTATCAACTTTAGTTAGGCCATATTTGGAATATTGTGTGCAGTTCTGATTTCCAACGACCAGAAGGAAGTGGATGCTTTGGAGAGAGTGCAAAGAAGGCTTAGCAGAATGTTTCCTGGTCTGGAGTGTTTAATTATGAGGAGAGTTTGGATAAACTCAGATTGTTTTCACTGGAAAGTTGGAGGCTGAGGCGTGACCTTGTCAAAGTCTACAAAATTGAGAGCTGTAGATAGGGTAAATAGTCAGAGTCTTTTTCCCAGGGTGGAAAGGTCAACTACAAAGGGTACAGGTCCAAGGTAAGAGGAGGAAAGTTTAGGAGAAAGATGTGGATAAATGTTTTCACACAGAGGGTAATGGGTCCCTGGAATGCACTGCCAGTGGAGATGATGGAAGCAGGAATATTAGCAACATATAAGATGTATCTTGACAGGCACATGAACCGTAGGTAAACAGATGGATAGATACCACACTTGGGCAATAAGTAGCGGGTCTAAATAAGGATTAGGAATTGATGCAGGCTTGATTGTCTGAAGGGCCTGTTCCTGTGGTGTGTTGTATTTTACGAAGTTAGCAGCTACTGCTGTGATCTCCAAGGAGGCAAAATCATCAAGGAAGATGGTAAGGAAAAGGTTTTCCTCGAACTATGCCTTTAAGCAAATGTCACTAAGCATTCCCTTACTTTTGACTGGGCACCTATTTCTGTTGACGATACTCAAAATGACTCCCAGTTGAGAGCCAATTGTGAAAAAGTTCTGCCAGTCAGAGACCTGTTAAAGACCTAATAGTTTTGACTGGAGGCTAAGCTCTTGTAGGTTTCAATTGCGTCCATCAAAGTCAGACTGTCAGGAAAACTATTTAGACAAATATGTCACAGTATCTGTGCTTTATTGCATGTGGTTTTGGCATCTCTGTTATAAAGGTGGGGAATTTGATATTGTTGAATTATGCATGGATGTGCTGACATCATACAATTTCCAGTCTGCAGTCCTCTTCACAAAAAAAAGGAACTTCATCTACAGAGCAACCTGAGTTCCACAAACAACCAAGATCTTGGAATACTCCTATTTAGGCTCAGGCTTCTGTTCTACCATAGAATGAAGAAAAACAGCTGATGGTATTAGCTGTTTGGTAACTGTGGTTACTATTCTGAAAAGCTTCAAAAAATAGCAGCAGCTTTTAAGGGTCGGGCCCCTGTTGCCCCTGAAGAATTTCGTTGACAGGTACATTGCTGGAAGGTTCCAGAGTAAAATCTTTTAAACAAAGTTTGTGTGCATACACATGTGTGTTTTTGCCATTGCAAATTGTAGTTAATGTTATACTTTTTTGTTCATTGGTGTTAGTGTTGTTGGCTAGACCAGCATTCATTGCCCATCCCAATTGTTCAGGGATCAGTTAAGAGTCATCCACGTGGCTGTGGGTCTGGAGTCACATGTAGGTCAGAGCAGGTAACGATGGCAGGTTTTCCTCCCAGAGGTGAGAAAACTGGCTGGTTTCCAGGGTGGCCTTCCATTTGTTTCAGTTTGAGGGACAGGGTGAGGGAGGTGGGGTGTTAAGCCACCCTGCTGTCCTTGCACAGCCTAGGTTCCCTTTAATTTCTCAAAATGAGCATTGCACTGGCTGGAGAAACCAGAGGTGAGTGCATCAGCGTGGCATCAGTACTCTGATGTGCACGGACCCAACCACGCAGCTTGGAGAGATCATTGGCCCCCACCTTTTAACCTTTTCTTCCTTTGTTCTCCTCTATTGACTCAAATAGTTCCTGTTTTCTTCCAGAAGTATTGTTGTCTTTATTTTATTATGACATCTATCATACCCAACCTACAAACATTATTAAGATAGATACCAATAGCTTCCAACAAGGGTTAATTGGTAAAATAATGACATGGGTATATTTCCTCTCTAAATACATGTACTCTGATAAGTTACTAAATTATAGACTTGAGAAATATTCTTTATTATACCTATAACTATTGGTGATAGTTCTTCTTGAATACTTTATTAGCACTTTCTCCTCTGAATTGCAGTCCTTTTAGCAAATTGTCACTACTTGGTCCCAATCTAGACACTTACTGTATCTACATTGTGCCATGTCTGCACTTCATTTGACTGTCTCCAGGTGATTTTCTCAGTTTTTGGAGGTTTTCTCAAATCCATCACTAGCTGTAAAACCTATTCTTATGATTCTCCTTTGTGGTGGCCAGGCCCAGAGAAAGTTTCCTAAATCTGTTGCAGGTTGTGTCTCCACAACTAGAGACAGACACCTAGCATCTTTTCCATAGCCGGTAATGCTAGCTTGCAAAGGCAAGTAACCTTTCAGCTAACTCTGCAGGATACCTCTGTATATGATATTCCTTATTTTCCTAGGGAAGCCTGTAACCTGATCTCAAAAGTTATGCCCTCTGCTCTCTGAAACACTCTAACCTTGCATTAAAATAGCAGGGCTAACTAGCTATTTGTGACCTCACTTCCCTTTTCATCTTTAATGTGAATGGACAGTTTGTAGCACAACTGCTTGCAAGCTGATATCAATAACATCTTTCTGGATATTCTGGCCCTAGATTTTCCAGTCTTTCCCTCCTGAGAGATCACAGGAAATGTGGTGTGAAGAGAAAGAATTATGGTGGGATTGGCGCAGAGGAGTACCTGTTCTGGGTTGGATGACCCATGGTTGACCTTCCTGTCCTGTTGTCAATTGATGCCTTAAAATGGTTAATTAATAACACTGAAGGACCTCCTCCAGTCTGGGTTCCAGATGCAGATGAGACATACAAGTGGTAGTAGTTGTCTTTTCCCAAGAATAGAGGATTCCTAGACTAGGGGGCACATTTTTCAAGTGAGAGGAAAGAGATTTTAAAAAGGCATAACAAGAAAACATTTCATGTAGAGGGTGGATCATGTGTGGAATGAACTTCCTGAGAAAGTGGTGGATGTCGGTATAATTATGACATTTAAAATATTTGGAGACGCCGGTGTTGGACTGGAATGTCCAAAGTTAAAAATCACACAACACCAGGTTATAGTCCAACTGGTTTATTTGGAAGCACTAGCTTTCGGTGCGTGCTCCTTCATCAGGTGGTTGTCACTTGATGACATTTAAACGACATTTGGATAGATACGTGAATGTGAAAGGTTTGAAGGGATATGGACCAGGAGCAGGCAGGTGAGACTAGTTTAGTTTGAGATTATGTTCGGCAGGGACTAGTTGGACCAAAGGGTCTGTTTCCGTGCTGTATGACTCTGAACTGTATGTGCAGGTTAGGTGCATTGGCCATGGGAAATTGCCCATAGTGTCCAGGGATGTGCAAGCTAGGTGGATTAGCCATAGGAAATGCAGGGTTACAGGGATAGAGTAGGATGGGTTTCTAGATGGGGTGCTCTTTGGAGGGTTGGTGTGGTCTCAATGGGTGGAATGCTTTGCTTCCACACTCTAGGGATTGTATGATTTTATAACTTAGGACAGGTCTTGACTGATTGGTATGTTTATGTTAATAATCAAACCTAATCATTACTATTCAGTGAGAATTTTCTTTGCAATTAATCATTGTTTAATCTTTCTAAAATATTGCTTTTGAAACCCAATTATGTGGTTAGACAATGTGCCAAAGTTACTTTAACTGGAAAATGTTTACTGTGTTTTTTCTAAACCTAAAAATATTTGAGCTCTTTGTTTCTTAAAAATGTCAGAAAGATATACAATGAAAATTGCTCTGGTTTTCATTTGGCAACTTCTTTTGAAAATATTTGTAAATGTTTGATACCTAGTAGTGGTTAACAAATCCTTTTAACATTGAAAGTAAATAAACAAAAGGCTTTTGTTACATCGCTGTAATTTTTACTGCACTTTTTTTAAACAAATCTTGTTGGCTTTGACTCAGCAGCTTTTGAAGCCACAATACCTCACACGTTTTTCATTAAAATAAGATATTCCAAACAGCATTTTAATCCATTCAATTAAGAATATTATATGTTTTAATGGAAATCAATCCAAAATAAATCCACATTCCAATGTGGATCTTAGTTGAACTCATGTTTTTTTTGAGTACCATAAAGGCTAAGGGTTTGAACACTACTTTTTTTTTTGTCGTGGGAATATGTTTGGCACATAAGGATTGACTGAAGTTGGAACTAGGTGAACATACTTGGTATTGGATCTGTAATAAATTTGAGCATTAATATTGCTATAGTACAAGTATAGACTGTGTTTCCATAGCTGTAAAACAAAATTGTTCACAAAAGGTCACATTGACTGTGACAGCTTACATTTATATACTGCACTTAATATTGTGAAATGCTCAGAGGGACTTGACAGAAATGTAATCAGACAGAAATTAGCACTAAATGAAGAGAAAATACATTTAGTGATCAGGTTTGATCAGAGACAAGAAGAAGAGGGGGGGTTTGGGGACTAACTTTCAGACATTAACACCTTGATAGCTGAGGTATAGCTATCAATAATGGCACAAAAACATGACTGTCTGGACTGCAAAGTGCTTGGAGGGGTGTAAAATTGGAAATGCTTACAAAGATCGAGTTGGATATAAGGATTTGGAAAGGAGGGTGAGAGCTTTAAAATTGATGCACTTGAAGGAGAAGTTGACAGGCATCATTGAGCCATTTGGATACAGAACTGGCTTAAAGGTAGAAGACAGAGGGTGGTGGTGGAGGGTTGTTTTTCAGACTGGAGGCCTGTGACCAATGGAGTGCCACAAGGATCAGTGCTGGGTCTTCTACTTTTTGTCATTTACATAAATGATTTGGATGCGAGCATAAGAGGTATGGTTAGTAAGCTTGCAGATGACACCAAAATTGGAGGTGTAGTGGACAGTGAAGAGGGTTACCTCAGATTACAACAGGATCTTGATCAGATGGACCAATGGGCTGAGAAGTGGCAGATGGAGTTTAATTCAGATAAATTCACTGCTGCATTTTGGGAAAGCAAATCTTAGTAGGACTTATACACTTAAATGGTAAGGTCATAGAGTGTGTTGCTGAACAAAGAGACCTTGGAGTGCAGGTTCATAGCTCCTTGAAAGTGGAGTCGCAGGTATATAGGATAGTGAAGAAGGCATTTGGTATGCTTTCCTTTATTGGTCAGATTATTGAGTACAGGAGTTGGGAGGTCATGTTGTGGCTGTACAGGACATTGGTTCAGCCACTGTTGGAATATTGCGTGCAATTCTGGTCTCCTTCCTATCGGAAAGATGTTGTGAAACTTGAAAGGGTTCAGAAAAGATTTACAAGGATGTTGCCAGGGTTGGAGGGTCTGAGCTACAGGGAGAGGCTGAACAGGCTGGGGCTGTTTTCCCTGGAGCATTGGAGGCTGAGAGGTGCCCTTATAGAGTTTTACAAAGTTATGATGGGTATGGATAGGATAAATAGACAAAGTCTTTTCCCTGGGGTCAGGGAGTCCAGAACTAGACGGCATAGGTTTAGGGTGAGAGGTGAAAGATATAAAAGAGACCTAAGGGGCAACTTTTTCACACAGAGGGTGGTACGTGTATGGAATGAGCTGCCAGCGGATGTGGTGGAGGCTGGTACAATTGCAACATTTAAGAGACATTTGGATGGGTATATGAATAGGAAAGGTTTGGAGGGATATGGGCCGGGTGCTGGTAGGTGGGACTAGATTGGGTTAGGATATCTGGTCGTCATAGACGGGTTGGACCGAAGGGTCTGTTTCCATGCTGTACATCTCTATGACTGTATCTAATTGAAGGGGGATATGGCTGATTTGACTTTAATGCGAGGTTGCATCCAGACAGCTGAGCTTTGCTGAAGATCACGGAGTGCTTAATATTTATTCTTGGGATGTGGTCCTGTTGAGACCAGAATTTATCAACCATCGAAACTGCTCTTAAGATGGTATTTGTAAGTCGTGTTCCTGAAACACTGCAGTCTATAATTAGAAATCATTAATGATCTCATAATTTGGGATCCTCTTGGAAGGAGTGATCACAGTATGGTTGAATTTAGAATACAGGTGGAGAGTGTGAAGATAAAATCCAATGCCAGGGTTCTATGCTTGAACAAGAGGGACTACAATAGAATGAGGTAGGATTTGGCTAAAGCACACTGGAAGCAAAGATTTTATCGTGGAGCAATTGATGAGCCATAGAGGACTTTCTTAGCAGTTTTTCAAAGTGCTCAGCAAAAGTGTGAAAAGGACTGTAAGAAAAGGGGTAATTTGCCATGGGTGTCTAAGGAAATAAGACAGGCTATCAAATTGAAAGAGAAGGCCTACAAAGTGGCCAAAAACAGCAGGGAACTAAAAGATTGGGAAAACTTTTAAAGGTCCACAGAAAGCCATAAAAAGGAAAGAAAGATAGAACACGAGAAAAAAAAAACTAGCACAGAATACAAAGACAGATAGTAATAGTTTCTATAAATATATAAAACAAAAAAAAGTGGCTAAAGTAAACATTGGCCCTTTAGAGGATGAGAAGGGGCATTTAGTTACTGGATATGATGGCTGAGGCATTGAATAGGTATTTTGTATCAGTCTTCACAGTATAGGACATGAATGACATGTCAGTAATTGACAAAGAGATGAGGATAGGTGAGGACCTGGAAACAATCATTATTATGGAAGAGGTAGTGCTGGGCAAGCTAATGGAGCTCAGGATAGAGAAGTCTCCTGGCCTTGGTGGAATGCATCACAGGTGACTAAAAGAGATGGCGCAAAGCAAGCTCACTGGTGGTAATTTTCCAAAATTCGCTGGTCTCTGGGGCAGTCCCAGCAGATTGGAAAACAGCAGATTTGACACCACTGTTTAAAAAAGGGGTGGGTAGACAAAAGATGGAGAATTGTAGACCAGTTAGCTTAACCTCTGTAGTGGGGAAGATGCTTGAATGTATTTTCAAGTAAGACATATCAAGACATCTAGATAGAAATTATCCCATTGGGCAGATGCAGCATAGATTCATGAAGAGCAGGTCATGCCTAACCAATCTTTTGGAAGTCTATGAAGACATTACGAACAAGGTGGACAACAGGGACCCAGTGGATGTGGTGCAGCTACATTTCCAAAAGGCCTTCGATAAGGTGTCACCCAAGAAGCAGCTGCATAAGATAAGGATGTATGGTGTTATGGGTAAAGTATTAGTGTGGATAGAGGATTGGTTGACTAACAGGAAGCAAAGAATGGGGATAAATTAGCGCTATTTTGGCTGGCAATCAGTAACTAGTGGTGCCTCAGGGATCAGTGTTGGGACTGTAATTATGTACAATTTATATGGATGATTGGGAGTTGGGGACCACGTGTAGTGTGTCAAAAGTCTGCAGATGACACTAGTATGAGTGGCAGAGTAAAGTGTGCAGAGGACTGTGAAACTTTTCATAGGAACACATTAAGTGACTGGGCAAGGGTCTGGCATATGGTATTCCATGTAAGTAAATGTGAAGTCATACATTTTTGTTGGAGTAATAGTAAAAAGGATAATTATTTGAATGGTAAAAAGTTGCAGCTTCCTCCTATATGGAGGGACCTGAGAGTCCCTGTGCATGAATTATAGAAAGTTGGTCTGCAGGTACAACAATTAGTTGCTCAAGGCATTGAGTTTAAAAGGAGGGAGGTTATGTTGCAGCTGTATAGGGTGCTGGTGAGGCCACACCTGAAGTGATAAAGGATGTACTGACACTGAAGGGGGTGCAGAGGAGATTCACCAGGTTGATTCTGGAGTTGAGGGGGTTGGCTTATGAGGAGAGACTGAGATAATATTCATTGGAATTCAGAAGATTGTGGGGGGTATAGTTAAGTTAGAAGTAGAGAGGATATGTCCTCTGGCAGGTGAAACCAGGAGAGGGCATAGCCTCAAGATTAGAGGGAGCAAATTTAGGACTGAATTGAGAAGGAACTTCTTCACCCAGAGGATTGTTAATCTATGGAATTCCTTGCCCAGTGATGTAGTTGACGCTACTTCAGTAAACGTTTTTTAAAGCTAAGGTAGATTTTTATTTGAACATAAAGGAATTAGGGGATATGGTGAGAGTGTGGGTAAGTGGATTTAAGTCCACAAAAAGGTCAGGCATGATCTTATTCAATGGCAGAGCAGGCGTGAAGGGCCAGATGGCCTACTCCTGCTCCTAGTTCTTCTATTCTTGTGTTCTTATGTACAGTGTTTGTTCCACAATCTTCTCCTTACCTTGAAGTTACTGAGTTTTGAGATCAGGAGCTAAAATTAGACTTTGCAAAATTGCAAAGGTCAGGCTGGTGAAATTCATTATTCTTCATTATCAATGATTCAATAAATTCAAATTATCTTTGGCATTGCATCTGGAAGATGAGCACAAATGGGCAAAAGGTTTATATATCCCTCCTCCATTTTACTTAAGTTTTGGATTGCTTTTAGGATGAATTGCAGAATAATTTTGCTGAGGTTATTTTGTGAACTCTGTCTTCTAATTGAGATTTAATTTATCATATTTGTCAAATGCCATGTGAATATTTTGGATCAAATGACATTCTTAACTTAATATAACCTGGCTATTCGTTTCTTCAATAAACTGACATAGTACATAAAAGAGTTCCAAGCTCTCTTAGCTCTTTAACAGTTGGCAGAGTTTCCATGGAAGATTATTTTAATTATGGATGTTCATAACAGAAGAGAAAATTCACTTTGAAAATCTGCTGTTGAATTTCTGAAAAAAGCTCTAATTTTTACATACCTTCTCGAGTTTTCGGCTACGGATTGTGATTACGAATGTGCTGTACCAATGCACAACGATAATAGACAGATTTGGTTTTCCTTGACCTTCTGCAATCATGATATACTTGCGAAATGTTTCAGGTGCTATTCATTTTCATTCTCCCCCTCCAATGTGTCACTAGTTTGTACAAGATTTCAAACCTCATTGCCACACACTTGCTTCTATAGAGAACCCTGTTCCTTTAATAAGTTTTGGAGGGGAAAAGAGAATTCCATGGTTCTGAACTTCATTTGACATGTAGTGAGTTTCCATGGTTTTGCAGAGGATTATAACAAGAACAAACCGAGCCACAAGCCTTCCAGTTGATGTTGAAGCAGTAAACAATTTCCTGGTCTCCCAACTTATTCACCACTCTGCATACCTGCTAGGATCTCCAAATAACCAATTCAGGAACAGGGGCTATGGCCTGCACTCCCCTGCTCTGCACCCCCATACTCAACACGTGTACACACGTGTACAGGCGCACCACACATATGGGCGCATGCACTCACTTGATCATTACCTTCCAGATTGCCCACCAGGCAGTGACTCATGTTTGTGGTGACAAATCATTGACTTAAAAATAGGTCAGTTATTTGTTTTAAAGAGTGAAACCATCTCTAGATTTACAAATATGTCTGTTGATGCATATCCAATTAGAAGGTCCCATGCTCTACAATATGGAAGCACTGCAGAGAGGGTGGATCTGTGTGAGGGATGTCCCTGAATCATTCAACAGGTCCTGAAAAGGTGGTTTGGCACAAAGTCAAGATGGGAGCCATACATTTGTGGCACGCTGTTTCTGTCTGAGCATTGGCTAGGCAAGTGTGCACTTTTTTTGTTGAATCTTTGACAGAATAATTAATGCCACAAAATGATACCATTGCAAAATACAGGCTGAAACAGGAAATCAGTGCATCAGCCAGATGATTTGTTAAATACAGGGGTGGTTTTATCACAGTTTTGATTTGTCAGCCTTTTCCCAACTGAGCCATTAAATTAGTTATCTCCTGTATAAGCAGAAACAAATTCTAGTCTGTTATTACTGTCTGTCTAAGTATTACAGAAAACCTGTGTAAGTGCACTAAGTGATATTTTTCTGCAATGTTTAAAGTTCTGTGAGATTTCATTAATGTGCATGTCTGAAAATATTCTGGATTGTTGGCGATGTTTCAATTTTGATTGGCATATATGTTTCGTAATATGTCCAGACAGTAAAACTGCTAGGATTTACTGATGTGATAACTCAAAATTTGTATTTTAAAAGCATTCTGTTGTTGCTCAAAATTAATTTAGTGATGTGTTGCAGATTTTTCAAATGTGATTTGCAGTTTCTAGGGAGAGAACCAAGGGGTAAAATGAAGTAAGTTGAGTAAACCTAAGCTGAAACACTTGACTGAAATAAAATGTGGGCCAAGATCCAGATGGAAATACTGATCAAAAGAAAAGGTTTAGAACTGACTAATTCCTTATAGAAACAAATGATGTTAGGACATTAAAGACCTAGCTCAGTCCAACATTAAAATGACCAATTCAAATCGGCAGTTTTCATAGCACGATTCAGAACCTGATACAAGTGATTACCGATTGGTGATACAGCCTGTAGAATTACATAATGTTAAGCAAAACATCACTGTACTTGCAGTACTGCTCACACAGCTTGACTGTAATTAACATGTTGCACAAAAGCTGGTCATGTCTGAAATTTAAGCGCTGGAATCATTTGGGCTGTTGCATGTCTGCTTGGCACACTGTAATTCAGCTGATACTCTGGCTGATCCTGCCACTTGAGCTTCGGTGTTAATTTTCCATTTCTAATTACAGTGTCTGCTATAACATGCTAGATTCGTTAATCACTGCATTGTTACCATGTGGGATGTAACTAACAGAATTCCATGTGTCTGTACCAAATAATTTATTGATCATCTCAAAACTGTTTTATATCTTTTAAAGTTGACGTTATCATGAAAACAGGAAGTTGCAGATGGCATTAGTTCTCCTGACTCGATTGCTCCTTGTTCTGAAGATGGTCAATGTTATGATTCAGTGTCACTGTACTCCAATGCTATCAATTATCAATGTGTTAGTGACAGTATCATTTCTCTGATGGTGTTCCTTGCTTTCAAGTCAACAGACAATCGGTGCAGGAGTAGGCCATTTGGCCCTTCGAGCTAGCATCACCATTCATTATGATGATGGCTGATCATCCACAATCAGTATCCTGTTCCTGCCTTATTCCCATAACCGTTGACTCCACTATCGTTAAGAGCTTTATCCATCTCTTTCTTGAAAGTGTCCAGAGTCTTGGCCTCCACTGCCTTGTGGGGCAGAACATTCCAAATATCCACCACTCTCTGGGTGAAGACATTTCTCCTCAACTCTGTTCTAAATGGCCTACCGCTTATTTTTAAACTGTGTCCTCTGATTCAGAACTCACTCATTAGCAGAAACATGCTTCCTGCCTCCAGAGTGTCCAATCCTTTAATAATCTTTTACATCTCAATCAGATCCCCTCTCATCCTTCTAAACTCAAGTGTCTACAAGCCCAGTCACTCCAATCTTTCAACATATGATAGTCCTGCCATTCTGGGAATTGACCTTGTGAACCTACGCTGCACTCCCTCAAAATCCCTGCTGATGAACCTAGTTTTCCAACAATGTTTCAACGAACTCAGTTGTGGCTCATTTGTTTGTAAATTGTGATGTTAAAAACTTTCAGAAGTTAACCACAGAGGTTGTATAGTCTTTTTAAATATAAGAGACCGAGTTAGTTGATAGTTCTTTGCATAGTTCTGGTCACTGCATAATGGTAAAGGCAAAAACATTGATCAGATTTCAAAGAAAAAGTGTTGAATCTCCCCAAATTTCACCCTCCTTGTAAATGCCCAACCCCTATTGCACCCTTTCATTATACCATGAATAGGCTAGGGCTGTTTTCCTTGGAGTGACAGAGGCTGAGGAGTGACTTATAAAATCATGAGAGGCATGGATAGGGTAAATTGACAAAGTCTTTTCCCTGGGGTGGGGGAGTCCAGATGTAGAGGGCATAGGTTTAGGGTGAGAGGGGGAAGATTTAAAAGGGACCTACAGGGCAACATTTTCATGCAAAGGGTGGTGAATGTATGGAATGAGCTGCCAGATGAAGTGGTGGAGGCTTGTACAGTTACAACATTTAAAAGACATCAGGATGGATATATGAATAGGAAGGGTTTGGAGGGGGATATGGGCCGGGTGCTGGCAGGTGGGACTAGATTGGGTTGGGATATCTGGTCAGCATGGAGTGATTGGACTGAAGGGTCTCTTTCCGTGCTGTATATCTCTATAACTCTATGTCACGTGATCTCCCTGCTACGATTTAATCAATCATGGAAAGACCATTCATGGTGACCATTTGTGACACTGTTCACCCACGTCCCTTTCCATTCCGCAATTAAATTCTTCTGTTCAGAAGTCAAGAACAAGGATATTGGGCAGGATATTTAGGACAAAGATGAGAAATTTCTCCTCTTGGAGGGTGAGATTTACCACCAAAGTGAAGTTTTGAATGATTTCATAGCATTTGGCAGCTGTAGTGTATGAAGATCATTGGAATCTGTCAGCATGCATTCTGTGGCCTGCTGTGTTTGATTCACCATGAGGTTGGCCACTCTTTCAAAGGAAGTACTCATGAGCACAATTGCTTGGAATATAACAACATTCATGCTGAAGATGGACTTGTCTATTTTCTGTACAAAGGTGGGACGCTGCCTCTGGAAATTATGGGAGATGCTCATACATTTGCCATTGCTGCTACATTATAGTGCACTGTTGTAATCCCAGACCAGACCTCTAAACTTTGTTACTACCTGATAATGAACCATTGACCTTTGAAGTGGGCAACATGAGAAATCTTGGTTTCTTAGTAAGAATCAAGCAACATGATTCCATGGTTCGAATTAAGCAAAAGAAAGTTTACCATACATGAGCTAACAAAGCAAATGGTTGATAATTTGTATTTTGTGCTCTAAAATCAGGATAATCATGACATAAACATGAACTAACAGGTGAACTGTGGTAGAAATATCACCAAATGGCAGACACAACTCCAATAGATACCATGAATTTCACAATATACCAAGATGTCAGTGAGTCTCTCAGATTCTTCGAAGTCTTGTCTTCCTCAGGTAGTGGGGACCCCTTTCAAGGGTCTGGCTTCTGATGTCCTATTCAGACAGGAAGCCTTACTGCTTCTGGGATCTGTACATAAGTGAAGCAACAGTACTTAAGCTTTGAATTCCCCAGTGACAGCTCATCACCTTGCTGCTCATTCCTTTGCCTGAGACTACATCACTCTGGATTTACTTCACAGACTCCCAGCATCTAATTGTTATTATGATCTCAGTAATCTCATGAGCAGGGCTGCTTCTGTGCATCTGTGATTCCCACCTTCCAGCTGCACCAAGGAAATTCGCTGTTGTGCCGTGTTTGTTTTAAAGCAGCATAGATGTACCACCAGCATCCAGGATTTCTCTGAGCATCAATCACTCTCAAAAGCATGGAGGTATTGTTAACACTTCAGCTGCATGAAGTTGACTTCTCTCTGTCTGCTCTGCATGGGCTGCTGTTTGATCTGTTGATATATTCAAATGAAGTAAACCCCTGTTCTTGTTCCCTACAGTGTGAAAGCAAGCCATTTGGCTCATTGAGTCCATACCAACCCTTGAAAGAGCACCCCACACCCCTATCCCTGTAACCCTGCATTTCCCATGGCTCGTCCACTTAGCCTGCACATTCCTGGACACTATAGGCAATTTAGTATGGCCAATCCACCTTAACGGCACATCTTTGGATTGTGTGAGGAAACCGGAGCACCAGGAGGAAACCCAAGCAGACATGGGATGAAAGTACAAAGTCCACACTGACAGTTGCCCGAGTTGAACTCAGGTCCCTGGCGCTGTAAGGCAGCAATGCTACCCACTGAGCCACCATGCTGCATATTCTCACCAGACAACAAATTGCCTTTTATTGGAGGACGGATGGGTAGGGGAGGGGGTTGGTGGGAGGAGGGTAATACTTTATTAATAACCTTATTAATAGTATATTTAATTATAACTGTAGTATATAACTTCCTATCTTACCAATCCCGCCAAGCAAACCAGATGCCATGAAATCTCAATTTAGAATTAGAATGCATCACTAGTGAATTCATTTCATCACTGTGGTTAGCCCGGGATACTGGGCTCACAATCTTCTTTTCTTCCTTGTCATTTAGTGCAAACACCAGGTCAGGAGGTTTGTCTTTGTTATCAGCTGTCCTCAGTCAAGTGAAGGGAGGCAGCCTTTGATCCGAGGGTCCTGGTGACGTATATCAGTGGGAACGGTGGGTGATGGGAGAGGGACATGAGTCATGTGAAAGTGGCACCATAGGGGGCAGTGTCTGTCATTAATAAGGCACATTTTTATTAAGACAGTTTACAGGGCATCACAGAGGGTGTGAAACTTTGTGAAATTCGACAAAACTCACACTTAGGCCGAAAAACATAAGATTCAGCCCTATGGTGTTCAGATCAGCAAATTGTGTTCTTCATCTGAATAGAGCCCTGCTCTTCTGAACGGGACTACTGTGAGGAGACGTCCCATCAGGTTTTGGTTTGACTAGACTTTGTGATGCAATTTTGGCACATGCCACTCTTGTCACCACTGGCATCCTGTTGCCCTCCATGTGAGAGAAAACTTTTCAGTCTTGTCTGAATCATGATGTTCATTTTTCTCCAGTCTGAATCCAAATTTGTTGAGTTTTATTCTTATGAACCTTCTTAAGATTGATGCAATTATGTGAGTAAGGCATTTCAGAAGGGGGTTGGAGTCACAGAGCCTTGACCTTCATTTTGTAATGGGGCAATGCATTATTTTCATGCTTACCATGAAGAAGTCTCGCTTTTTATTGCATCATTATCTCATCGACAGAATTTAAATTTCTGAACTTTTATAATGTGGGATTTGAACTCATTAATCCAGTTTCCAGTACACTATGTGATCACCATACTACTCTTTATGTACGTACTCTGTATGTAATGGGTTTCCAAAAAAATACTTACAATTTATTGCACAGTAAACTCTCAACCAAATTCTAAACCTGGAGTCAGTGGATAAGTAGCAAAATGGATAGCAAGCCAGTTAAGAAATAAAGAGACCAGAGAATAGGGTTGGAGCAAGTTAATTGAATGTGTTTGTGGTTCAGATGTGTTCCACAACAGTTGCTGCTGGGACCATTGTTTGCAATTCAATTAAATAATATGAATTAGGAAGTGGAAGTAGGATATCTTTTTTTTTCAAATTGGAAGGCAAGATGGAGGAATAGAGGGATATGTCAGAATAGATACACAAATAGCAAGAAGATATTGTGGAGGTTAATGAGACCACTCCAAAGCAAAGAAAATGTTGTCCTTCATTTTGAGAAGGGTATTCTGATAATCAATAAATGACTTTGGAGAAAATACAAGATAAATTTACTGGAATGATATCAGATCTGAGGACTTGATAGGAAAGAGTGAACAGATTGGAATTGTTCTCAGGAAAAACAGGAATGATTTAATCAAGGATTTTAAGATTTTTTCAAATTGGAAGGCAAGATGAAGGAATAGAGGGATATGTCAGAATAGATACACAAATAGCAAGAAGATATTGTGTAGGTTAATGCCTTTTTATCTATAGCTGTGCAATAAACTTGAATGAGGCAGGAATCCTCTGAGGAGGGCTAAATTCATGTTCCTTTGACTTAAGAAGAATGAGAGGTGAAATTATTTTCTTGTTAAAGCGCACAGCTTTTAGGAAATTTTATGGGGAAAATACTGTAAGGAACTAGAGCACTCAGCCTCAGAATAACAGATTAGTCACTTAGGATAGAGGAAATTTGTTCAGTCAAAAGGCTAGGAATCTTTGGAATTTTCCATGCCAGAGAATGGTGGATGCTTAGTGGCATGACTGAGAGTGATATATTTGTGGTATTAAGGGATGTGGGGATAATGCAGGAAAGTGAAGTTCAGGGAGAAGTTTGACCTTGATTCTATTGGGTACCAGGGTAGGCTTGCACTGTCAAATAGCTTACTCCTCTTGCTCCTATTTCTTCATTTGTGTATTGAATTGCAAGCAAGACCAGAATTAGGGACCTAAGTATAACCTTTTCACTAATAAATCTTGTAGGAATTTTACTAGAGAAACTTCACTGTCAAGAAAATGGTTAGAATTTGGAACTTAAACCAAGGAGTAATCAACGTAAATTGCAGAGATGAATTTAAGGAGTGACTCAGTGTGCTCCTGAGGGACAAAAGGAGCATATGTTGCTAAGCTGTGTCCTCATCTGTTTCTGCGTTGTGAACACTTTGTAAAGGGCATTCAGTTTGTTTAGAGCCTTGATCAAATGGCAAAGCATACTCGTAACTGTGATGTGCACGTCTCATCTACTGAAGTCAGCTGTTGGATTAATATTTTATCTAAATTATTTATATTTTTCATTCATTAATAAGAATGGGATTGTGTATGAACTTCTTCCAAATATCTGTGTGAATGGGGTTTTGGCTATTTAAGGAAAACACAACTAAGGGAAACTGAAAGGAAAACAAGATGATATGAGATGACTTTGTGCTTATGCCACCCACTTAGATCACCCATCACCTCAGTTTATTTAAACCAGCTGCTGACCATAAATAATAATTTTCAGCAGAATGACGAGCCTGTGCCCTATGCAATGTTTTTGCTGTGGTTGAATTTGAATAGGGAGTCTCAAGTGAACAGTTGAACTCAGCATAGTGCCTATGATTTTTGGAATAGTGTAAGTTTGTTCTCTTAATTGATAGTAACCAATGTTTCCATTTAAAGCCACTGATTAATCTGACATCAGCAATCTTTCTTCTCTTTTATAAATGCATCTGCCTTATACTGCAATTTTCCTGATATTCTTCCTTTCTGTGTTCTTTCTAACTCCTCTCTGTCTCCTGTTTTGCAGCCTCACATGTTTTACTCTCAATGCCTTGAATTCAGCTACAATTGTATTATTATGCAATCTCTGACACCTTGTGCTGGATTTTTCTGATCTGCAGTAATGGGCTGGGAGGTAGGGCCTGGAAACGCAAGGGAAGCTGAGTTATTACCAGGGGGAACAGGGAGACAAATCAGCTGCCCTGAATGGAATTGAAAAGTCTACTGCAAATATTTATTTTTAAATGCAGGAGGTCCAGAGGGTGAACTGCTAGTCATAAACACCAGCACTGGCAGCCCTTCTTTTAAGATATTTGAGATGCAATCTCTGGAAATCCTACAAGAAGAAACCTTCTCTCTTTGAACATCTCTTTGAATCTCTGTCATTTTAGGCCAAACTGTTAGTTAATGCCCCTAACAGCACACCAGCATTTTGTTTTATATCGGGCTGCATCCTTGTTGATGCACTTACAAACCAATTGATTGTGCAATCACAAATTCATATAAGACTTACTGGCCTGTGTACTTAAAAATTGACGTGTTTAAATGGGTGATCATCTTTAAAATAGTCATTATGTATGTTGCAGCTGTTTGGCTGTTAAAACAATAGCTTGCATTGAAAATTAACTTCGGCAATTCATTGAAATGTGCTTTCAGTTTGAAACAAATGGGAGAAAGATCAATAATGGAGAATGAATGGGTTGAGGAGTGGCTGGTGGAGTTTAATTTAGGTAAATATGAGATGCTGCATTTTGGAAAAACAAGTCAAAGCCGGACTTGTAAGCTTAATGTAAGGTCCGAAGGAGTGTTACTGAACAAAAAGACCATGGAGTGCAGGTTCCTTGAAAGTACGGTCACAGGTAGATATGATAGTGAAGAAGACATTTGGTATGTTTTCCTTTAGTGGTCAGAGCACTGAGTATAGGAGTTGGGAGGTCACATTGTGGCTGTACAGGAAATTGATTCGGCCACTGTTGGAATATTGCATGTAGTTCTGATCTCCTTCCTATCAGAAAGATGTTGTGAAACTTGAAAGGGTTCAGAAAAGACTTACAAGGATGTTGCCAGGGTTGGAAGATTTGAGCTACAGGAAGAGGTTGAATAGCCTGGGGCTGTTTTCCCTCAAGTGTCAGAGGCTGAGTGATGGCTTTTTACAGGTTTATGAGGGGCATAGATCGATAAACAGACAAGGTCTTTTCCCTGGGTGGGGGAGTCCAGAACTAGAGGGCATAGGTTTAAGGTGAGAGGGGAAAGATATAAAAGAGACCAAAGGGCAACTTTTTCACACAGAGGGTGGTGCGTGTATGGAATGAGCTGCCAGAGGAAGTGGTAGAGGCTGGTATAATTACAACATTTAAAAGGCATCTGGATGGGTATATGAATAGGAAGGGTTTAGAGGGAGATGGGCCAAGTGTTGGCAAATGGGACAAGGTTAGGTTAGGATACCTGGTTGGCCTGGACAAGTTGGACTAAAGGGTCTGTTTCCGTGCTGTACATCTCTATGACTCTTGTAGTCTCAAATAAATTCAACAGATAAATACAAATTATAGTTCGATCTAGTGTCTGCACAGGATTGTTCAGACCTTATATTAGTGAGCTAGCTCTTAATTGTAAGTTTTCTCAGTATATTTCCCTACTTGGAAATGTCTTGGAGAGGGGCAGAGAAGATTTCAGCGAATGGTACTGTTCTATGGTATCAGGGATGAAGGACTTCTTTTATGTGACAGATGAGAGAACCTGGGAGTGTTCCCCTACAAGGTAGGAAGGTTTGGAGGAAAGGTTTAGATGGAGCAAATAACAATTAATTGCTTATATCTGTAGAAAGACTAGTAACAAATGGGACCCAGATTTTAAGACAACTATGTTGATTTTAAACTACACTTGCTGGCGTTTAATTGAATTCAGCGACATTGAGAAAATGTGTTTGGATGCAAGAAACAAATTCAAACTTTTTTTTGTTTTTGAGCCTTGAGCGTTATTGCATTTGTGTCTCCCTCTAGTCTTCAGTCTTATTGAAAACTGACACTGTTTGTAACATGTTTTATTATTCCTACTATTTTGCTTGTGCAATCTCAACTTTCCATGTCTTGCATTGGTTTTAAAAGTAATTTCCTGGGTTTCTTCCTCCAACATATGCCATTGAAATTAGTTATGGTGCTGGAACTGTCCTGAGGTTTATATTTTATGGGTAGAAAATGCCAATTTAAGAGCATAAAAGGAAGAGTATGTTCTACTTAGTGAGCATGTGAAACGTTTGGATTATAGTACTTTCTAATGATCTGAAAATTGTAACATGCAGTGAATCAGATAAACAAGTTGGAAGGGGAGCCCTTCAACTTGATATGGGCAAGGTATTATTTCAACTTGTTAGTTGAGAGCAGATCATTAAATCTTTGAAAAATATTATTGCAAGAGTTGTAAAGATGGATTTAGAAACAAGGCGACACACAGGCTTTGTTTATATAAATTTGAGTTTAACAGTCTTTCTGTTTTGCTTTTCTTGTGCACTGTGCCATTTGCTAAGCAGGAGGTTCGGCTGGTAAACTGCTAACTGGGCAGTACAAGTGTCATAGTTTAGTTGGGCAACTGGATGGCTTTATTTCCTGTGCCCCACCCCACCCCTTTTACTGCTGTCTGGTTATACATCAATAAAGCTGATATAGGGAAAAAGTGAAATAATTGTGTCTTTGGCCAGAGACATTCTCAAGTTGTGTAATGGTGTGTATAAATTTGCTGTCTTCAAATCACTCTGATATGTATTGTACATAGAAATCAACCTGTTTGCCCATAGTGTTAGGTGCATTAGTCAGAGGGAAATGAGTCTGGGTGGGTTACTCTTCGGAGGGTCGGTGTGGACTGGTTGGGCTGAAGGGCCTGTTTCCACACTGTAGGGAATCTAATCTAAAAATACGATAGCATTTCCCTTCAGTGTGGATTCACGAGTGTCCCAGTCAAGAATGTCTGTCTAAGGAAAAAAGCAAAGTAAGGTCTGCGTTTGGGCTCGTAATAAAATAGCAAATATTACTGTCCTGTTATTTTGTTGTGACCCTGCTCAAAAACGAAATGCCTACCACCTTTTTTTAAAATTCATTTACGTGATGAGGGTGTTGCTGGCTCAGGCAGCAGTTAAGAGTCAACCACCTCGCTGTGGGTCTGGAGTCACAAACAGTCTAGACCAGCAGTTTCGTTCCTTAAAGGACATTAGTGAACCAGATGTTTTTTTTTCCAACTATCGACAATAGATTCATAGTCATTACTAGACTCTTAATTACCGGCTCCCCAGAACATTACCTGAGTCTCGTGATAATACACTAGGTCGCCGTCCCCCACTGAAGTGATATATTGAATAAACATAGATTGCTGTCAAGTCTTTCATCTTTTAGAATGAATTGCAGGTTTCAGTTCATTGGTACGTAAGTTAATTTCAGTTGCATGACACTTATCTTTTGCTATAAATTCTGTGTCTTATGATCCCGTTCCACAGCTACCTGATGAAGAAGCAACGCTCCAGAAGCTAGTACTTCCAAATACCTGTTGGACTATAACCTGGTGTTGTGTGATTTTTAATCTTGTGCATCCCAGTCCAGCACTGGCACCTCCACATCATGATTCTTCAGATAACACTTGTCTGGTACCAAACCTAGCTGAATCCACCAGGGTTATCATGTAGCCAATTTGTTCATGAACCATTTTAAATACGGATTGGCTTCCTTTGCAAAAAATAAAATGATGACATTTTAAGGCACATTGCTCAATGGGGAAGTGGGAAATACACAGTTCTGTAGATAGGTAAAGTGCTATTGAGTATTCCACACTGACATAAAGCTCGTAGAGAACACACTTAACTGTTTCAATAAATGTGGAGCTGGAAAGGACTGCAGGCTGGACAGCATCGGAGGAGCAAGAAAGTCAACATTTCCATCAGACGAGAGAAATTGGCACTGAAGAGAGACTTGAGATGTGGGATTATTTGGACTGTAGCATGAAGGCTATGTGAAAATTTTGTGGATGACTTAAAACAGTTCAGGATTATGTGGGGAAAATTCTCTTCAGGGAACAGATACCAACATTTTGAAAAAAATATCCCTTACTGTGAGTCCCTACCCCTGAACTGAAGGGGCCTGGGTTCAAGTCCCACCTGCTCTTGAGGTGTGTATTGACATCTATGAGTAGATTGATTAGAACAATAGTTTTTAGCATCAGTAGTTTTCAGAATTTATTTTGCATTTTGAATGTGCTTATGAAATGGAAAGTCTCATCAGTGAATGTTTGAGTTGGACAATATTGTGTGTGTTCAGGAAAAAATTAGATAAAGCATTAGAATCAGCAGAAGGTATAATTGTGCAGAGAAAGTGGGACAGTAGCATAATAATGGATTCCTCTTCACAGTACATTAAGACATGATGCTGAGTAGTCTCATCTTTGCTGTGACGCTCAGTGGTTCTATGAAATGAGCATACAAACAAAGTTAAAGCTAACGGACTGAATCATTGAAGGAGCAGTTACCACTGTCGGGTTTCTGCTCTGCTCCTACTGTTTTGCATTCAGAATGAGCTCACACAGTCTTGCTGGGACTTAATGATACCAGCTACTTCAGAAATATGGAGTGTAGTGAAATTCAACTATTCTTGGTGCAGCATTGCTGGGGAAATTCAGCCATGCCCTGTTTTTTAACACCTGTAATGAATATATTCTATGTAGAGTTTGAATGTTCCAAAGTTTGTGTGAATTGTTCTGTCTCCAGCTCTGTTTCACAATCTTAGAAAATAATTTAAAGTGTTAATAACTGCTCATTATTCAATGGCCAATGCATTCTTTGTCAGTGTTAATGTTCCTCATTTCCTCAATGTTCAGCTTTCTCTTTCAACCACTCTTTTCAATACCTGACTAGTGTTCACCCCCTGCCTGTATTGTCTGATGGTACTCACACCTACCCTCATCCCCTGAGTGTTTACCCCCCCCTAAATTATTCAACATCTCTTTCACCTCTTTGCGTTCTCACCCCAGTAAAAACCTCAAACCACCTGAAGAATGTGAAGTCTTCAGATGCCGATCAGGTAGGAGCCAGTGCTTTCAGAAAGTGAGGCAGGAACGCAGTTGTGTGACAGGGTGAGAAGCAGCACAATGAAGGACAAGGGATGACAGTGCTATCTGCAGCCCCCAACGTGTGGTGGATACTGTCCATGGTTTGGGAGCTGGTGAGTACTGACAGGAGTCTGGGTGTGGTGTAAGAATGGTGAGGGTTGTCCATATTTTGGTGGGGGTGGGGAAGGGTGTTGACATTGTCATGTAGGGGCTGAACATTGCTACTGCTGCTGGGGAGCGCATTTATTCTTGAGCTTATTTACTTAGAGTTGCACCTCAGAGCAAGCTTTTGAACTGTGATGCAAAGCTCGAAGTAAGTCTGTGTCAAACCAGGATAAGTGTAGAACCAGCAGCCCATGTCTGCTTGATTCTGGTCAATTATGGAGCAATCTGAGCAGGATAAAACTTCACAGAATCACAGCATTATTATGGTGTAGAAAGAGGCCAATTGGCCCATTGTGCCTGCACCGGTTGTGTTGTTTATGACCATCTCCTGCCTTTTTTTTGCCATCTCCCTGCACACCATTTCTAACTGAATAATCAGAATATTTGAATAACCAAATAAACGTCCTGCTTGAGGACTGTGGATGTACTTAAGTGTGCCCTTCTTCAGGGTCCAAAAGTGCATGAGCCAATACTTTAAGTCAAAGGCCTCTTATCATTTTGGAAGACTTTGGCCATTTTGTCCATGCATCTTTAAACAATGCACTCCACCATTATTGTGATGAAGACAGTCCCTGATGAATTCATTGATGATCTCAGAACATGATTACTGGTTTCCAACAACTGTGGCTGTCTCCCTTTGTACTGGTTATCACTCCAGATACTTTTCTGTTTTACTCAGACCGGTTCAGTGCCATTCTCGGGTTAATGCTGTCCCAATAGGAAGGGAAACTATTTTCACCCCTCTCTGGCATTTAGTTTTTGATTTCATGTCAAGATTATAATCAGCTCTGGAACTAATTTATTACAACAGAACACAAATTGATGAACAGACTCTTGGTGTACAGGTGTTGCTTGTTCATACTATTCATAACCATCTCCATTACCACTGATGTTTGGGGTTAGGTTGATAAGACAGTAAATGGTGGGTTAGCTTCTTGTGAGATCTGTGTAATGAAGCAGTCTTGCACATTGATACCAGTGTTTAAGCTGTACTGAAATGGTTCCGATAAGTTTGTAATTATCTTTGAAGTACAGGTCTTCAACACTACTATGAAGCTTGTGATTTTGATGAGAAGCTAACCTCGTAAAGATACATATGTTGAACATTTACAAATTAAACTGGGGGACTTTAAACACCATCTTTTTCCCCCTCTCCTTGGCTGGAGGTTGAGATAAACATTATGTTCAGGCTGTGCCTGGCTAAAGTAACTGTATGACAAGGTATCACAGACTAACCAGAGCAGGGCAATCTAACTCTTGCCCTTTATATCACTGTGTCTGGCTGTTGCAGTTTTCAGTTGAACTAATTAATAGGCAGTCTGGTGGATTGAAACTTGGATTTAAAATTAATTTTGTGGAAAGCTACAGACTTGGATGAAGCTCTTCTGGTGACTTTTTTTTAATGAAGATACTGTTTGTCATATATATAACTATGTTGTACAGTAGCTATAGGAGGCCAGACTTTAGTCTCCAATCTGTAAACACTGTCATCTGAAAAAATGATCTTACGACTTCCAGACTCCTCACTCTGCAATTAAGTTACTGTTACTGGGAGCCACCCATTCTCTAACTCGCTTATCAAACTTTGCTGAAAACTTCATTCAGTGAAATCATGTGCATGCCTGTGATTCTTGTGTGAATAAATTATGCTGACTCAACCCATTAGTAATTGGAGATGTCATTTTCCAGGGTCAAACTAATATCACTTCTCTTCAAAATAGGTTTTCTCATGTTTGAGCACACTTTTCTCTCAAGGCAGTTTTGAACAATACCTTTCTAAACTTCTAAGAATCTAGGAATTATATAAAGCATATTGTCTAAAGTACAGTTAACATGTTAAAACCTTCCAAGTTACTTCACAAGGGTATTAAACAGTGATTATGGCACCAAGCCTCACAAGGCAATATAATGACAGAGACTGAAAGTTTGATTATAGAGAGAGAGAGAGAGAGAGATAAGGTCTTTTTTCAGCTGCAAATAGATAATGGACATATTACACAAGTTTACACAACTTTACACGGGTGCTTAATGAAATGGCACAGATTTTCTGGTTGGAGAATCATCTTGAAGTAAAATATGACACTGATTTTGTCAACACTGATTCAATTATCTACCTTTGTCAGGGAGAGGGCCGGATTCGGTGGCTTGGGAGCAGAATTTGTGATAGATCAGAAGACAGTGGTTTCGAGATTCCCAATATCTATTTGAAGAAAATTTCTGCTCAAAGTATGAATGCTGGACAACTCAGTCAATGGACTTGTTGAGATAGAAGCAAGTGATGTTCGTATGTTTGTGCTAATTGACATTTCACACCTATGTCCATTGTCTTTTTGTACAGTAATATATTCAAATTAATGTTGAGTTAGAGTTCTGTTGTCTTGTAACATCTGGCTTTTAAGCCATGGGGCTTGATGGGGGATGGTATTGTCGTGAAGGTCAAGCTGTTAACTCCTTCTGAAGCTTTAAGTGCCTAATCTGTTAAACAATTTAATCATTAATTCTTATTTTTTAATTTGTACTATAATTTGTTAACTTTATGGGTCATCACAGTGCCAGGCAATTCTAACAAGGCAGTATGACTGTCTTATTGACACAGACTTTGTGCACTTTGTTGACTAAGTGTCAGTGAAAACAGCTATGCCTCGGAATGACTTTTGCTTTATAGTGTAGAATTGGCTGAGAAACGAATTTAGAGTCATGTTTTATAAGCAGTGTTGTATTCATTGACTTTGCAACGTAAATTAACAGAACAGGAAGATACTTTCAGTGAAGAATGCACCCGAATGTTTGGTTTATTGTTTTGGTTATATTCTTGCACATAATTAAGATTGTAAAATACAAATATGCAATCGTCTTATTAGCGTCAGTGTTTTGAAACTGGGCCAGTTTCTTTGAGGGCTTTAGTTAGGAATGTAAGAACTGTAATTAGTCCCTGATGTTAGTTTCAGCTTACTGAGTAGACTGGTGTGAATGTCTGTTGAAAACATATGTAAAAGGTTACTGGTTGTGTGTTGCTTTTTGTATTGACTAAAAGGAGAGTTGTGAGATTGGCAAAGTGCAATAACTCATGTCATACCAATGAACAGGAGGTTAATATACGAAAGCTGGTGTTTTGTTCTATATAGAGTTAATAATATAATTTGCATTACTTAAAATGATTGTCTTGAAAAGAGCCTACACTTTAAATCATTGAAATGGGATTTTCGGGATATATTTTCCAGATTCTGGACAGAAAAGACATGCTCTGTTAACACTATGAAATAGTGCCATGGCTTAAGAACAAATAGGCTTTCAATAGTTCCTTTTTAGCAAAATTTCGCTCGTTGACATTTTTATTTTCAATTAAATTAGATTTAAATGTTTGACATGTACCTGTTTGTGATGACAAAATGTTATTACATAAGTTGAAATAACCTGAAAGTCAATTTTCAAGACCAAAATGATGATAAGAACAGCATTATATCTAAACCAGAGGTTTAGTGTACTTGCACAATGTGACTCACGGTGAAAAAAGCAATGTTAATCCTTTACTACCTTATTTTTTTTTGTTTGGAGGCAGCTCTTCATTTTTTGTCATGCCATCTCAAAAAGAGCAGTCTCTAGATGAGGATTTCTTTTTCCCTTGTACGGTCACAAACTGTTTAAATAATCCTGCATTACTCAGTGTTGTACCCTGTATGACTAAATATAAGCACTACTTATGACATTGAAGACCTTCGTTCTGTCAATTTTAAACAGGTGCTACCAACTGTGGGTCTCTGAGAATTATAAAAGTTTGCTTTGTGATGGAAGTACCTTTAGTCTGAGGAGTTACATTTGTGAGATGATACGAATTTGAAACTTCGAAATCCAATAACGTTTACTCTGTCAGACATGGTGTTATTATTATGGGGCTTGGTGAAACATGACTTTTAAGATTTGCAGCTTCTCTCAGGAGAAGGTCAGAAGTCACTGGACAGCAGGTTATAGTCCAACAGGTTTATTTGAAATCACAAGCTTTCAGAGCACTGCCCCTTTGTCAGGTGAAGACTTGATGTCATGTGACTTCTAACCTCATCTACCCCACTCCAACACCGACACCTCCACCTCATGGTTACCATCTCTCAGGATAAGTCTGCACCTTATACCACCTGTTCTGAGCTGGTTCTCTCTTTGACTGATATTTCTGTAATGCTGGGGGCAAGATTAGAGTGGTGCTGGAAAAGCACAGCAGGTGGTGCAGGAAAATCGATGTTTTGGACAAAAGCCCTTCATCAGGAATGAGACTGGGAGCCTCGGTGGTGGAGAGATAATGGGGGGGAGGGGGGGGTGCACTGGGGAGAATGTAGCTGGGAGTGTAATAGGTGGATGAGGGTGGGGATGAAGGTGATAGGTCAGAGAGAAGGGTGAAGCAGATAGGTGAGAAGGAAGATTGACAGGTGGGACTCGTCATGAGGATGGTGCTGAGCTGGAAGGTTGGAACTGACAAAGGGTCAGTTAGACTCTAAACGTCAGCGCTTTTCTCTCCTTACAGATGCTGCCAGACCTGCTGAGATTTTCCAGCATTTTCTCTTTTGGTTTCAGATCCCAGCATCTGCAGTAATTTCGTTTTATGGAACTGGGGGAAGGTGGGGGGAAGGGGAAATGAGGAAACTGGTGAAGTCCACATTTATGCCATGGGGTTGAATGGTCCCAAGGTGGAAGATGAAGTATTCTTTCTCCAGGCATCGAGTTGAGAGGGAGTGACGACGAAGGAGGCCCAGGACCTGCGTGTCCTTGGCAGAGTGGGAGGGGGAGTTGAAATGTTTGGCCACGGGGCGGTGGGGTTGATTGGTGAGGGTGTCCCAGAGATGTTGTCTGAAGCATTTGTGAGAAGGCGTCCAGTGTCCCCAATGTAGAGAAGACCACGTTGGGAGCAATGGATATAATAAATGATATGTGGAAGTGCAGGTAAAGCTTTGATGGATGTGGAAGGCTCCTTTGGGGCATTGGACTGAGGTGAGGGGGGAGGTGTGGGCACAGGTTTTGCAATTCCTGCAGTGGTAGGGGAAGGTGCCAAGAGAGGAGAGTGGGTTGTTTGGGAGCATGGACATGACCAGGTAGTCGTGGAGGGAGCGGTCTTTATGGAAAGCAGGTAGGGGTGGGGAGGGTAATATATCTCTGGTGGTGGGGCCCGTTTATAGGTGGCAGAGATGTCAGTGGATGATGCAATTTATGTGGAGGTTGGTGGAGTGGAAGGTGAGGACCGGGGGTGGGGGTTCTGTCCTTGTTGCTTTTGAAGGGGTAAGGTTTCAGGGCGGTGGTGCATTGGAGGGCATCTTCAACCATAGGGAGCTCCGATCTTTAAAGAAGGAGGCTACCTAGTGTGTTCTGTGGTGGAATTGGTCCTCCTGGGACCAGATGCGGTGGAGGCGGAGGAATTGGGAATAGGGGGTAGCATTTTTACAGGAGGTAGGGTGGGAGGAGATGTAATCCAGGTAGCTGTGGGTGTCGGTACTTCTGTAATGCTGCCTGGGGAAGGTCCATGTAGTCTAAAATAAGGCAACATAACATTCTTCTGTTATTTACTCTGCTTTCCCTTGGTAGGTCTTTGTTGTCCAGTCAATGGTTCTCCTCAGGAATGATTAAGATTAATGTTGGGCTTGGGAACTACAAAATTTCTGTTGACAGAGTCTGTCAAAGTGAATTTATTCGTAGTATCAATCCCTTTTTATCCAGTTTTGAAGATAGTTATTGAAATATTCATTAATTCCTGTCCATTCGGTATATGCCAGCAGTTTGATGCTATACTGTCAACTTGTTTGGAAGACTGCAGCTCCAATAATACTGAAGTTTGACAGTATTTAGGACTAAGTTGCTTCATTAAGACCCACCTTAAACAACATCTTCTAAACCTGTTTTCTACTTCTTGGAAGGGTATGGCATTAAACTCATGGGAACACCATCAGAGAAGTATAAAATAATTTTTTCACTTGGTACAAAATCTTGAAATTCCCTTGCTAATAGCACTGTGATGGTGACTGGTGTGGTTCTGAAGAAAGTTCTATACCACTTTGTTGAGCTAAATTGCCTTGCCAACAACACCCACGTCCCTTTTAAAAAAAAACAGAAAAAACAACTCAGTGGCTCGGCTTACATAGTTACATTGAAATTTGACATTTTAATAAGATAGAATGTGTAAAAGCCTGGTGCAAAATTAGTTGTTGGGGGTTTGATTACCCCAATCTCACCTCATGTAAAATAGTTCATGTGCTGGAGAGGATGTTGCTCACCACCATCTTGTCTGAGTTAATTAAGCATAGGCAACAAATGCTGATCATGCCAACAATACTCACATTGTATGAAGGAATACAAGAAGAGTCTTTTGTCTTGGTTGTTCATCTGTAAGAAAAGTTAACTATTTGATCGCTTCCACTTTATTTAAGTATGAGGGTCTTGGCTTTTTCGCCATATTTTAAGCATTGGGAATAATAAGCCATTCAGTTTTCTGAACAACACGAAGTGTGTTACCCAATCGTGTATCTTTTAAGAAAGCTGGAAATCCACAGCTTTTTTCCTTCAAATTTCTCAGTGACATGAATTCCCTGTTATATGGTTGAGTTCTTGAAAGCCAACACATTGCAGTGAGGAAACATTATGCAGATTCCCCAAGAGAACAGGAGCAAATCACAGCTATTAATTTGTCTTAGTCACTTTCCTCCTCATCTACAGTTGCATCTCTGGAAGAAAATGAATTGATTTTGTGGTTAATTACTTTTATCTCGCCCATCTTCTCCAGTAAAGGTTGCCAAATCTCTCCACAAATAAGGACAGAAAAGCAAGTTAGTGTTCACTCATTTAGTTAAAGCAGATGTTCCCTCTTGTCTCTCTGTGACTTCATAATTTCCAGTTTTATGAAAACGTCAGTTTGAAGCAACTGAACAGGCGAGTAGATAGTAACTCATTAACATGTTTAACCAGCACTGCACTTAAAGTAGGTTCATCATTCCCACAGCAAAACAAAACCTTGCAGATTTGCAAAATCTGCCGTTGCTAATTTTGACGTGAACTATTTTTTTCCCCAAGAGTACAGCTTATGTCAATTTCTATGCAATGTACTAAATCCATTGGAAACAACAATTTGTGGGAAGGCACGAGGATTGTTATCATTTTTTTTGTCTGGTGATAGACTAGAGAATGTATGAGTGATAACTGTGCCTTCTCGTGCATGGTAATTAAAGCACTTAAACAGGGATAGTTTTGAAATGCCTTTTTAAACATTGCATCTGGTCACTAATTATGACTTTGTTTAGCAATTTACATTTGCTCCAGACTAAGTGTCAGAAATACTAATATATATAAAAAATGTTTGCGGAGCAGACAGCTGGTTTGCTAAGACTGGTAAACCTCTGTTGGTTTCTCAAACTTGTTGACACATGACACAAAACAAGCAGTAAGACTGTTGATTTGTGGAATACTCTGAATTGTTGATGAAGCTGTTCCAAAGTGATTTGTTGGCGAAAAGTTCTTTTCAATACAGACTGACATTTTGCAGTTGGGAAAGCACGTGTGTCAACCTCTGTGTGAGGAAACAAAGAGTCAAGTTGACAAAAGAATGATTGTAATTGAGAACCAAAGCACTTGCTAAACTTTAATTGAAATGCTGTTAAATGTCAATTGGGATGCAAGTAGTGACTTAGAGAATTCCTAAGCCATATTCAGGAGGATACATAACTTGCAGTCTCTGTTAAATCTGGAGTCAGCACAGTTGGTTGGACCTTTCTTGTTCTATAATGTTCAATCCCAAAAATATTGGATCTAGAGATCCTATGACATTTCCTTTTGTGCATTGGGTGCACTTCCTTACATATTATACCCAGGAACTTCCCCACAAAAAATTGCTTGAAACAGTTGGCTGAACTCCAGTTTCCAGCACAATAGTTTGAGGAAATTAGGGTGCAATTGACTTGCATCTTTTTTTTACACCACTCCTGAATTTCATTACTCTTGTATGTTAGTTCTGCCGAACCTGCATTGACAACCTGTATCTCATATTACCATAGTTTAGTGACCACCAAGCTCCAGGTCAACTGAAGTGCATTTATTTAATTTGCAACAATTCTGAATGTTTCATAACTAGCTTGAGCTTTTAAAAACCAGCCTACTCCCATACTCACTGACCCCACTGATGGCACTTGTCTTTGGCCACTATTGAATGACTTTGCTTTCCTGCCCTGGCTAAAATGCTTTTAGTGGTTTTCCCCTGTCTCCTCTCTTTATAGTTTGAGTCTAATTTAGTGATGTCTGGTGTGGCAGGCCCCTGTGCTGATAGGACTTACTCTTTTTCTGTTATGCATACCAAGTGCCAACATTAACTGAATGGTAGCATTCTAGTCTGACTCACAAGGCTGTTCATAGGTTCAACTGGTGTTCTGCTAGAGGTGACATTTTGCAGAAGAGATTTTAAAGATAGGCCTCAGTTGAAGGCAGATGTAAAAGATCCATTGGCATCGGCAGAGAACATCATCCTGGTATCTTGTTCAATGATCATTGCTCACTCAATACCAAAGAAAAGCTGATTCAGCCAGTTATTCAAATACTGTTTATGGAAGCAAAGTTGTTGCCATGTTCCTTATATTACTGTTTGCACTTCAAAGTACTTCATTTGTTGCAAAGCACTTTGGTATCTCAAGGTATTTAAGCCATTGGACATGTTTCTTTTTTGCTGCTCTAAATCCACACAATTTCTAACCTTCCTTCTGTTGACAAAACTTGTAGGAGATACAGTGAGAGCTGAAATACATGGACACCTGCAGCAAATGGGCAATTATTAACAGGCCTAACTAACCATTATTGTAATAGATACAAACTGAACCTAGAAACTATGAATACGTACCAACTGCAAATAATGGATAACCTTCAGTTACCAAGTCTGTTTTTAACATAAATCACTTGGTACCATAGGTGAATGTGAGGCAGCAGTGAATGGAACAAAATGGCTTGTGGGGATTAAGGAACTCTTCAAGTGGGTTCAGTAAAAGGTGAGGGAATGGCTCCACTTTGGAGATTGAACATTTCCAATGTTCATCCTCTCTTATCGTGTCACGGATGTTGGAGAAATTATTTCCCATCCCCTCCCCAAAAAGCTGGGAACTCCATCCAAATCAAAGTATTCTCATGAAATGGATTTGGGTCTCTGGGGTGCTGCCTCAAGTAGCTCAGGAAATCATTGAAATTTGTTTTTGTTCAGATAATATTTATGAAGCAATTATTGCAATCAATTTCTCCCCGCTGTGTTTCCTCTAACCACACCCCACTCCATGAAGTCTCCCCAACATGACTTCATGCTGCAGCCTGGAGAGGGCTACAGTCAAAACAATAGAACTTGGACAGCGCACAAGGTGGTTGTTCAGCCAGTTATTTCTGTGCTGGCCTCTGAAGGAACAATACACTTGTGCCACTTCCTTGCCTTTCCCTGGTAGCCCTGCATTTGTTTCCTTCTCTGATCATGATCCAATTCGCTTTTGAAAACTTGGGTTGACTGTGCTTTCAACACACTCTCAGGCAGTGCATTCTTGCTGCTTAAAAGGTTTTCTATGTGATACCATTTTTTCTTTCATCTCAAATCTGTATCCTCTGGTCGTCAATTCTTCGACTAACATCAAACTCTTTCTTCCAGTCTACATTGCCCAGACTACGCAGTTTCTGATCACATCACAGCCTTTGTCCATACATGGACAAAAGAACTGAACTCGAGAGAAAGTGAGGGAGACTGCATTGGCATCAAAACAGCATTCAATCAAGTCTGGCGTCATGGAGCCAGAGTAAAGTCATGATGTAATGTAACTGTCTCAATGGATAAAGTGTGGGGCAAATGAACTTTGAAGAAAGACAATAGTTGGACTCCTCCCAACTCCAAATGGTATGGGCATTGGCTTGTTAGAAGGGAAATAGGGCAGGATCAGCAGAAATTAGATCTTTGATGTCATAACTGGTGAAGGGCAACTCCTACTGGCAGCACTTGAACAGGGTCACAGTTTGACTTTAAAAATGGCACTGATGCCCAGAATCCTACAAGATCCCAGTGATATTTACTTCCTTCCACCAGACAAGCCATAGAAAAGTGATACTTGGGTAGCAAGGCGAACTTCAGAGAATGGAGTGAGAAATCTCACTCAGATGCACAGAGATGAAACATCAAAATTGTCACTTGGCTGATTTCTGGTAAAAGTCAGCTCATTCATCCTGCAGTGTTATGGTTCACTTGTTTGCAGTGTTCCTCTGTGGGATGCTAAAAGGTCTTGTATTCCATTGTCATTTGCTGGGCAGTAAGTTTTGATTGCATCTGGGCCTTTTTTGGGAGTTTGCAAGAGTTTCTTGTCAAGAGAAGGAAAGCAAATGAACTCAAGCAGTCAGTCTTTATTCCTGCCTGTGTCTTTGGAACAGCTTGGAATGTGGCTTTTTGTGAAGCTGAATCATTTGACTTTTTTTCTCCTGCCTGAGCGCTCTTGCTAAATTAGGGCTAAATTACTGTCCTACGGGCCCCTGCGTGGAATCTCTTTCCATCAAGTGCTGCAGCAGCTGCTTATGGTAAGAGTTGTATGTTTCTGGGATGGGTGAATGGTGCTAGGATGGAGTGTAATAGTTCATCATGATCAAACGTACTGGGCTGACAGTTGATCCTGCAATTACAACGGTACTTCTTTCCAGCTTCTCTAGCTAGTCATGGATTTTGTGTGAGCATGAGAGTAGAATGCCCAAAAAAGTCCAAAACAAATGAAGATAATTTAAATAAAGCCTCCTGGTCCAGCCTGCACTTTGCTGCTGTAGCAGATGTGTCTTCCTGCCTTTACACCAGTGGACATTTTCTTTCCAGTGAAATTGTATTGAGTCAAATCTTTTAAATTGAAAAGAAGACAACCTTTTTTGAAATTCATTTATTGGATGTGGCCGTCACTGGCTGGGCCACCTGCAGTCACCCTTGAAGTTGATGTGCCACCTTCAAAAACCACTGCAGTCCATGTGCTGTAGGTAGACCCACACGGCAGTTCAGGAAAGACTTCCAGAATTTTAACCCAGTGACAGTAAAGGCGCAGCAAAATATTTCCAATTCAAGATGGTCTATGGCTTAGTGGGGAACTTGTGAGTGGTGGTATACCTATGCATCAGGTGCCTTTTGTCCTAGATGCCAGTGGTTGTGAAACACCCAACCTTTCATCCTGCAAGATCCTCCAGGCCAAGCCCTGAACTCACGAATTTCCCTTGTGGCTATATTATCATTAAAAGCCTGTTGTGCACCTTGACAAGCACAGTCAATCCACAGCTCTCTTGCATTGTTGCTGACTTTTACCCTGGACTCAGCAAAGAAGGAGAAATCAGTGCAACCAGTTCCTGCCACCTGGAGTTAAAGCACACACAGCCATCCAAAGTGGTGCACAGAACTGTTGGCAGGAAGTCAACATCCTTCTCTACTTCACTGAGTAGGTTCCACAATTTTCTCTCCGATACCTCACATTCATTCTGTCTTTCCTATTGTACACTATTTGCGCCAGGGTTCATGATCTACCACTCTTTATTCCCTCACTCGTCTCTGCATCTGCACCAACATTAGTAGCTGCACTACCCACTTTCATTCCATGAGGAAAATAGTACACCACAAAGGAGGAAGAGTCAAGAGAGGTGGTGTCCTGCTGTCGTTGAGCTTCTCACCTCTTCGAAGGAGAAGACCCTGACTCTGACCACCCTGGTCAGGGTCTGAACTAGCCTCAGAGACTGCCCTTGCCTTACTGTGCCAGGATCTCCTGAGCGAAGTTTACCACTCCTTGACTTTACTGAGAACTGTTGATAATGATGAAAATCTTCCTGATTTTGTCTGTCAGCAAGGCAAGACCGCTTGGTTTCTCCAGCTGAGGACCAAAGTACAAATAGACAAGAACTCTACTATAAATTATGTGTTACATAAATATAGAATTAACTTATTTCCAGGCTTCGAGAAATTCATTGCAATCCCTGGCTGAGCTTTACCTGGATTCGTATCTGTAGCAGCATCACACACAAAATGATGGGACAAAACAGAAGCTGAAAAGAAAGATGGGCATTGACATGGTATCTTTCATGAGCCAGGAGATTGCTCAGCTACTGAAGTGGACTTATTGTTATGATGTAGGAAGCAGAGCAAGTTTTGCTCTTTGTGATTTTTATAGATGACTTGCATGAGGAAATAGAAGAGTGGGTTAGTAAGTTTGCTGATAACACAAAGGTTGGTGGATTGGTTGATAGTGTGGAGGGCTGTTGTAGGTTACTGCGGGACATTGACAGGATGCAGAGCCGGGCTGAGAAGTGGCAGATAAAGTTCAACCTGGAAAAGTGTGAAGTGATTCATTTTAGAAGGTCGAATATAAGTGCAGAATACAGGGTTAAAGGCAGGATTCTTGGCACTGTGCAGGAACAGGGGGATCCTGGGGTCCACAACCATAGATCCCTCAAAGTTGCCCTCCAAATTGAAAGGGTTATTAGGAAGGCATATGCTGTGTTGGCTTTCATTAGCAGGAAGACTGATTTTAAGAGCTGCAAAATTATGCTGTATCTCTAGAGAGCCCTGGTTAGACCACACTCGGAATATTGTATTCAGTTTTGGTTGCCACATTATAGGAAGGATGTGGAAGCTTTAGAGAGAGAGTGCAGAGAAGATTTACCAGGATGCTACCTGGACTGGAGAGCATATCTTATGAAGAAAAGTTGAAGGAGCTAGGGCTTTTCTCATTGGAGCGAAGAAGGATGAGAGGTGACTTGATAAAGGCGTACAAGATGATGAGAAGCACAGATAGAGTAGATAGCCAGAGACTTTTTCCCATGGTGGAAATGTCTATCACTAGGGGATATAATTATAAGGTGATTGGAGGAAAGTTTTGGGGAGATGTCAGAGGTCAATTCTTTACACAGAGTGGTGGTTGCACTACCAGCAGTAGTAGTAGAGTCAGCTAAATTAGGGACATGGATAACAGTAAAATGTAAGGTAAGTAGGTTAATTTGATCTTAGAGTAGGATAAAAGTTTGGCACAACATCGAGGGCTGAAGGGCCTGTACTGTGCTGTGCTGTGCTGTTCTGTGTTCTATGTTCCCACAAACTAAACCAAGATAATGACCAGGTAATCTGTTCTTTGCGTTGGCAGCAAGGTGGCACAGTGGAACACATTGCTGCCTCACAGCACCGGAGACCAGAGGTTCAATTCCAGCTTTGGTTCACTGTCTGTGTGGAATTTGCACATTCTTCCCATGTTTTTGTGGTGTTCCTCCGGGTGCATTGGTCCTCCCACAGTCCAAAGACGTGCAGATTAGATGGATTGACCATATTAAATTGCCTCATAATGTCCAGGTTAGGTGGGTCAGCCATGGTTAAAAACCCCATGTGGGGTTCTCTGGATGGGATAAGTCTGGATTGGTTGCTCTTCAGATGGATGATAGAGACTCAATGGGCTGAATGTACTGTATTTGTGTACAGTAGGGATTAAACAATTCTATGATTCTTGTGCTGTTGATTGAGTGAGAAATAATTGACACCAGAAATAACTTGTCCTGTTGTCTTTTGAGCAGGTTCTTTAACAGCACTTTAGCATTCACATGTGGTCTTGGTTAACTTGTAAAACTGGCATCGCCTGTAGTGCCACTTTCTTTTAGTACTGCACTTATCGTCAATAATGTATTGGAGTGCCTGCCTTGATTGTCATGCACAAGCCTTGATGTGGGACTTGAATCGAGAATCTTCTTCGTCAAAGAGGAGAGTGGTGCCCTGTGTGCCATCTGTTTGCAAGAATAAAACTCAATAATTTTATGGGCATAGGTAATCACTGAAGAAATCCATACCCTAGCCTCTTGTCACGAGGGAGTAAAACCTGACCTACTTTTAAAAAGTAACTGTACTTCACTTATTCTGATTTCATTCCCCTGGTTTTTTCCCCACACCCACATTGTTGTAGATGTCTTTTATGGGTAAAGTGTTTCTTAGCATACCGACGCAGTGACACAAGACTCCAGGACTGTTCCAGCATTTGTTTATCTTGGCCATGAGATCATTCAGATCTCAAAAACAAGTGCAACTCCATCGCCCTATATTTTAAAGTATTCTGAGAGCTTTCCAGTATTACTTTTTGAGTAATCAACAAATCAAAGCTTTGACTCTGGTTTTGAAAGGATTTATAGATTTTAATTTTACTTTGCGCAATGTATGGTTGTTCCTTAGCATGTAATAATATCGTTAAAATAAAAACTCTTTGCCAGTGCTATAGATCTAGTGTAATGACTGTTTTTGGCACAAACATGAGACCTAGCAGATAATAAAACATATTTTAATAACATTTAAACATTTCCAGATGTAATTGAATCTAACAGTATGCTGTTAAAGCCTGAGGTGTAGTTCAAAATTTGATAAATTAAGTGCAATTGTAAATATTGTTTGTGGGTAATAGGAATCCAGAGTATTGGTTGCTCATGTCTTTCTCTCTTGCACACTTGAACAATGAAATTTGGCTTTTTAAAAACTGATCTTTCTGCTTTTTTAAAAAAAGATGCTTTTGAAAAGAAGCTAATGATTTAAACCATATCAAATTATTTCCTATTTTCAGTCCCTCTTGTCAAAAAAATTAGAAAAATTGCTGCTGTGCCAGCTTATTTTTATCAAGTTGCAAGAATAAGAGTTCCTTACCATTTCCGTTCCTTTGCTGCCTCGTCTCCCTTGGTTGTTGGATATGATTCTACAGCAGACCATATTCCACAACTTGCAGAATTATCCTCCCTGAGCGAGCCTGGCTCATGATTATCAAAAGACATCTGCAGCTGGAACCAAAACTGTCCATCCCTGTCTTGCACCTCAAATGACAATTGTAGTGACTCCTGCAGTGGAGAGAATCCTAGCTGATTTCGCTATTGCAAATCTCTGATGCCGTGGTCAACTGTTACTTTTATTGCCACATCATTTGAAATCAGAGACAAAAGAACTGTAAATGCTGGAATCCAAGGTAGACGAGCAGGAGGCTGGAAGAACAAAGGAGGCCAGGCATCATCGGAGGTGGAGAAGTCAATGTTTTGGGTGTAACCCTTCTTCAGGACTGGGGGTTGGTGTCCGGGGAATTGCAAATAAAGGCAGAGGGAGGGTTTTGGCTGGAGAGAGGAGCAGAGTGATGATGTAGGGATAGGTGAATGCAGGTAGAGGGTACAACCTGGTTGGTCAATGGGAGGATTGAACAGCTAACCTGACAAAGGCAGTGATTAATTTTGAGATAAGGGTAGTTACAGATGTAATTTGTAAAAGTGAAATAGTTCCATCTTTGTTTTATACGTCAACCTTTTTTTGGAGGAGAACTGAAGCTGTGCTCTTTATTAACCACTCACTAGCTTCTATGCGACTGACTATTATTGTGATTTCCTCTTCCCCTTTCTTTCCTGTCTGAAGGGGCCAAAGGTTCTGCCTTGTGCCTCTCTGTATTGACACATTCACAGTCTGAGTTCATCATGAGATGAATCACGAGGAATGCTTGATTCTGTGATCCAGTTACACTCTCTTCCCTCTTCTAATAAAAGAAATTGGGAGCATATGATTACAGAGCACTTCAAAACTGGAACAGCGAACTCATAAATATTGATGAATTTGAGGTCTTTTGCTTAATAATTTTGCACTTAAAATTATTGGATTACAAAAAGAAGCTCTTTGCTATTTAAAAAGTACAGTGTTACTTTGTGGTCTACCATCACGGCCTATTTTTACAACCTCATGTCATTCCACAATTTCCAACATCTCTGGAGTCTGCCAATTTTGGCCTGTCATACATCCCTGATTTTCATCACTCCACTTCTGGGGCCACGCCTACAGCCGCGTAAACTCTTAGAATTTCCTCCCTAAATCCCTGTCCATCTTTCTACCATTATCTTCTATAAAGGCAAATCATGCCTCTTTCAACAAACCTGCCTTGATCGTTTCTTATGCAACTTAGTGTGAAGTGCATTCATGATCCCGTCAAGTATCTGTGGACATTTTGCTTTGTTAAAGACAGTATATAAATGCAAGTTTTTGTTGTTTTGATCAGATAAAATTATCCCTCAATCTATGTGGGTGAGATGGACACAAATATATCATACTTGTATATTAAACGTATTAAAAAGATGATAAGTATCAGTCTGTTCCAGCTATTATTGTGATCTATTTACAGAATAGAGAACTAGCACAAATCTAAAATGGTTTACTTGGGTTTGTTTCTAGACAATTTTTACAAAAAAAGATGAGCACTTCACATGCAGAAAGTTTAATTTCCTGAATTTAGTTATGATGTACAGATGTAACAATCAGTTTTAATAAGTCCACTCACTAGTTCTTTCTTGAGCATTTTGGGCATGTTCCATTTTGCCCTCAAGCAATTTTCTTTCCGACTGATATGCAAATCTGAAAAACATGTGTAAGGGACATGCACTTTTCTTCCCCTTTTAATTTCTGGCTTTAGGTAGATATTTTTTCCAGTTTTATTACTTGTCAGTATGAGAAATGTGCTGACCAACTGATGCAACGCTATTAATATCCAGCAATAAAAGGGCTGGTAACGTTTTGCAAGATTTTCAGATTCATAAACATTTAGATATTGAATTTTGAAATAAATCTAAATAATCTTAAAATACTGGGCCACACTTTACAAGTCTCTACTTCTGGCTGAGTTTCACAAAATGGAATTAGAAATTCAACTGCAGAATCTTAATAGACAATAAGTTGCATGCATGCTCATTTTCATCCACAAGTTCCAAGTGCTCATGTTTTAACTTGTTTCTTCATATTTAATCTCTTTATCTTCTATTTTTGTATTTTCGGTTTTCCTTTTTCTCCTGCAGTCATTACAGCACATTACTGTGTCTTTTTTCAATGCATTTGCCTTTTGATATCTTTTTGCTGTCTGTATTTATTTTAGCTTTTACTTTAATCAACTTATTAATGGCACTTTTTTCATGTGTCTGGATTAGTGGTGCTGGAAGAGCACAGCAGTTCAGGCAGCATCCAAGTAGCTTCGAAATCGACGTTTCGGGCAAAAGCCCTTCATCAGGAACTGCTGTGCTCTTCCAGCACCACCAATCCAGAATCTGGTTTCCAGCATCTGCAGTCATTATTTTTACTCTTTTCATGTGTTCCTAGTGTCCCAGTCTTACATGTCAGATATGGAACTATTGACTAAAAAATGTCAACAATATAACTGGACATCACCAGATAGAGGTTACCAATTTATGTGTGCTGCTGTGGTTGTATGAAATTGCAGTGTGACACTTATCTGCCATAGTAATTGAGGCAGGAATTCCACTTAGCTTCCAAGTTGTTCTGTAAAGGTAGTTAAAGAGCAGATGAGAACACACAGCTCTAAATAACCTTGTTACAAGCTTTTATATAACTGAACTATGTAGTAGATGTAATGCCTACTACTGGGGTTGCAAATGCCTGATGCACTGATAGACAATCTGCAGTGTGATCATAGCAAACAGTAAGCAGACCATGCATGTGGTCAGTTAAGTACCTTAGAGTCACGATGGAAAGGCATTCAGTTTGGTGAGTTGTTGCTTAAAATGCACATCATTCTTGCTAGTTTAATTAGCTTTCTGTTTCCATCCTTTATTAATGTTAAATTTACACTAGCTTGCAAAAAAAACCAGCAGAAAGTCTTCACATATTTGCACAATGAGTAACCATAATTCCTGTAGCTTCATGCCATTGTCGTCTCACTAACTAACTCAGTAGTAATGTTGCAGTCGCATCTTTATTGGTCTGGCTTTAGTGGTATAATCTTTGATAATTTTAACTCTTTGTCAATTTAGAATCTGGCAGTAAACATCTACTTAACATTAAACAATGTAACATTATTTATGTAAATCCTGATTTATATTTTTGCGTGTGTAGATTTTTATATTGTGCAGTACATTTGATATTGGAATCCATCACCTTGAAGCCACAAGTTTGACTAGGAAGATTGGAAATGGTGTACAAGTAGGAAATGCAGGAAATTTTGTGTATAATAGAGAGAAAAATAGGCCCATTTGTTTGGGCCAATGAACTTTCAACACAGCTAGGAATGACAATAATATGGAAGACTATGGTGTGACTTCTAGCAGGCAACTTCAGTTTTTCTTTGGCTTTGGACAACAGGAATTAATATGACCCAATTGAAATTTTCAAGTGTAACAGAAGTATCAAACCTGCTCTTCATTTTGTGAAGAGCTGGTAGAGAAGAAAACATAAGGAGAAATAGTAACTCAAAGGATGAGGAGTCATGATGAATTATTTCAGCCAAAAGGAAATACATTCTGAGGGAAAGTATTGAAGCAGACAAGACAAATGCATTTGAAGTATTAAGATCCATTTCTCAATCTGGAAAGGATAGAGTAACTGTGTTTCATTTATCAAAAAAAGCAGGCTTTAAAAAAACAGTTCACACCTAAGATTAATTCTGAAATTAAAAGTTGCACCATAATTAAGAAGCCAGTGCATAACATTACTTATGTATAATTATATACCGATTTAATAATATAATTATAGCAGTGCTTTCCTCAGTGTGAAAACAAAAGGAGGCTCAGAAACATGAAAAAATGCTTTCACGTTTGGGGGTGGCATGGTGGCTCAGTGGTTAGCACTGCAACCTTACAGTGCCATGGATCCAGGTTTGATTCCAACCTCGGGCAACCGTCTGTGTGGAATTTGCACATTCCCCCTGTGTCTGCGTAGGTTTCCCCTAGATGCTCTGGTTTCCTCCCACAATCCAAACATGTGCACTTCAGGTGAATTGGTCATGCTTAATTGCGCATAGTGTCAGGGGTAAATATAGGGTGGGGCAATAGGTCTGGGTGAGTTAATCTCCAGAGGGTCGGTGTGGACTTGTTGTACCAAAGGGCCTGTTTCCATACTGAAGGGAATCTAATCTAATCGCATAGTATTCCTGACCCAAAAGATTTTGGTGTCTCCAGATAATTACACTTGGTCTCCTGAGCATTGCCAATGGTAAATTGGGAGAAATTATTCTTTAGAATTGCTCCCATCTTTTGTTTCAGATCATTGAACTTAGTTAAGAGAGTTATTTCTGTAAATTCTGTAATTTTGGGTTTGGAGTGGAGGTAGGGAGTCATAGTTTGGGTTTTAAACATTGAGAAGGTAGTGTCGTGTAGCTTTTGCTGGAATGGCGGTTGGCAATAGTGCTAGGAGAAAGTGAGGACTACAGATGCTGGAGATCAGAGGTGAAGAGTGTGGAGTTTGAAAAGCACAGCCGGTCAGGCAGCATCCCAAGTGCAGGAGAATCAACATTTCAAGCATAAGCCCTTCATCAGGAATGAGGCTTGTGCCCCAAGTGGGCTGAGAGATAAATAGGAGGGGGTGGGGCTGGGGGAAGGTAGCTGGGAATGCAATGGGTAGATGAAGGTGGAGGTTAAGATGATAGGTTGGAGAGGACAGTGGAGTGGATAGATGAGAAGGAATATATCTGAATTTGCTTGATTATATGCTTTCAAAAAATTAATTTGGATCCAAAGAATCCTGTATTTTAAAGTAACGTCTTGTAGCTGGGCTCATTTTTTAATTGTAATATCTGGACATCTTTGCTTTGGAGTGGGAAAAGCAAGGGCTGATACAGTAATTTATCCTGTATGATTAATGAAAGGTAACTTGTTGCACGAAAGGGTGTCATGGTGGCTCAGTGGTTAGTACCGGGTTTGATTCCAGCCTCGGGCGGCTGTCTGTGTGAAGTTTGCACATTCTCCCCGTGTCTGCGTGGGCTTGCTCCGGTTTCCTCCCACAGTCCAAAGACGTGCAGGTCACGTGAATGGCCATGCTAAATTGCCCATAATGTTCAGGGATGTGTAGGTTAAGTGCATTAGTCAGGGGAAATGTAGTGTGTATACATGTAGGGGAATGGGTCTGGGTGAGTTACTGTTCAGAGGGTCGGTGTGGATTTGTTGGGTCGAATGGCCTGTTTACACACTGTAAGGATTCTATGATCACAAACCATTGAAGAAATTCAGGTGTCCTGGCCTACAGCTGTTTATTTTTGAGATTATTATCAGTTTTTGGACAGAAATAAATCTTTGATTCTTATCTATTGTTTTGCAGGTGAGAATCTAAACTTTTCCTTTGGTCAGTCAGCCTTTGTAAGTATTGTTTTGTCTCTCGTTCCACAAAATAGGATATGTGGTCGCATTCATGATACTTATGCAGGTTTGGATTCCTACAGCAATTTCATGTATGAAAGAGCACAGTATCTGATCATGGTTATTAGTCTGCTAGACAGTGTCACAGCGATCCAATTCATTCTTCAGAGTTGAAGTTACAGTGAGTTGAACCCTTTTTCTCATAAAGATATTAAACCATTTGTCATAGAGTTTCAGTGAAAATTGACCTAATTTTTGGATAATCATGTGGAATCATTTGGAGTTTGTATGAAGCAATGTAAGTAGTATCTAAAATATCAAATACATTTCGCAATGTGTTTTAATCCTGTGCAAGTTTCAAAGTGCTTTAGCTCTGCTGCTGATTTGTTAAAGGGAACATCACATTGAATCAGTTGATTCTTCTTATGTTTTTGTCAAGGTTAATGAAGTCATATGCTCACGTGAGTTGGTATTCTACACATAGTTCTATTTAAATCCAGACTGAGTGTTAAAGTAGTAGTCCTTCCATACATAACAATATAAATTAAAATATTGGAATGTTGAGGTTATCATCTTAACATGAAAAAAAAGCTTGTCAGGATTAGGATAACTTGTAAGTAATATCAGTGAATCCACTTAAGTCTTCATGTACACATAATTATTTGACTTGCTGCTCTTAAGGTCCACTGTTAAATATTAATCAGTAGTTGAATTGTTCTTACACCACCACCTATCCATATTTAATGCAGGAATGTGTCTGTCGTTCTTAGAGTTTTACAGAAGCCTAAAATTTACCTTCGTAAAATACTTGGCAAGAATGGAACTGAAAATTGTTTAGGTTTTTAAGATCAAAACCCTCTATCTTTGACAGGTTGCTATCCATTTTTTTACCTAGAGAAAGGCTTCTTATAATCTGTGATAGATGAAAAAGAGGATGACAAGATATAGTTCTCAGAACAGCAGTTGGGAAAAGCAGTTTGACTTTGCCTGTGTTTCACTGATTTAAGTAACTAACATCAGAGCAAAGAAACCCAAACCTTTTATTTTGATGTCCATATTCCTTTTTGTATAGTTTATTTTCCAGTATGTTTGCTTCCTTAATATAAGGAACTGATTAACATTTCAACTTCATGTATCTGTTCACCTACATCCTTTTCAACACAATCTTTGCCTAAAATCATGAGCATCTACGTCTGAGGAAATGACTTCAAGATCTCAGCCTGGCTTTTTAACCTTTCCACAATCACAACCTTTCATGGTTTCTTTCAAACATATGTGAGTGCCAGTACCTTTCCAACACTAATTCTCATTTCTTCAGCTACTACCTTCTGAAACTCTTAGTATCTATCACTCTCCCTGCTTTCAACAGCCACTGAAAGGTTCACGCCATGGTAGTGTTTTGGCCCAGAAAGAGAGCTATGAAAATGTAACCAGTGTCTGCCTAAGTAGTCTTCATCCTAATTTGAGCATTTGTTATTCATTGTTCATTGGTCCTTTTCTTCCCTGTAAGATTCAAGCCGTATTTACCTTGCCCTTAAGATGGTGAGCACAGTGGTGAGAAAGACTAAATAATTGCTTGAGTTGGCCCTGGCGCGATGCTTGCCCCTTGTTGCCACCTCAGCATCAAGTCCTTGACAAGAAAGTCCATAGGTATCAGCATTTGAAGTCTTTAAATGGTTCTTGATCTGGTGAGCTATTTTGTTGGTGAGTCAGAGTTAGTCAGAGTTAGTTATCTCGTAAGTATTTGTGTGACCGTATTACGTGCAAATTCATTGCTGCCTTCCTTCTCTCTTTCTCTTTTATTTCTTTCTTTCTATCTTGCTTATCTTTTCTCTCTTTCTGTTATATTTCACATTACACTTGTTACAATCCCAGCTGATTTTCTTTCTGGACAAAATATAAACCAGACTGAAATCTGGCTTGATAGATCATATTTTGTTTTAATGGCTTTAACAAGATAGTCTTTCATTGAAACACAAATATGTAATGCTGTAGATTCAGTTTAACGACAAAACCAGTTTATTACAGAAAAATGATGAAGATGTAATAAGCAAACTGTTTACATGTAAATTTCAAAACCCATTTAAAATGCAATCACATTAACTTCAATGACACTGTTTTTATAGTTTTCTTACCAGAGAGAATTTGCTTCATTCGTATTCATTTAACTGCAGCTTCCAATCCCTGTCTCAAAAATTTGGTAATCTTTTCCTGGAGTCTTCCTACAACTGAACTTAGACTTTCTCAGTTTGGAATATATCTTCAAAGTGTTACCAAATACTTCCTATCTGGAACTTTTAAATTAAGTTCCTTACACTGACATAACCTCCTTCTTAATAGTTCTGAAATATCTTTCCATTCTGAGAAACATCTATTTTACACATCCCGTTTCAGCCAGGACTTCCGCAAATTGCCCTGAATGGAAAATAAAAAGCAATAACTCTCTATTTTTTTACTTTACGCCTCATGCACTACACTATTTACTTAGATAGCTTGTAAACATTCCCAATGTCAACAATCACCATTACTCACCATTCTCTTTCTAAACTATTTTAAAAGAAATTACCGTGTCTGTAAAAATGCATACAGTTAATCATTAATCCCCTTCATACACAGAAAATCCATATGCCACTTGTTCAAAATTCAAAAATCCAAAAATAAATATTATAATGTATAAATCACAGGTCTTGCATCATATGCTGTGAATGTCAGTACACAAATATTTGCTGCAGTCAGTTAAAATATATATTTTATAGGTTACTGTCATATGAATTAAAATCTACATGTTGACTAAGAATTTGAGAAAAAGTGGGAGTCATTGATAATCGTGATGTCCACTTTTTTTTTTAAAACAAGAGCTTAACACTGAAAGAATCTTAACTTCAAATAGATTTTGTCTGATACATTATAAAAGATGCTGTCCTAGATAAAGGATACAGAAATGTAAGCCATCTTACTGTTTATGAACTACAAAAAGTAAGCTTCTAGTTCAAGAATTTTTTTAAAAGGTAAAATTAAAGTAATTTTTTTTCATAACTATTTTATGGTGCCAGAGCCTTTTCAGCCTTTGAATATCTATACAATGCATTAGTGTTTGAAACTTAGATGTCCTCTGGGATTTATTAAGGCTGCACTGACGTTGAAGTGCTTCAGAAAAAAATGATTGCAATTTTTTGACCATTCTGTATAATTGGGTACAATGCCTGTTCGTGAACACTACCTTTGTGTGTGAGCCTGTTTTTAATTTATTTTGAGTATTTATTCTAAAGCTCTGGAATGTGCATGTCTCTACTCTGGCAGAACTCACAATACACTGAGTTTAGTCTGCACTTTCATTGCTAGTTTTGTTTTAACTGGTTGCTTGGAATTTAGAATTGCCTCAAATATATGATCTTAATCTTAAAAACTGTTGAACTTTCAGAACCTTGATTTATGCATATTATTGTGAACACAAATAGTAGACTATTTACTGTGATTGATAAAGGCTATCTGAACTTAAACTGCATGTGTACAATTTTACTTTAACACTGCATGTCACTGGAACATGGTGTGTTGCAGGAAGATCAAGCTTTGAACTAATTTACCAACCATGAGGATTGAATTGTTATTTAATGGCAGCAAAAGTAGACAATGATGAATTGCCACACTGTCCACTTTGTGCACTGTCTGAACATGAATTTCACTTGTACACATTCTCTGTTTCCCTTTCTATTCAAGTTGATGTTGATCGCCAACAGCAAAAACCCCACGCACCCTGCCGAGTTCAAGCTAATACTTTTCCCCACATCATCCCAATACCATTAAACTTTTTCTCTTTACGTTTGTTCTCTGCATTACCATGCAGTTCAAACATATTGTTTCCTACGTCATGTAGTGCTGCTCCAGACCTTTCCCCCTTACAAACACTACTCTGGTTCCATTATTTTCCATCTTGCTTCAAGGTTCCTTGGTCCTGAGAACTATTGCAACTGCAAGGCATTTCAACTGCTGGTGACTGTAAATGGAAATTTCTTGTTTACTGTAAGCAACAGCAAGCATTCCTTCCAGGAGTATCAGGCTTTGAGTCATAGTGTCATAGAGATGCACAGTATGGAAACAGACCCTTTGGTCCATCTCATCCAAGCCTACCAGATATCCTAAGTTGATCTAGTCCCATTTGCCAGCACTGGCCCATTTCCTTCTAAACCTTTCCTATTCATATACCCATCCAGATGCCTTTTAAATGTTGTAATTGTACCAGCTTCCCCCAGTTCCTCTGGCAGCTCATCCCATACATTCACCAACCGCTGTGTGAAAAAGTTGTGACTTGGGTCCCTTTTAAATCTTTCCACTCTCGCCCTACACCTATGCGTCCTAGTTCTTGACTCCCCCACCGCAGACCTTGTTATTTACCCTATCCATGTCTCTCTTAATTTTATAAACCTCTGTCAGGTCACCCCTCAGTCTCCAACGCTCCAGGGAAAACACCTCCAGCCTATTCAGCCTCTCCCTATAGCTCAAATCCTCCAACCCTGGCAACATCCTTGAAAATCTTTTCTGAACCCTTTCGTGTTTCAGCCAAGAGAAATATTTTATTTGCCAGCACTAACAAATAAACTCAAGCCTTCAATTACTGTGAGCATTGACAAAAACAACTCATCTTTAAACAGTCCCATTTAACGTCGTAATAGAACGTTGGTGAACAAGATGACACTTGGTACACGCAGTGAGGTTTAGGGAGGGCATTTGAGGTGGGAGCTTAGACAAATAAGGCACAGCCAGTCAAAGGAGTCCAATAAGGTTCAAAATTGGAAGAATGTAACGAGTTAGAGTTGTAGGGCCGAAAGCTGTTGTTGAGACAGAGAGGGGTGAGGCTGCATCGTGATTTGCAAATAAGAATTAGAATTTTACTCAAACTGGAGCTTAATGAAGTCAGTAAGCATATTGTACATTGGTATATGTTGGGATGTAGGCAGGAGAGATTTGGATTAACTTGAATTACTGAATTGGGGAAAATGAGTGGTTGAAGAGGAGTATTTAGGAACAGTCCCAACGAGAGGCAACAGAGATATGGTGGAGGATTTCAACAACAGATGAGCTGCAGGTGGAGTCAAGTATGGCAGTGATGTAGGCATTCTTAGTGAGGGCATGTATATATGGCCTATATCATATGTGATTACAACATATGAACAATCCGCTTCAGTCTTTGACAGCTGCTAGGGAAAGGGATGGAGTCAGTTGTGGGGAAAAAGGAATCAACGCTGATGACCAAAGACAATAATTTTGAACTTGCTCTAGTAATAATGAAGATGGTATTGGTGCTAAACATAATTACTGAGTAAAACTGACAACATCTTCTGGCATCAATACATGTAATTAATGTTGGAAATCTTGAAATTCCTATCAGAGATATCCTGCTTCTCTAGTAGTTTCACAACTGCCTTCTTTGCTCACGGTGTCTGTATGAAAAGCTACTTCTATGTTATCACCGTAAATAAACATCCCACTGTTAATGCAGTGAAGATTGGTGAATAAGTTAAGAATTATTCTATTAGGTGTAACCAAGTTTTAAAACATCTCAAACATCATAATGTTACTAAATATCTTATTCTGGTCCTGAAAAATTAATTTTCTAATTCTCTCTTCTCATTCCATTAGAATAAAACCAAACTGATGCAGATCTGAGAATATAAAAACTAATTTTCAAATCTTTGTTCCTGTCTCCCTTAATTTTTTATTTGCTGCAATCTTTCTTTTTCTTTCTCTCTCATGATTCTAAATGGTTATTTCCTGGTTTACTATCTTTCTGGATTCTTCAATAATTTTGTATGATTGGCCCCATTTCTGCCTGCTCTTGGAAAAGGCTGCAAATTCATTGATGTTGGGAGATAAGATGTATGTGCTTCTGCTAAAACTATAATATGCTGAAAATTAGTTAACACATTGTACTTTCACTATTAGTATGAAAACACAGGACAATACAGAGAATTACAAAATGAATGGTGTACACAGAATACTTATTGAAGACATGCTGGAGAATACACTGCATAGTCTGCTGCTGTCATCAAAGCATCTCTGGTTAACAAAATTAATTAATTCTACCTTGGAAGATTCCTTCCTTGGTCTCAGAGTTACTGACTGTACATCATAGAAACCAATGAAGATGAAGTCTTTCATTTTTATAGGTAGGTTTTCTAATTTATTGGAGCATCTAGTATTATTTCAATCCTGGACAAAGGCTTCAAAACAGTGATGGATGGCGCTTTCATTGTTCCATTGATTATTAGTGACTGGTATTTAAACTGAAATGAGAATTAATTAATTTTGTTAACCAGAGATGCATACCTTGATGATAGCAGCAGAGTATGCAGTGTACTCTCCAGCAAGTCTTCAATAAGTATTGTGTGTATGCCGTTCATTTTGTAATTCTATGTATTGTCCTGTGTTTTCATACAAGTCGTGAAAGTACAATGTATTAACTAGTTTTTAGAATATTGTAGTGGATGATATAGCATAGATGTATAGTCCTTCATCCTTGCAAGAAGCAATAGCAGATCAGTTTCTGCAGTTCTATAAGCAGCACTTTGTGAGTGCTTTCATGCATTATAATCTGGCCCTATCATTTTTAAACATGATTGTTGGCCCATACTGTGTTCACTATTATTGAGATTTGTTTTTGCAAATCATCAGTTTGCAAACTTTTCATCCTGTAAGCTGATCCAAGAATATGTTGAAGTTAGGGGGCATCTGAGACCTTTGTGAGTGACGGCATGAAAAATTTAGTTTTTCACACCAGTGGAATTAAATAATTGAGATGGCTTGAGGAAAGACCAAGCCGGAGAGTGAATTGGAGTTAAATACTAGTCCTAAATATAATACAAGAATTTAAATCCTGCGGCACCAAACTTAATGAAACGCACAGGGACATCATGAGTGCAGTGCAAATTTCGCAAGATAAACAGCGGTGCAGTGCAACAATTATAGCAAGGTGTAGTGATTCACAGCTCGCAGGTATGTCTTCCTTTCACAAGTGTTTTGAGCAATTTATATTTTAAAGACAAATGCAATTTAAACTGAAAACTGCAGACCTTTATTGAAAAAGTGGACTTACTTTTGACCAGGTTCAGATGAAATGAACAACACAGACCACATTTGTGTAATGTTATCAGTGCTATTAAAAAATAGCTAAGATCACTGAAGGAGTGTTTCTACAGTATTCGCAGTGTCTCAGGGGTCCTCTCCTATCCCATACATAAGCCTTTGACCCATTTCATCTTATGATTATTTATGTATTCCAACTGTGCTGCACTGCATTAAAATCTCACTCACACTGTAGACTTTCATAAAATAATATTTTCTTCAATTTATAATCTAGATTGTAAAACTGCCAGTTTATTAACTCAATCAGCAAATTGAGATTTTTCAAACGTGAGAAGCAGTCGAATGTTGCTGATGCTTTCCTCTGGTAGATGGTTTTATCACTGATGCAATTTGACGTCTGTGCAATGAAACTAAGATTTAAATTTTGTTTATTTGAATACATGAATTAAGCAATATTCTTTGGTTCTGTCTGTTACCTAGCAATAATAAAGCAGAATGAGCTAATGTTCCAAAATGATTGGTGAGTGAAAAGTGGAGTTTCCATTTCAAAGTTGAAAGTATTTTTCCAGGCTCTAAATAAATCCCCAGTGTATCTGTTGGAAAAGTAGCTTGTTTCATATATGTATATGTTGTGGCCAGTACCCATAATGAAAATGTACTTGAGCTCTGATTGCTAGAATCAGAAACAGGATTTCAGAACAGTTTTATTTTTCTGCTTTGAAGTCATTGTGGAGAATTTTACAACACCTTGCTGTCAGGTCTACTTACTCTCTGCAAGAAATGCCATTTTGATTTGATGTCATGTATAAAAAGGATGTTAACTTAGGATCCGTTTTTAGAGAAAAATATATGTTATATTCAGAAAATTACCCTACCATTTTGAGTCTGAGAAATGACAGTTCACCACAATTTTGTTTCCTGTTACTCGGCCAATTTTATATTCATGGAAGAGAAAGTGAGGTCTGTAGATGCTGGAGATCAGAGTCAAAAGTATGTTGCTGGGAAAGCGCAGCTGGTCAGGCAGCATCCGAGGTGCAGGAGAATCAACGTTTCGGGCATAAGCCCTTCATCAGGAATGAGGCTTGTGGGCCGAGGGCTGAGAGATAAATGGGAGGAGGGTGGGGTTGGGGGAAAGGTAGCTGAGAAAGTGATATATGGAAGAAGTGAGGGAGAACGTGATAAGTCGGGGGGGCGGTGGCGATGGACAGTTCAAGAGGGCGGTACCGAGTTGGAGACTTGGCATTGGGATAATGTGGAGGGAGGGCAAATGAGGGAACTTTTGAAATCCACATTTATCCCATGTGGTTGCAGAGTCCCAAGGAGGAATATGAGGCATTCTTCCTCCAGGCACCAGGCGATAATGATTTGTCGATGGAGGAGGCCCAGGACCTGCATCTCCTTGATGGAGTTGGGGTCGGAGAGAAGTGTTCGGCAACGGGGCAGTGGGATTGGTGGGTGCGGATGTCCCAGAGATGTTCTCTGAAATGATCCTCAAGAAGGCATCCTGTCTCTCTGATGTAGAGGAGACCATATCGGATGCAACGGATGCAGTAGATGACACTGGTAAAGGTAAAGGTAAATTTCTGATGGATGTGAAGGATCCATTGGGATCTTGGACGGAGGTGAGGGAAATGGTGTTGGCACAGGCTTTGCACTTCCTGCGGTGGCAGGGAAAGGTGCTAGGAGTGGAGTGTGGGCTGGTGGGGGGTGTGGACCTGACGAGGGAGTTGCGGAGGGAATGGTCTCTCCGGAACGCTGATAGGGATAGGGAGGGAAATACGTCTTTGGTAGTGGGGTCCGTTTGGAGGTGGTGGAAGTGTTGGAGGATGATGCAATGTATACGGAGGTTGATGGGGTTCAAGAGCGGCAGTGCATGAAGTGGAGGAGATGCGCTGGAGGGCATCGTCAACCACGTGGGAAGGGAAGTTGCGATCTTGGAAGAAGAAGGTCATCTGGGACTTTCTGAGGTGGAATTGGTCATCCTGGGAACAGATACGGTGGAGGGGGAGGAATTGGGAGTAAGGGATGGCATTTTTACAGGAGGTAGGGTGGGAGGAGGTATAGTCTCGGTAGCTGTGGGTGTTGGTGGCTTGTAATAGATGTCTGTGGTTAGTCGGTCACTGGAGATGGTGATGGAGAGGTCCAGGAAGGGGAGAGAGTTATCCGAGATTGTCCAGGTGATTTTGAGGTCAGGGTGGAAGGTGTTGGTAAAGTTGATGAACTGTTCAACCTCCTCATGGGAGCATGAGGTGGCACCCGATACAGTCATCAATGTAACAGAGGAACAGGTGGGGTGTGGTGCCGGTATAACTGTGCAAGATGGACTATTCCATATCCCCAACAAAGAGGTAGGCATAGCTGGGTCCCATACGGGTGCCCATGGCTACCCCTTTGGTTTGGAGGAAGTGGGAGGATTGGAAGGAGAAGTTGTTGAGGGTGAGGATCAGTTCAGCCAGGCGGATGAGGGTGTCGGTGGAAGAGTACTGTTTGGGACGATGTGAGAGAAAGAAATGGAGGGCTTGGAGATCTTTGTCGTGGCGGATCAATGTGTATAGCGACTGGATGTCCATGGTGAAGGTGAGGCGTTGGGGGCCACAGAAACAAAAGTCTTGCAGGAGGTAAAGGGCATGGGTGGTGTCACAAACATAGGTGGGGTGTTCCTGGACTAAGTCGGGGGGGGAGGGGGGGGAGGTGTTGGACATGTCGAGGCAGGAAGAGATGAGTTCAGTGGGACAGGTGCAGGCTGAGACAATGGGTCAACTGGGACAATCATGTTTGTGAACCTTCAGTGGGAGGTAGAATCAGCAGTGTGGGGTTCACGGACAATGAAGTTGGAGGCTGTGGATGGGAGATCCCCAGAGGTGATGAGGCTGTGGATAGTCTGGGAGATGATGGTTTGGTGGTGGGAGGTGAGGTCATGATCAAGAGGGCAGTAAGAGGAAGTGTCTGTGAGTTGGCGCCTGGATTTAGTAATGTAGAGGTTGGTGCACCACACTACTACTGCACACCCCTTGTCTGCGGGTTTGATGGTGAAGTTGGGGTTGAAGTGGAGGACTGTACCTTGTGAGGGCAGGAGGTTGGAGTGAATGAGGGGGGAATAGGTTGAGGCAGTTGATTCACGGCATCATTTTGAAATGAGGTCAAGAGCGGGTAACAGGCTGGCACAGGGTGTCCGGGTAGGTGGGGTGTGTTGGAGTCGGGAGAAGGGGTCCTTGGGGTTGGGCGGGTTTCTTGGTTTAAAAGGTGTGCCCGGAGGTGGATGTGGCAGAAGAAACAGTCAAGATCAAAGCATATGTCGAACTCATTAATCTGGGAGCATAGAGGGATAAAGATGAAGCCTTTGCTGAGGACTGAGTGAGGAGGAGGTTCTGGAGGAATGGTAAACACATGGCAGAACTGGGAGCTAGAACCTGGAGTGGGGCTGGAGGTGGGGGTGTGGAGACAGTCACTTGAGTGGGCGTGATTATAGGGTCAGGAGTGACGTCACCAATGGAAGTGACGCTCACAGAGGGGGTGAAAATAGGTCTTATAGCAATGTCCACAGACGCGGAAGTGACATCATGAGTGACGCGAGCGACATTTCGATTTGGTTCTCGGTGGAACTGGTGGCGAATGTGGCTGGCGATAGCCTTCCGTGTCCAGGTGATGTCTTTCGGGGCACAGGTGACTGCTATGGCAGCAAATGTGGGGGTGGAAGTGACGTGTAAGGTAGGAATTGCATCTGTGATGGGGGCGGTGAATCTAGCGGCAGCAGTGGATCCTGCGGCGGTCAGGGCAACAGTAGTCTTCTCAGCAGTCGCAGAGGTGTTTGGGTGGACGGCAATCACCGAGATGGTGTGGTAGGCAGTGGCTGCAGTCCGTGTGGCGTAGAGGGCAGAAGTGATGCCATTTTTTGCCCTGGCACTTGTGGAAGGAGCGACCACGTGGCTAATGGCATCTGGGCAGTTTCAGAGGCCAGTAGAAGGTTCTGGAAGGTTCATGGAAACCTGTGTATTGAGGGAAGTACATGAAAGTTTGCGCTCTTTTATGTCCGATTTGGCGGAGAAAAACTGTTTCTTGAGCCATGAATCCTTCTGAGGATGCAGAAATGCAGAGGTCCATTGCAGGTCTGGGAGAGTGTGGCTCTGAGCTGGGGCAGGATGGACTGCAGGTAGAGTAGTTGCCGGCGCATGGCTGATAGAGTGGAGCGGAGGATCTGGAAAGCGAATCGTTGTTGAAGGTTTCAGATTTTTAGTGTGTACTGGGTATCCTGGTCAGGTCCAACTGGGTTGGTCTGAATGTGGGATCAGACCATTCAATAGACAGTCACTGAGGAAGGAGATGTGGCTGTGGTAGCCAGTCTGCTTCAGGACGTGGGTAAAGAGCTTCAGGGCAAAGGAGAGGACCTGGGGGTTACTCTGAGAGAGGGACTCACTGAGATGTTTATAGAGAGAGGAGGAAAACTTCTTCAAGGTAGGCATCCTCATCACTGCCCTTGAACCTCACCCCTCCCAATGCAACAAGGACAACGCTCCACCCCCCCCTCCAGTCCTCACTTTCCACCCCACCAATCTCCATGTACATCACATCATCCGACACCACTTCCACCACCTCCAAACAGACCCCACCACCAAGATATATTTCCCTCCCCACACTTATCAGCGTTCTAGAGAGACCATTCCTTCCATGATTCCCTCATCAGGTCCAGCACCTCTCCGCCCCCCTGCCCCCCCTCCCCCTCCGCCCCACCAGTCCACGTCCCCCACCAGCCCACACTCCACTCCTGGCACCTTTCCCTGCCATCGCAGGAAGTGCAAACACTGCACCCACAGCACCCCCCTCACCTCTATTCAAGACCCCAAGGGATCCTTCCACATCCATCAGAAATTTATCTGTACCTCTACCAGTGTCAACTACTGCATCCAATACACCCGCGGTGGTCTCCTGTACATCGGGGAGACAGGAAGTCTTCTTGCGGATCATTTCAGAGCACATCTCTGGGACACCCACACCCACCAACCCCACCACCCGTGGCTGAAAACTTCAACTCCCCCTCAGACTCCGTCAAGGACATACAGGTCCTGGGCCTCCTCCACCGCCAAACCGTTACCACCCTACGCCTTGAGGAGGAACACTTCATATTCCGTTTTGGGACCTTGCAACCACATGGGATAAATGAGGATTTCAACAGCTTCCTCATTTCCCCTCCCTCTGCATTATCCCAATCCAAACCTCCAACTCAGCACCGCCCTCCTGACCTGTCCATCGCTCTCCCCTGACCTATCACCTTCATCCCCTATCACTTTCTCAGCTACCTTCCCCTTAACCCCACCCGTTCCCATTTATCTCTCAGCGCCCGGCCCACAAGCCTCTTCCTGATGAAGGGATTATGTCTGAAACGTCAATTCTCCTGTTCCTCAGATGTTGCCTGACCTGCTGTGCTTTCCCAACAACACACTCTCGACAACTATATATTCATACTGACCTTGTCATTGTTATAAACTTTGCTGAGAGCCATGTTATGTGGAACTTCAACAAATGTCTTTTGAAAGTTTGGGTGAGGGAAGAAACTCAGGGGATAAGAGCCCCTACACCTAATGCAGTTGTCTCCCACTGATTATGCATATTTGTAGACTTTCTGTGAAGACAATATTGGATCATACTGAGGTACTGCTTCCATGAATAAATAGCCTGCTTTATACTTCCTGTCTAGCCTGGCAAATAAAATGTGCTTCATTCTGGGTCATGATAACAAAGCTCTCAGGTCTGTGGAGTTATATCTGATGAACCAGAATCTTCAGGAGCATTGAGGAGAAAAACAAAAGAAAAATAAAGACTTTACTTCTGGTCACACATTCTGATCAAACTGTTTGTGATAAACAAAATTCTGTCCATACACATATTCTAGTTTGTAATGAAATTAACTTGTATTTATATATTATGTTTTTATGGCTATAAGAAGTCCCATGGCACATAGAACCAACAAAGTATTTTGTTGAAGTTCAGTCCGAGTTTTGGTGGAGAAAACAGTTACTATTTGTGTAGTGATTGGATTGCGGTCAGCCAGGTGGAATCTCATAGACTGTGAGTTCCCTGATTGGAGCTGTTGACCTGGTCCAATCATGGAACTCATATTTTGAGATCCACCTGGCTGACCTTGTTTCAATCACTACAATTTCTGCACAACAAACTCCCACAAACAGCAATGTGATGATGATGATGATGATATCATCTGTACTTGTCATGTTGATTAACAGATAGTGATGGCCAGGATGCTGCAGATAATGCCTTGCTTATCTCTTGAAGTATTAACACGGGATTGTTTTTGCATCCACCAGATTAGCAAAGCCTCAGTTTAATGTCTCATCCAAAATAAAAGCATTCTGACAATGCAGCTGTCCCTTGGTAATGCTTTGGAGTCGCAACTTTGAATTCCATATAGATAACTTTCATTTGTGAGAATCATAAGTTACAAAACTATTTTAATCAATTTGAGACCAGGTGTGGTCAGCTTAAGCATATGCAAGAGGCACTAAATGTTTTGTATTGATGAAAGTTTGATATTTGCGAAAGTTTAAGTGCCGAAGCTCTGGGTATGGCCAATATGTTTTGGGGAGAATGGTTGATTGCATGTAATTGACTAAGCAGTAGTGTGAAAAACAGGTTAGGTATTCTTTTTTTTAAAAAAATCTGATTGTATGTGATTCATGGCAAGATGACCATTGTACTATTTTTTTTAAAAACTATACTTGCCCCATTTTTAAAGGGTTGAACTTGCTTGACAGATTCTAATTTGAGTATTCTTCAAAACATCACTAACTTTTGCTCAACACGTGCACGAAAGCCACTTATTATCACCCTCTGAATCTCTTCCAGTAATTTTAATAGATACTGAATATTCTGAGGAGATCTTTTTTGCTTTTGATAATTAGAAGGCCTTTTCTTTTTCTTCAATTTCCACTTTGGTGGGGTGTTTTGATTGTGTTATATAAATCAGATTGTGTTCACAGAGTTCTTGAATACAATAAATATTCCTTCACTAGATGTTCACTGTAAATTCCAAACCTCTGCTTCATCTCTGTCATGTTTGAAGAACTAGCACATAAATGATTTATTACAACTAGTCAAATATTTATTAGCTGTAAAAATGATATATTCTGCTGTAAGCTTTGGTAGCACTCCATTTACATCTCCGGTGCCCCAGGTGTTTCCTGTCTAAAAGCTGGGAATTGCAGACTTAACATATGATGTGTTTACAGAAGAAAAGCATTTCATGTAATCGAAAAAGGCACCAAAGAATCTGTGTGAATGTTTTTTTTCAGAATTGAAATTGGGGCTGGCAACAGAAATTGAGCAGTGTGTATTCCCACTATGTCACTTTCACCCATTACTATTCACATTGGCTCCTGATGTATGTTCACGCTGAGATCCTTGCTTTCATCTCCTTCCATTGCCTTGGCTGCTCTGATTTCTGTACTTCCTTCTGCATGCAAAGATCTTTGCTCAACTCTAACTTGGGCCTCCATCACCTCCTGTGATTTTCAGTCCGTCATCAGCCTCAGCAACCTGGATCTGAATTCCCCCCTTAAACCCCTCCACCTCTACACCTAGTGATAACATGTTGAAGTAAATGAATATAATCTGATAGCCATCACAGAGCCATGGCTTGAGGATGAAAAGGATTGGGTCCTGAATACTGAGAGGTGTTTAACATTGAAGCAAAAGAGGAAGTTTGGCAAAGGTACAAGAGCAGTACTGTTAATCAAGGATGGCATTTGTGCAGCAGTTAGACATAATTTTAATTCAGAAGAACAGTTTGTAGAATCAGTTAAGATAGAGATGGAGAATAGTTGTGGAAAGAAGTCACTTGCGAGAGTGGTCTATACTCCTCTTAACAGTACATAACGTGGGATAAAGTATGCAAGAACAAATATTGGGTGAACATAAGAACCTAAGAACTTGGAGCAGGAGTAGGCCATCTGGCCCTTCTTTTTGCGGCCTCAGCTCCACTTTCCACCCTCTCACCAAAACTCTTAATTCCTTTACTGTTCAAAACAAAATCTATCTTAGCTTTAATAACATTTACTGAAGTAGCATCAAACACTTCACTGGGCAGAGAATTCCATTGATTCCCAACCCTTAGGGTGAAGAAGTTCCTTCTCAATTTAGTCCTAAATCTGCTTCCCCTAATCTTGAGGCTATGCCTTCTTGTCCTCGTTTCACCTGCTCGTGAAAACATCCTCTCTATGTCAATCTCATCTGTTCCTTCCATAATTTTACATATTTCTCTATGATCCCCCCTCATTCTTCGAAATTCCAATCGATAAAATCCCAGAGTACTCAGTCTCTCCTCAAAAACCAACCTCCTCAAGTCCAGAATCAACCTAGAGAACCCCCTCCAATGCCAGTACATCCTTTCTCAAGTAAAGAGACCAAAACTGCACACAGTCTTCCAGGTGTCGCCTCACCCGATACAGCTGTAAACATAACCTCCCTGCTTTTAAACTCAATCCCTTTTGTAATGAAGGACAAAATTCCATTTGCCTTCCGAATTACTAGTTACTTGTTGTACCTGCAGACCAATCCTCTGTGATTCATGCACGAGAGCGCCTGGGTCCCTCTGCAAAGCAGCATGCTGCAACTTTTTACCATTCAAGTAATAATCCTTTTTACTGTAACTCCTACCAAAATGGATGACTTCACATTTACTAACATTGTATTCCATCTGCCAGACCTTTGCCCACTCACTTAAAGTATCTATGTTCCTCTGCAAAGTTTCACAGTCCTCTGCACACTTTGCTCTGCCACTCATTTTAATATCATCGACAGACTGCATGTGGTCTCCAACTCCAAATCATCAACAGAAATTGTAAATAATTGCAGTCCCAGCACTGATTCCTGAGGCACACCACTTGTCACTGATTGCCAACTAGAGTGGCACTCATTTATCCCCACTTTTTGCTTCCTGTTAGTCAACCAATCCTCTATCCCTGAAGAAGAGTTTATGCTCCTGCTCCTCGGATGCTGCTGACCGACTGTCCTTTTCTAGAGCCACACATTTTGACCCTCAACCCTCTATCCGTGTTAATATATTGCCCGTAACGCCATGCATATTTATCTTGTGCAGCAGCCTCTTATGTGGCACCCTATTGAAGGCCTTTTGGAAATGCAGGTACACCACATCCACTGGGTCCCTGCTGTCCACCTTACTTGTAATGTCTTCATAGAATTCCAAATGGATTGGTTCAGCGTGACCTGCCCTTCATGAATCTATGCTGCGTTTGCCCAACAGGACAATTTCTACCTAGATGCCTTGCTATTTTTTTCCTTAGTAATAGATTCAAGCGTCTTTCCCACTACAGAAGTTAAGCTAACCAGTCTATAATCCCCCATCTTTGTCCACCACCCTTTTTAAAAGTGGTGTCACATTTACTGTTTTCCAATCTGCTGGGACTGCTCAAGGGTCCAGTAAAGTTTGGAAAGTTACCACAAGTGCACTTGCTATTTCTCCCGCCATCTCTTTTCGAACCCTGGTGTGCATTCCATCAGGGCCAGGAGACCTTTCCATCCTGAGCTCCATTAGCTTGCCCAACGCTACCTCTTCCATAATAATGATTGTTTTCAGTTCCACACCTACCTTCGTCTGCTTGCTAATTACTGACATGTTATTTGTATTCTCCACTGTGAAGACAGGCACAAAATACCTATTCAATGCCTCAATAAAGGGATGACAAGAATTGTGGGTGACTTAAACTGGAGAAACTAGATTAATCAGATTGACAGTAGTCACCAAGATGAAGAGTTCATAGAACGCTTTTGAGATAAATTCTGGAACTGAGCAGACAAGTTCTATTAAACCTGGTATTGTGTAGTGTGATAGGATTAAATATCCTAAGTAATAGCTATTACAATATATTTGAATTATGTTTATAAAGGAGAAGATTGTGTATTTTAAACCGAAGCAAGGCCATTGTGTGATCATGAAAGCTGAAGTAGCTGACATAAGCTGGTATACTGGGGTATGGGATAGATCAATGGTGATGTTTTTAAAGGGATATTTCAGAATATTCAGCATAGTATGTTCCTTCTACGAAGAAAAAAGATATTTTAAAAGGGAGGCTTCATCGTTTGAGGTTAACTAAAGAAGTTAGGAAAAGTAGAAAACTTTGGAAGAAGAATATAATTGAGCAGCAGAATGTGAAGAATAGCAGAGAATGACTAAAAGGTTAATGAGGGTAGAGCAATTAGAGTAAGAGAAAAAAACTAGCTAGGATGCACAATGTTAAGAGTTTCTACAGGTATTTAAAGAGGGAAAACTGAAAGTAAAATCAGTGATGGTCCTCTGGAGAGTGAGAAACAGCAGTTAATAGTAGATAATAAGGAATTGGCGGATAAAGTAAACAAATATTTTGCTTCTTTGTTCACCATTGAAAGTAAAAAAGGTTCTATTAACAGGTGTAAATCAGGAAGTGGAAGTATGAGAGAAACTCAGCAAATTTACAATCATGAGGAAAGCAGCTCTCAGCAGGCTCATGGACCTGCAGACTGACACAGTTCTGGGTCCAGAAGGACTTCACAGAGGGTATTGGAAGAGTTTACTAATGAGAAATTAAATGCATTTGTGTTAAATTTCCAAAATTCGCTTGACTCAGGAAAGGTTCTGTCAGACTGGAAATGAAACATCTAACCCCACTCTTGAAGAAGGGAGGGAGGCAGGAAACATGAAGCTAGTGAGCTTTGATATCTGTCATAGGGAAGATGATAGGATTTCTCATTAATGAGATGATAGCTGCACACTCAAAAGGTGGTGGACTTACTATATATCTTCCTGCTTGTAAATCAAGAGAGAAAAAGGTTATCAAGGGGAGATGGGAATGTGGAGTTTGAAACACAAACAGATCTTATTGAATGTAGAGCTGGCTCAAGGGGCCGAGTGGTCAACTTTTGTTCCTGTTTCAGACGTTTTGATGTAAATTAGAATTGGAAATTTTGTTTTCAATTAATGTTTCTTTCTCTCAGAATATTATATCTGAACATTTGTATTCTGTGTTTCCTGATATGTTTACTAACCAGATATTGATTTTGCTTTATTGGTTGAAAGTAGATTTGCAATGAGATTAGCTGAAATTACTTCATCTTGTAAACATCAAGATAAACAAATATGGTTCCACTCATGGTTTCAAACATTAACTTCTCTGAAAAAAGGCCAAACTCGCTTCCTCTATTTCTATGAAAAGCTTTGTTCCTAAGCAATTATATTTAGCTAAAAAGGTTGACCATTCTGCAATATAGATGTCAGCATGTTACTCAGCATACGAATGTCACTCTGCTTAGATACTCTTCAGGTCCATCCAAATGGTATGGAGTACTTGTACTCCTCACAAACAAAAGATTATTTAACCTGGTACAGTGTACTTTCAACTGATCTGGATGACAATGGCCTTGTATTCAAAGAATCACCAAGGTCAATGGTGCAAAACAAAACCCTTCGGCCAGTCGGGTTTAAATCTGTTAAAAACAAGGACGTAACTATTCTAATCCCATTTTCTAGCACTTGGCCCGTAGCCTTGTATGTCTTGGCATCACTAGAGTGCTTCTGAATAATTTTTAAATGTTATGAGGGTGCCTGCTTCAACCACTCTGACAGGCAGAGAGTTCCGGATATCCACCACCCTCCAGATGAAATAAACTTCCCTTCCCATTCCCTCTAAACTTCCTGCCCCTTACCTTAAACCTATCTTACCTTAAATTCTTGACAGTAATGATTGAAATTTTTCAGCCAGTTGACAAAAGGCTGCAAGGTGAGAAGCTAACAGTTCTGGCAAGCAAAAGGATCATGAAGAGTCACCTCGGGGCTGATGGATTGCCAACATTGAGAAACTTTAGCAGTGTGGCTAACTGAACCACTTACTAACAGCTTCCCACTCTGCACTGCCTTTTTGCCTATTTTCAAATGGTGTGTAGCTGGATGGTAAGCCACCAGATAAACACGGTTGGTCCTCGCAGCAGTTCCATGGTGAGAATTTGTGCTGTGCTCTTTTAATAGGCACTGCATGGCCCACCCTGTAGCACTGATGTAACAGCCGACCCACACCCCAAACACCAACCCCAGCCTCAGCCTCAGCAGTAATTGGCTAATGCCAACAAGCTGACATCCCAGGATCCTATTGCCCACGAAAGTGGGTTCAACTTCTGCTTTTTGTCTTCACAGCAGGACTTCAGTTTGGCCGAGAAAAATCAGCCTAAAACATTTTATATAGTGAGAGTGGATACCACGTTACTCATGTTTAATCTGAACAATTTGTAGTCTAATTTCTTTGTGATTTCACTTTGCTCAGAATTCTATTTGTCCCTTACATCTATTGGAGCACTATATTCTTATCCTTATATAGTAATTACCTGTTAGTGTTGTTGAACATAATTTAACTTGTTTGACTCCCAGATTTAACTGGTGATCTTTTGGTTCAGATATCTAAATAAAAGACTTCAGATGATTATTGTTTGGTCTATTGTTAACAGCAACAAATATCACAGAAGGAAATTAATTCACTTTTACTTCAGCGGAAACAATCTACATTATAATCCTTTAAGTATTTGAGTTCTTAAAAGTTTTAAAATAAATGGGTTGATGCCCCCATTAAAATAATAAACAGATATTATAAGTGTTCCTTCAGTGCACTAAAACTGTAGAGAAAATAATTTCTAAGTTACAGTACTAGTGCTTTGTACCTATTTGCCTAAACCGCTTATTTGCAGTTTCCTTAAAGATGCAAAATAGTTTCTTTAAAGTGATATGGATATCATAAATAATGAAACAAAGATCGGAGAATGTGCACATAAATTAGAAGAAAATGATCAATAAAGCTTTAAGATCATAATTTTAATTTTTACATCAAAGAATCCATCAAAGAACCTTCATCTGAAAAGAGGTAGTAGTATGTGTCAAAATCAAGTAGTCCTTTTTAAAATTAAGTACTTGTCTTAAAATTAACTAAGATTATACACTAGATTAAACACTTGTCAGCAATTCTTTGCTGATGAGCTGCTCAGCTGGGTTTCTATTTATTCCAGAGTAGTGGGTATTGCTGACAACACCAACATGCATTACCCGTCATTAACCCCCTTGAAAACATGGTGGCTTGCTGCCTCCTTGAAAGGCTGCAGTCCACGTGATACTGGAACGCCCTCAATGCTGCATCTGCATTGATAGAGATAGCTATTCCACAAAATGCACACTCTGAGGAAGCATCCTGGTACAGTGGCAGTCACCTGTTTTTCTGCCAGGTAAGTTGGCAATGAAATGAAAAATAAGATTTTCAGAGAACTATTATCATTGGTTATGACTGTGTGCCATTGGCATTGTAATGTTAATATGGGCATACCTGGCATTAATGATGCTGTATGGTTTCTTGCAGTGACAAATGCCCAATCTGAACTGTTGAATGGGTGTGATGTATCTGAAATGTAAGGTGAAGGAATAATGTAGTGACACTTGAAATTTTAGCTAACTAAGTAGAACATGAGCAGCAGGTCATCTATGTATGATTTCAGTTGCATGATCCTTGCCGCATGACGTGTGTTCTACTGTGGGTGGGAGGAGAAAAGGCTGGGAATTGGTTACTTGATGAATTGGGGAATAAATTGATCTTTGTTGGAGTGTCCCTACCTCTGGATCAGAAGATCCAGTTTCAAGTCCAACCTACTCCACAGGTGGAGCATAAGATGTCTGAACAGGTTGCTTAATAATTATCTATGAATGCAAAGTAACTGTAAACCTGTACCATATCCTCACTGCACATGTAAGCATACTGAAACAAATGAATATTTGTCTGTTTGGTAGTTAGAAGTCAAGCGGTTATGCATCCTAGCAAAAGTTAACGATCATTCAAATTTCAAAGGATCTTGTGGAACAGTTCTACTTTTGAATTTCCTGACTGAATTCTGGAATAACTTAAAAGATTGCATTACTTGTTGCTAATAAGAAGTGGAACAATTGATGCCAGTTTTTCAAATTACAATGATGAAAATAATCTTTCAAAATGAAGAGCATCCGAGAAAAGAAGAAATAATGTTGGTACTTCGAATGAAAAGAAAGATCACACTTGCATTCTGGTAATCCAACCTAGAAAGGAAGTTGATCACCAAATCTGGTAAATTGCCATGGAAATGTCAATTAGAAACAGGAAGAAATACGTTTAGTCCAACTTGAAGTGTTTATTTGCACAGGTGGTACATGTAACAGATGGCTGCCTAACATAGCAAAAGCATTTGGTTTGGGGGAAATAAAGTTTATTGCCCGTTAGCATGACAATATATTTCACTTGATTTTCCATTTACTTTCCATTATTGGATTATTAATATCCTGTTCTACTTAACACAGCTAGCACTTACTAAACCTTGCTATACAGAAAAAAATAACTTCCTTTGAAATACCTTTTCCAGTTTTCAAAGGATCAGTTCTCTCCACTGAATCACACATTCTATTCTTTAGATATTGCTGGCAAAACACTCTTCATGTTTATGTAAATGTTTGTCATTGAAAGAAGGTGAGCAAATGAAATGCACTTTGTAAGAATCAAAATGATATAATTTATCCAGAGTCAGTTTTGTGTCAGAACCAAACACTTGTGGATTTCATAAAAGAATGAGGTTTGTCTTTTTATGCTCAAATTGTAATGCATTTTGATTACTTCTGTCAAGTTGTGCTTCCTTTGTCAGCCAGTGATGTTTTTGCTCTCAGATGATCATTGACAAGAGCCTGAATCTTTGCTAGTGTTAGCACATGGAATCATAGAATTCCTATAGTGTAGATGCAGAACATTCGACCCATCGAGAGCACACTGATCCTCTGAGGAGCATCTCACCCAGACCCACTCCCTTACCTTATGCCTGTAACTCTGCATTTCCCCTGGATAGTCCACCAAGGAAAGGAAGATAAGTTGAAAAAACCTTGGGTGACAAGAGATCAAGAACATCTAGTCAAGAGGAAGAAGGAAACTTACTTAAGGTTGATAAGGCAAGGACCAGAGCTTTCAAGGGTTACAAAGTAGCCAGGAAGGAGCTGAAGGATGAACTTAGGAGAGCCAGAAGGGGGCATGAAAAAGCTTTAGAGGGCAGGATTAAGCAAAACCCTACACTTATATGAGGAGCAAGAGGATGGCCAGAGTGAGGGTAGGGCCGATCAGGGACAGTGGAGGGAACATGTGCCTGGAGTCGGAGGAAGTAGAAGAGGTCCTTAATGAAAACTTTGCTTCAGTATTCACAACTGAGAGGGACCTTGACATTTCTGAGGACAGTGTGAAACAATCTGTGCTCAAACAGGTTGATGCTAGGAAGGAGGATGTGCTGAAAATTTTGAAAAATGTAAGGATAGGTAAATCTTCTGGGCCAAATGGGATATACCCTCGGATACTACAGAAAGTGAGGGAAGAGATTGCTGCACCTAGGGCGATGATCTTTGCATCCTCACTGTCCATTGGAGTAATAACAAATGATTGGAGGGTGCCAAATGTTATTCTCTTGTTCAAGAAAGAGAATAGGGATAATCTTGGGAATTACAGACCAGTCAGTCTTAAGTCAGCGGTGGGCAAATTATTGGAGAGGATTCTGAGAAGCAGGATTTATGATTATTTGGAAAAGAATAGTTTGATTAGAGATAGTCAGCATGATTTTGAGAGGGGCAGGTCATGCCTCACAAGCCTTGCTGAATTCTTTGAGGATGTGACAAAACACATTGAGGAAGGTGGAGCAGTGGATGTAGTGTTTATGGATTTTAGCAAGGTATTTGAAAAGGTTCCCCATGGTAGGCTCATTCAGAGAGTAAGGAAGCATGGGATGCAGGGCAATTTGGCTGTCTGGATACAGAATTGGCTGGCCCATAGAAGACAGAGGGTGGTTGGAAATTGGAAAGTATTCAGCCTAGAGCTTGGTGCCCAGTGATGTTTTGCAGGGATCTATTCAGGGACCTCTGTACTGTGTGATTTTTATAAATGATTTGGATGAGGAAGTGGAATGGTGGGTTAGTAAGTTTACCAATGACATGAAGGTTGGTGGAGTTGTGGATAGTGTGGACGGCTGTTTGGAGTTGCAGGGCGACAATGACAGGATGCAGAACTCGGCTGATATGTGGCAGCTGGAGTTAAATATGAAAGAGTGCGAAGTGATTCTGGAAAATTCAATTTGAGTGCAGGATTCTTGGCAGTGTTTGGAACAGAGGAATCTTGGGGTCCACATCCATATATCCCTCAAAGTTGCGACCCAACTTGATAAGATTGTTAAGAAGGCATATGGTGTTTTAGCTTTCATTAGCAGAGGGATTGCGTTAAAGAGCTGTGAGGTTATGCTGCAGCTCTATAAAGCCCTGGTTAGACCAAACTTGGAATACTGTGTTCAGTTTTGGTCACCTCATTATAGGAAAAGTGTGGACGTTTTAGAGATGGTGCAGATGAGATTTGCCAGAATGTTGCCTGGATTGGAGGGCATGTGTTATGAAGAAAAGTTGAGGGAGCTAGGACTTTTCTCACTGGAGTGAAGACGGAAGAGAGGTGACTTGATAGAGGTGTACAAGATGTTGAGAGGCATAGGTAGCGTGGATAGTCAGTGACTTTTTCCCATGGCAGAATAGTCTATCACGAGGGAGCATAATTTTAAGGTGATTAGAGGAAGGTTTAGGGGACATGGCAGAGGTAGGTTCTTTACATAGAGAATGGTGGGTGCGTGGAATGCACTGCCAGCAGTGGTAGTACAGTCAGATACATTAGGGACATTTATGCGACTTTTGGATTGGTACATGGAAGATTGTACAATGAGGGTATGTAGGTTAGTTTGATCTTAGAGTAGGATAAAATGTCGGCCCATTTTAGGGCTGAATGGCCTGTACCATGCTGTATTGTTCTATGTTCTAGACACCATAGCAATTTATCAAGGCCAATCCACCTAACCTATACATCTTTGGACTGTGGGAGGAAACTGGAGCATCGAGTCACAAGGAGAATGTGCAAACTCCACACAGACAGTCACCCAAATGTGGAGTCAAATGCAGGTCCCTGGCACTGTGAGGCAGTAGTGCTAACCATTGAGCCAGCGTTCTGCCCAAAAGAAGCTGCATGCGATATTACAAGTGGTCAATCATGAGCCTTGGTGGGATGGAAGTGCTTTAGCACAGAGAGTGAGTGTGAGGTTGTGCAGAGCACAGAAAGTCACTAACCATCCTACAGCACTGCTGCGCTTTGTTCCAGACCACAGACAGGACACTGATCCAGTGGCTATTTTAACCATGCTGGCAGTGTTTGACATTGTGCACTGTTGGTATTGAAATGGTGTCTGTGACATGAATAGAATCAGGTCCTGACACCAGAATTTTGGCCATTTCAGAGCACAAGACATTGCTTGACAATGCCATGGAGGCGTGTTGCACACTTAATGAGTTGAGCAGAGGACAATCGCTTGGGATTACGCACAAGAGCTCACAGATAGAAACCCTCTACAAAACTTCCCGAATTTGACACTTAGTTGATCTTCAGCAGAAGTTTGCTGTCATCTGTCCATTTGTCTAAATGAGCCCATGTGAAGTAATAGGTAGAACAGGTAATCAATATACAGACAACCAAAAACCCAGTAATTGGCAATTTCACAGGTCAGGAAGCCCAAGTTAAAATCCCACCTGCTCCAGAGTTGTGTCATGACATCTCGACATGAGTTGACACAGCAAAGAGTATCTTGGCTCATTTGGTGGAAACTCTGTTCAATTGTGTGGGATAGCACTTCCAGATTGAAACAAAAGACATAATAAGAGCTATCAGCGGAAATAGCTTGGTTAAGAGTGCATTAGACTGAAGATATAAAGAGGTGCAAGTGAGTACTGCAGGTGCTGGAGATTAGAGCCAAGAGTGTGGTGCTGGAAAAGCACGGCCGGTCAGGCAGCATCCAAGGAGCAGCAAAATTGATGTTTCGGGCACAAGGCCTTCATCAAGAATGAAGGGCTTTTGTTCGTCATGATGAAAGGCTTTTGCCTAAAACGTAGATTTTCCTGCTCCTCGGAAGCTGCCTGACCAGCTGAGCTTTTCCAGCACCACACTCTTGGCTGAAGATATAAAAAGATAGGAAGACTGAAGAATAAAAATGAAAAGCCTTGAGTTTCTAATCAAATGCTCAACTTTGTCTACTTCACAGAGAAGAGGGAGAAGTGAACGATTATTGACTTGACAACATCTACTAATGTGTAAGAGTAATGAACTCTGTAAAATCTGTGCTTTATTCTTTGGCCTATTGAGGCTGTTGTTGAGTTGGCTGGTCAAAGACCATAATGAAATGTGGAGCAGTGTTGAACGACTGATTGGCCTACTGCTCCTATTTTCTATGTTTCAAGAATAATCCGTTGGCCAAAGTGTTGTTTTTTCATAAGCCAATCACTGCAGAAGTATCTTTTTTTCCTGAAAAAGGTGTTGTGTGTGTGTGTGTCAGATAGAGAGAGAGAGCTTGTTGTGTGTTTTGGGGTTATTTAGAATTATTGAATAAGTATAGTTTTGATTATTATTTTTTTAAGAAACCTGGGGATATTGTTGTTCAAAACATGATACAGGGAAGGTATTTAAGTAGTCATCTTGGTAACTTGAAAAAGTATTGTTACTTGACTAGATGACCTATGGAGTAGTGGGACTAGAATGTACACTGCTCCATCCTTGATCATAACACAAGCGTCCTGAACGTGTATTTGCAAAGATAGCTACAGTTTTACCATTAATATATCACAATGTGGGCATTGTTTGTAATATCCTTATCATAGTTCTCATTGGCCTGCGTTCCTACCATTAGCTTATTACATACCAGAATGTGAAAGCCCTCTTCAGTGCCTATTGGAAAACAATGTAGAATAATGAACTCTTCCTGAGGGATTTAAATGATACCTTGACCCTAGGACTGCCAAACATCATAAATTATTTAAAGAAGCCCACAAAAAGCTTTGGAGGCTCAGTCTTTTGAGTAAATTTAAGGTGGAGATTGACGTAACAGTGTTGTAGATGGTTATGGGCATCAGTGAGTATAAGGCATTCAGCTGATTAGTCAATCCTGATGGTACAGAATGGCCTACTCTTGTTCCTACATCCATGCAGATGAATGTCTGGTATTTTCAAAGTAAACAATATGGTGTGCAGCAATGGCTATTGGAACCTTTGCATGAACTGAGGATAGAACAAGTGCTATAAACTACATGGATAAACCAGGACCCTTAGTGGACAGAGTGCAAAGTTTTGAATTATCATTAAACAGAAAATTATCTCTGAGTTCAGGTCAAAACATATATTGCAATAATATTGCCTTAGACTCATTTGGAATGAAGGCAGTAGCAAGGCATAACGCCATGAGAACAACAAGATATGCTGAACAGCAATACCAGGTAAGCTATTGCTCGCAGAGTTGGGTCTACCCAGCAATTGTACTGAGCTCTATGCCCATTATTACTTTTCTTTGGACAAAGTAATAACCTGTTTTGTTATTTGCCAAGGATCACTTGTTTGATTTGGGTCATTTTTGTGAGCAACAAAACCATAAGAGGCTGCAGTGTATGTTTTAATAAAACTGTGTTCAATCAGCTGTGCATAAATAAGAATTAGTCAGAGATCTATCAGACTGTCACAAGCTTTATGTGTAGTTTTAGCAGCTGACATATAGTGTGAATTTCTGCACTTTGAAGAAAGAATAGAAAGGTGCTATATTATTTGAATGGAGAGAGACTGCAGAACCCTTCAATGAAGAGGTCTAAGAGTACATGAATCATAAAACATTAGTCTGCAGGTCCAACAAGCAATTCAGAAGACAAGTAAAATGTTGTTTATTACAATGGGAACATGAAAAGAGAGGAGTAATGAGAAAGCTGTATAGAGCTTTGTTGAGATCAAATATGGCATACTTTGTACGGTTTTGGTCTCCTTACTGAAGAATGTAAGTGCATTAGAAGCAGTTCAGAGAATATTCACTCAACTGATTACTAGAATGCAGGGGGTTATCTGAAGAGGAAAGGTTGAGAGTTTGGTCGTGCACCCATTGGAGTTTAGAAGAATGAGACACGATGCACAAGATTCTTAGGGCATTGTTTCCACTTACTGCACACTTGAGAATAAGAGAACCCATTAAGTTTAAAAAGTAATGATTATCTATTTAAGATTGCGTTTGGGAGAAATTATTTTCTCTGAGGATTATTCGTCTGTGTAATTCTGTTCCCGAGAGTGCAGTTGAGGTGAGTAATCAAATATTATGCAATGTCAGACTCCATTTCTTATAATTTGACCAACAAGAGTCTGAAAAGAAAGTGGACTTTAGACCTCTGTGAGACTAGGTAAGATTTCCTGCTCCTATTTCTTGTGCTTAATGCAAACTCCCAGTTGGGCTGTGATGAAATTCTTACGTCTGAGCTGTTACTTGATATGATCTTAGGTAGTGGCACTGAAGCTGTGCTCTTTACACTGGAGGCTCTGTGACAAGAGTTGATGAACAGCAGACCCATTCACTTGGATATTGTGTGTTGCCTGCGTGCACTTGTGTAGAGGAACATTTTAATGTAATTGGAATCCTCTAGTTTTCTTCGTCGAATTTTCAACAGAATTCTTGAGGAATTTAAAGTAAAGGCTAAAAACTCTGATTGTGCTGCTGATCCAGTGAAGTTGTTGTAGAAGACCAGAAAAGCCCCTTTGATAACAGGGCTATTGTTTCATGAACCATATAAATTCTTTCCAACAATCCAAGCTCTTTACCACCATGGTACGTATAATAGAATTTGCATCAGTTTGCTATTTTTATGCTGTTGTAATTTTTTTGCTCCGTCTTCCTTAATACTTTTTTTATGTCAGAATAGTGTTTATTTTATAATCAATGAGAACTCCCACTTTAGAGAGGGAGCGAAACATAGCCCTTGTAACCAAAGGGATTAAGGGGGTTGGAGGGAACAAGAGGATGGGACACTGCGATTTCCTGATCAGCCATGATCATACTGAATGGTGGGGCAGGCTCAAAGGGCCAATGGCACCTATTTTCTATGTTTCTGTGTTCAACTTCTGGAGAGAATGGATGTTTTTGAACGTGTGAACAGCGTGATATTCTAGCTCTTGCTTGGATTGCTATGGTAAGTTAGAATGTTTCTTCTAGACATCCTCTCAAAATCTCATATCATTTGACTCCAGTCCAATATTTCCTCAAATGCTCTCATACATCATGGCAGCACCACTGTCCCTGTAGCCCCCTGCGCTACCTGCCAACTTGCTCAGGACACTTCCCATCTGCACCAACAGCCACTCACACCTCCCTTCATACCTGCTCCTCTCTCATTCCAGGAGGTGTAGAGATGGGGGTGCGCTGCCCAACATTTGGCTGTTGGCCCTAAATAGAGAAATCTGACTCTGACCACTCTGAAAAGAGATCCTGGACTCGTATCTGAGGCTGCCCTTGACATGCTGTGTAGGGAACCCCTGAGCAAAGTCTATCCCTTTGGGTTTGCCAGAGGTTTGCTACCAAGCATTGCTAGCTTCCTGGCTTTGTGTCTGATCAAAATGGCATAGCAAGACTGCACTAATTTGAGGCTGGTGTCTCCAGCTGAGGGGGAGGGAAATGCAATGCAAGGCACTAATGTTGTGAACAGCATGGTAGGCTGAGAGTAAGTGAGTGCTAAGAGAGCAGGTGAAGAGCCTAGAGAAGCAGCCTATTCATTTCTGCGAATTGGGTGCATGTCCCTGAGTGCAGTGTCCTTGCAGCAGCATTATAATGATGTATGCCATGACAGCCTTCGAGGCTGGCGAATGCAGGATGCCACTGTCTGTGGATGTGGAAAGTGTGTGGCCGGTGATCACAGAGATGTTGGTACTTTTTCCCTTGGCAGACTTTCCCAACTTCAAGCTTGTTTTATGCAGCACGTTGTGGCATTAATAAATCATTTAATCATGGTTCCCTTGTTCAAGAAGGGGAGTAGGGATAACCCTAGTAACTATAGGCCGGTGAGTCTCACTTCTGTTGTGGGCAAAGTCTTAGAGAGAATTGAAAGGGATAGGATATATGAACATCTGGATAGGAATAATGTGATCAAGAATAGTCAGCATGGTTTTGTGAAGGGCAGGTCATGCCTCACAAACCTTATTGAATTCTTTGGGAAGGTGACTAAGGAGGTGAACGAGGGTAAAGCGGTAGATGTAGTGTATATGGATTTTAGTAAGGCGTTTGATAAGGTTCCCCATGGTAGGCTACTGCAAAAAATACGGAGGTATGGCATTGAGGGTGAGTTGGAGGTTTGGATTAGGAATTGGCTGGCTGGAAGAAGACAGAGGGTAGTAGTTGATGGTAAAGGTTCATCTTGGAGTGCAGTTACTAGCGATGTTCCGCAAGGATCTGTTCTGGGGGACCGTTGCTGTTTGTCATTTTTATAAATGACCTGAAGGAGGGGCTAGAAGGTTGGGTGAGCAAGTTTGCGGATGATACAAAAGTCGGTGGAGTTGTTGACAGTGAGGAAGGATGTGGCAGGTTACAGCGGGATATAGATAAGCTGCAGAGCTGGGCAGAAAGGTGGCAAATGGAGTTCAATGTGGGTAAGTGTGAGGTAATTCATTTTGGTATGAGTAACACAGAGATGGCATACTGGGCTAATGGTCGGATACTTGGTAGTGTGGATGAGCAGAGGGATCTTGGTGTCCACGTACACAGATCTTTGAAAGTTGCCACCCAGGTAAATAGTGCTGTGAGGAAGGCATATGGTGTACTGGCTTTTATTGGTAGAGGAATTGAGTTCCGGAGTCCTGAGGTCATGTTGCAGTTGTATAAGACTCTGGTGCGGCCGCATTTGGAGTATTGTGTGCAGTTTTGGTCGCCATACTATAGGAAGGATGTGGAGGCACTGGAACGGGTGCAGAGGAGGTTTACCAGGATGTTGCCTAGTATGGTAGGAAGATCGTATGAAGAAAGGCTGAGGCACTTGGGGCTGTTTTCATTGGAGAAAAGAAGATTTAGGGGTGACTTGATAGAGGTGTACAAGATGATTAAGGGTTTAGATAGGGTTGACCATGAGAACCTTTTTCCACGTATGGAGTCAGCTATTACGAGGGGGCATAGCTTTAAATTAAGGGGTGGTAGGTATAGGACAGATGTTAGGGGTAGATTCTTTACTCAACGAGTCGTGAGTTCATGGAATGCCCTGCCAGTAGCAGTGGTGGATTCTCCCTCTTTATGGGCATTTAAATGGGCATTGGAAAGGCATGTGGAGGATAGTGGGCTAGTTTCGGTTAGGTGGGCTTGGATTGGCGCAACATCGAGGGCCAAAGGGCCTGTACTGCGCTGTATTTTTCTATGTTCTATGTTTAGCAAAGCAACAATGGCCCTTTAATTGATAACTTGTTGCTGCCTTGCAAGAATCTAGTCATGCCACTTGTAAAAAGCATAAAAGATGGTGCAAGCCACTCCAAATGTGGAGATGGGTCTTACTGCACTTATTGTCTGCTTCTGCCACACATCTCACATAGTGAGAGATCAGTGTTAAATTTTGTCCATTGTATCCATTATAGAAGAAGCTGTAAATGTAGCTTTAGTTGATTTCTTTCAGATACTTTCAAGATCTTCTGTTGCTCATTCTCTTGGAGGGAATGTTTCAGATATGGCACATTTATTGTGCATTTGGAGAAGCAGGAGTTGCAACATCTTTTTGCCCATCCAGACTAATTTATGAAAAAGTGCTTTGACTCTTGATGGAAGAAACTTGCGTGAATTATTTTCTGAGGGTCAAGAGTCTTTGAAATTTTCTTCCTCAAAACACCATTGATGCAGAGACTTTCAAGATTTAAAAGCAGAGGTAGATTTTTGATTATCAAGGGAATCAAGGAAACCAAATGTGAAATTGAGGTTAAAATCAGATCAACTGTGATCATATTCAATGGTGAAGGGCTGAATGGCCTAATCTTGTTCTTTGTATGCTTGTAATATTTTCAAGCGTCGGATCATCATTAGCTTTGGAATGGAGGAAAGGTACACAGTTGACTTAAGAAAATTATCCAAACAGAACAACTTGGATTTTTTTTTAATGTTGGTAAATAACAGGACTGACATTTCAAAATGAGTTCTGCTTTATTTCTATCCTCTGTGTGTTAAGGATTTTAAGCTACAGCCTGCTAACATATGTTACCTATTTAAGGTCATTTCTTTTGAGGCTTAAAATTTGGCAATCCAAGAAACTGCTTACCTAACACTTCCAGTTAGAGCTGGTCTTGCTATTTGTAATCATGAAAGGTCTTTCGATTTGTGACCACTGGAAGAATCCATTGTACAAATAGCAGACTCACTGCAACCGAATCACATCTCTTTCAATGGATGTCACTCTCTCAGTTTAGCTTAAACCCTGCAACCAAGAATAATATTGAAAGAAAATCTCTGTGTTACACATGCTATTTGTTGAATAATGTCTCCAGTTAAACTTTGCAGTCAGAGAGAAACAGTTTCATTTAGAGTTCAGGTCATTTTTGGGTTGTAAAGGCTAAAGCTTGCTCCTCCAAATTCAACACACTTGTACTTAATATTACAAAAAAGTACTGGATACTGATCCTCCTTCACATGAAAAATACGTCATTTATTTCAAATGGAAGACATGGAAGGACGTTGGAGATGAAATTTGAGGGTGATTTTAACTGCAGTTGACACATATTGTTCTAACCTCCTGTAGATAACAAAGAGAAAATAAGGCAACAACTTAATAGAACTAGCGACAGTATTTTGTTGTTACTTAATCAACAGTCCCTGCTTTGAATACCTGTCCCTGAAACCTTTTATATTCTAGACATATTTTTATAGTCTTCGACTAGAAGCTAATGCATTCCTGGTCTTATGCCCCTGTTATAAGGGAAGATTTATGGAGCTAAAATCATGATGATTCAACTCTTTAAAATTGTAAGAGCCATGACTAATGGAACAATGTGGTGAGTATTTGACATGGTTGTGAATGCAAAAACTAGAGAACATAGTTCAAAATTAAAATGCATAAGGAAAGCTGCAGCTCTGAATGTTTTCTCCCCAGTACCATGGATATATGAATTTAATGCAGTTAATGCTTCTTTAAATAAGTGCAAAATGATTGTTTAGTTCAGAATAAAAATAAGCTTTAGTTGGACTTAAATATAGCCAGAGATTATGGAATGCATGTTAGATGTGCCTGTCTGATCATGCAGAAAGTATTGATTTAAAATGACAGATTTATAATACTAGAGAGGGGCAGGCATGGTAAGGAAAATTAGTGTCACTGAAAGGAGCGGAAGAGGTGATGAATCTCAAGCAAACAAATCAATGGCAAGGCTGAATGGGACTCAGGATATGAGTGAGGACAGATTTATAGTAGGATAAAGTAAATCCTACTATACTTTAAATAGGATGTTCTATTTAGTGAATGTATGTCTGGGGAGCTGAAGTTGGTAATTAGCACATCATCTGCTATATTAGAGATGAAGTTAAAAATCACACACCAGGTTATCATCCAACAGGTTTATTTGGAAATATTAGCTTTGGAAGTAAAAGCTAGTGCTTCCAAATAAACTGTTGGACTATAGCCTGGTCTTGTGTGATTTTTAACTTTGTTCACCCCAGTCCAACACTGGCACCTCCACATCATGTGAGAGATGGTCCATGTTCCTGATATTTGGAGTGACCACGCATGCAGGAAGTGTCTCCTGCTGGAGCAACTTGAGCTCTGGGTTCCCGAGCTTGAGCAGCAGCGGGGACACTGTGGTGTTTTCAGAAGGCAAGTGTTTTCTGGATAGCACATTTCAGAATGTGGTCACCCTGCATCTTCAGGAAATGCATGCAGAGACAGAATGACCGCTAGGCAGAAGAGGGCGATCAGGCAGGTTGTGAGGGAATTCCCTGAGTCCATCTTACTTACAAACCAATTTTAGCCTGAGAAAATCACGAGAGCCAAGCTGCCTATGTGGATGCTAGCCAAAGCCAGGGCTATGGCACTGTATGTGATTCTGCTGTTCATATATGAAAGAAGCGAAAGGGCAGTAGTGGTTGGGGTTTTGTAAGTGAGGACTATAGATAGAAACTTCTGCAGCCATAAATATGACTTAGATGTTGTCTTAACTATTCGGTGCCAGAGTCATAGAAGACATGTAATGGCTGCAGGTCATTCTGACACAGCAACAAAGTGCAAAGCAAATCTGAGGGAGTTAGGTAGGGATTTGAAAAGCAGGACGTCAAATGTCATCATCTCTGATTGTTCCTCATGCCTCACAGTAATGAGATCAAGAGCCTTAGTCCCACCTGCCTGTGCTTGGTCCATATCCCTCCAAAGCAAGTAGAATAAAGAAAGACCCAATGCTTCTTTTTTAAATAGGTGAAGTACAAGAAAATAACAAGGGACAGCATGAAGCCCATTTGGGAACATAGAGGCAACCTGTATATGGACTCAGAAGATGTGGTCATTGTCCTCAATGAGTACGCTACATCAGTTTTCACAATGGAAAAGGACAATGTAGGTGTAGACATCTGGACAGAGGATTGTGAGAAACTAGAAGAATGTAGTGCACAGAATGAGAAAGTACTTTTGTGCTTAGCAGCCTTAAAAGTAGATAAATCTACAGGCCTGAATGAGAAGTATTCCAGGTTGCTAAGGGAGGCAAGGTATGGGATGTCAGGAGCCCTGTGTGTAATTTTGAAATCCATGCTGATGATAAATGAGGTGCTCGCTGTTCAGGACTGTTAATATCTCATTTTTTAAAAAAAAAACAGGAAGAGATACATCAGGAAATGACAGGCTGGTTAGTTTACCTTCACTGCCGCAGGAGTAGAAAGAATACTGAGAGATGCAATGTATTCACAATTGGAGAGAGAAGATTAATCAGGGTAATCACCATGAGTTTGTTACCCAAGGTCATGTTTGACAAATTTGATTGAATCTTTGAGTATAGTTGAAGGTACCATGCTCTACATGGACTTCAGCAAAGGTTTTAATAAAGTTTCTGTTGGTGGACTGGTCAAGAAAGTGAAAACTGATGGGATCCATGGAGAAGAGGCAGATTGTATTCAAAATTGGTTGAGAGAAAGTAAGCAAAGGGTGATGGTAGAGGAAAGTTTCTGTGACGAGATCTGTTTCTCGTGGGGCTCTGCAGGACATGATTTGGATTTTAATGTAGGCAGTAAGATCAAGAAGTTCACAGGAAAATTGACAGAATGAGAAAAAATGAGAAAGCTAATCAAATGCAGGGAGATATCAGTGGTCTGGTCAGGTAGGCAGAACACAGTGGCAAATGCTGGAAAAATGTGAGGTAATATACTTGGGGACAGGAGGTCGAGGCTGTGGGGTGCAGATGCTCATAAAGTAAGGGATTATGCTCTGAATGGGAAGGTCCTGGAAAGCACCGAGGATAAGAGAGACCATGATGTGCATATTCTTGGATCCCTGAAGGTAGCAGAGCAGCTGTGTAAGGTAGTTGAGACCACACATGGGATGCTTGTCTCTATTAGTTGAGGCATAGAAGAGAAGGGCAAGGAAATTCCACTAGAGTTGTACAAAATGGTGGTTAGGCCACAACTGGAGTACTGCGTGCAGTTCTGGTCACCATACTTTAAAAACGGTGTGATCACACTAGAGAATATGCAGAGATTTATCGGAACACTGCCTGGGCTGGAGGGTCTGAGCGTGTGGAAAAATTGGATAGACTGGTGCTGTTTTCTTTTGGAACAGTAAAGATAAGAGTTGATCAAGTTGTATACAGATTATGAGAGACATAGGCACTCTTTTTCCATTATTGAAAGGGTCAATAACTAGATACAGAGCCTTCTACCTCTGAGCTTAAATTCAAGAGGAGGGTCGAGGAGAATTTCTTTTCACTCAGAGCATGGTCGTAGTCTGGATTTTACCTCCTGAAAGAATGATTGAGTCAGAAACTCCCATAACACTTTGACTGTATTTAGATATTCACTTACATTGCTATAACCTCCAGGGCTATGGGATAAAAGCTAGAAAACAAGATTAGTGCAATCAGATCTATGACTGGTGGAAATACTGGTGGAGTTAATTGGCTATTTCTGAGTCCATTCAGAATTGAATTGCGAAAATTTCAGATTGGACATGCGTTCTGAAGTTTTGAAAGATCGTTCTGAGGTCAAAAAGCATTCTTGCTGTCTTTTGCTTTGAAAGTTGAATTAATGGATAGTAGTTCAAATGGAACAAAAATGATCTTTGTATCTAAACAACATTTATGCTAAAATCAAAACGTTGCCAATCAATTCCCACACGGGTACGGGTTACTTTAAGATCAGCTCAAAGCCCTGTTATTTGACTAGAAAAGGAGAGAGCAGATAGGAAAAATCCCAAGATGAAGCCTACAGAGCAGATAGTATGTCAATTAAATTCACTTGGACCATCATATTTAATCGCATATGTATTCATTATTGTCAACTATTTGTGATACTTTAATATTCAAGGATAGTTGTTCATCTGACACTATTATGAGGGGGTTGGTAATCCATTGCCTTTTAGTTTTGGGAAACTTGAAAGGGATTTACATTGTATTTTTCTGGGTAAAATGCCTGAGAATGTTGTGTTCAATTTCCAACCAGCAGAATAAGGACTTAGCATTTTATATTATACATTAGTTGGCAGACAACATTCCTACCCTCTCGCATGCAAGCACCACAAGCATTGAGGCTATGATCATCCACCATCAGTTTCATTATGTTGGTCATATATGGTTGGATGTCAGAAAGTAGGGTCCCAAATAAGATTGTCTTCTCCCAGTTTAGTCAGGGCAGACATACCAGAGACGGACAGAAGAAACACAGTTGAAAAACTAACACGAAGACATGGAACATTGACATCAACTCATTGGAGACCGCATATTGTACTAAACAAGAGGGAGACAGAGTCTGTGTAGGTGTCCCAGAATTTTGACACTCAATCATGAAGAGGAAGAGCAGCAAAAGAAACAAACTATGTATGACCTGATAGCACATGACCTGACATCCCACACAACAACAAATACCCACCACGCCATGGAGCTTGTATTTTCTGAGTTGGCTTCTTCAGCCATCTTTGACTGAATGCTTCTGGAAGACAATCATCCTTGCCTGTGTTAATCAATGACAGTAGGCAGGCTGGCCCAGACTGAAGTAACTGTTTAGCAAACTTCTGTTTTGACTAATGTTCAGAGAAAATAAGTGGCTTTTTTTAATAGTTTGAGGAAAGAGGGAAAATAGACTGTTTATATCTTAATACTGTTCACGTTTTTGTTCATCTTGTTGAAATAAAACCAAACTCTCACGTACTTATCTCCAAACCCGAGATTCCTCGACCCCCCCATTTTTCTCTCAGCTTCCTTCCCACTCCCTTCCTAGCGGAAGGGCTTATGCCCGAAACATCAACTCTCCTGCTGCTCAGATCGTGCCTGACCTGCTGTGCTCTTCCAGCACCACATCTTTTGACTCTGACTCTCCAGCATCTGCAGTCCTCACTTACTCCCAACTGTTTGCTTCATCTATTCAACTATATATTTGGTCAACTATTGAAAGTTACATGAAAGCCCATGTGCTTTAGCTATCTCTGTTACTTACCGAGATGTTGGATGAACATGAAAACAATCAGATTCAGAACCTGGCAAAGAATGTAATGGAAATGCCCAAAAATGCACACCATTTTACTTTAGTTTGTAAGGATTAAATGATTACATGATTTTGACATTGATTAATTTTTTAGTTGTATCGTGCAAAGTATACTCTTGGTTGAGGAGTGCTATTTCATGACAGCACAGAGAAAATGTGTCCTACTCTTTCGAATTGTAAGGAATAGCAGGAAGAAATCAAAAAACAGATTTGATCACAAGCCATTATTGTCATCAGTACGACAACATAATTATTTATTCAAACCACCATATGTTTGGCAGTGCTGTATTTTGGAATAAATGTAATGTAACACTTACTTAACACATTGGTTTTTGGGTTTGCATTTGTGAAACTCAATCTCTTATTCATTCAGGCTGCAGTATTTGGTTTGGTTAGGTGCCAAGTGAATGTACCAAAAGGAGAACTTGCATCGTCAACAAGGTTTTTATGTGCATTAAATTTTAATTGTGTTTTCTTGAAATAGTTGAAGTATTTAACAGTGGTTTCTGATGATCCCATTCTGTCACAGAATCGTTATAGTACAGAAGATAGTCATTTGTTCCATCGCGTCTCTGCCAACGCTCAATAGAGCAATCCAATTCATCCTGTTACCCTGTTGCACAGAGCTGGACATGTCTTCCCTCACGTTTCCATAGAATTTCTTTCAGAAATCGTTTACCAACTCTGCTTCCTTCACTGTCATTGGCATGAAGTTCAAGGGTCATTGCCAGTCACTAAATAAAAATTCTTCCTCTCAATCTGTCTGCTTTTCTTCCCAAAAACCTGAAATCTACCTTTTCAAGTGCTTGGACCATTAGCTACTGGGAACAGGTATTTTGGTGTCTACCTTATTTAAACTATCATTATTCTGCACATCTGTTGCACCTCTCCTCAATCTTCATTGCCCCAAGGGCAACAGTTGTTAAGTCTATTTAATGACAGAAAATAATTTCAAACTTAACCTGTTAATTTTTCCAGTAATGATTAATTGAAAGAAAATTTGAAAATGATCAAATATTTGCAAATTTTAAATTAAACAAAAGATCTTGTACTTTTCAGTCATGGCTGTGAGTTGGTAAAATTAATCAGCACTACACACAAGGGATTAGTTTGGTACCTACTGCTATTTTCTGATAATTAGTTCACTTTGCTATAAAATGGAACCACATGTTGACATGGAATTACAAATGTTGACTGGCCTCTGCAGGGCCTGTCAATTGGTGTGTTTATCTTTTGATTCATTACATGCTCCAGAAGGATTCATAGTTCACATGTTTTTGGAAGAAGCTGTGGTTCGAGATGCAGTCATTGTATGAGTATCAAATGGGCTGTGTTCCTATGTTAAGTGACAATAAAACCACTGAAGGATCATTCAAACATATCTGTCATTGCCTTCAGTTGCTATTCAGATCATGTAAAATTTAGGACAGAATGCTTTCAAGTTACACTTAGCATTCAATATTGTTTCTGCCAATGAAACCAGGAATTATTCTTCAATGCTTCTGTCCAGCCATGAAAATTTGACTGTTAAATTGTGCGAAGTTAAAATTGTTCTATGTATGATTCCATACAACTTAAATAAAGTGTTGCAAAATTCACATGTGAATTTAGAAAATGATTTCATTTAATAAATCATGCTGCTTAAAATCCTATGGGACAACATGGGATATTATTAAAAATAAAAGGGCACATAGAATACACTAAAGAAATGTATATAAAGCTGCTCGGCAATATCTTATGACTATTTGTACATTTTTAAAGTAAAGTATTCAGCCCAAATTGGATTTACAAGGTCACCTCAACACACAACTGCTCTATAAATTGAAATCTCAGGTTTTCATATTTTCACTTAGAACTCAAAAGTTAGCATATGGATTTAAAGCATGACCAAAGTTTGGGTGCTAACATTTTTGAATATTCTTCAATGAACTGAGCTCCGAAGCCTTGATTTGTTCAACTGTAACTTGTTCTGTTGCAATGAATGGTGATGTGAAATTGACAGTGATTACATTTTATTGGGGTGTGAATATCAGCTGAGGGATTATTACTGGAATTTGAGGTTTAGGCAGTGCATGTCATCCATGGACAGCAGATTGAGCACCCCTGATTAGAAGAATGTTGGACGTAGCTTTGGCATCCATTTATCATGACTGTGCGTTTGTCCTGATAAAATGTTTATTCTTTGACCAACGTCACTAAAGCAGATTATCCAGTCTTTACCACATTTCTGTTTGTGGGATCTTCTGTACATCTTGGCTGCAATATCTCATACCGACTTCACTTTAAACGGACTGCAATGACTCTAAAACGTTTTGAAATGAGCTGAAAGGCACCATAAGAACACAGGTTTGTTATTCTGTCAGAGAGTGATGGCCTTCTGTCAGATAAAAATGAACTCTGAAGCCTGTCATGTTTCCCTTTCAGACTGCAATAACACTGCAAAAAGTTCATATGATGATGTGATTTTTCACCTGCCACCTGTTCATCTCTTAATTAGGGTAAGGTACTCTGGTTTGGCTCATAGTTCAGGGTTGTAGTCCATGTAGTTTCCAAGAACATAGATAGAACTAAGAAAGACATTCTGCCAAGGAGTATGAGTGGCCTGGGGCTAAAACAGAAAACAGCTTCAGAAGTGCTAATCTCTGGATGATTACTTGAGCCAAGAGAAAGTTGGCAAGTTTGAGTCAATTAGAAAGCTGAACACGCGACTAAAAGATTGGTGTGGAAAAATGGGTTTTGATTCATGGGGCCATAGCAGCAGCCCTGGGTAGAGTGGGAGTGGGCGGAATGATATAGTCTTCACTACTGGCCCCACCTTTCTGGCGAGTTGTGTCACTAGGATACTGGAGAGGATTTTAAGGTAAATAGTGAAGGATCAGGCTTTAGAGCAGTTGATGAATTAAAGAGAGAAGATCAGGCAAGGGAGCAAGGTAGCGGTTTGGGAAATAATGCTCAGAGGATGGCAGAAAGGGGCAGTGCACAAATTTGAGTACACTGGGAGAAGAAATTAGAGGTTACAAAAATGTTAACAAAGACAGAACTTAAAAGAAAAACTCTCTCCGAACGGCACAAAGTATTTGTGATTAAACAGGTTCCTTGACAGCACAAACAGTAATAACTACATACGATTTAATGGCTGTTACAGAGACATGGCTGCAAGAAGACCACGAGTGGGACCTGAATATTCAAGTGTATGTAATGTTTAGGAAGGACAGAAAGGTACAGGAGTGTAAGTTCTGAATGTCAAGACAAGATTCACGCTCGTGAGCATTTTAAGAGGGGATTATCGCTTCTTATGACTTACTAATCCTTACTTCATATTGCCTCATTGATGTGCCATTTCCCATTCTCCCAGCTGCCAGTTAGTGTCGAGATATAGAGAATTCCTGACCTGTAAATCAGAGTGCGGACCTGCTGCTCACAATTTCCATCTTGGACTTATTAATCCAACATATCAGGGAACACTTCATGCAGTGATGTCATGCATCCACGTCCACAGCCATGATGGAGAAGGGTTCAGTGCCCATGCAGCACAGATAATTTCCTGCTATCTGTTTGCCACAGGACTCTTCAAAGTAAAGTCCAACGTTGAAGTGACCAGATGAGTCATTTTGTGATCCTTTGGAATGCTCTCTCAGCGGAGCTGGAAACGGCTGTCTGGTGGTGTTTTTTTTAAGTCACGGTATAGTCCAGTTATTGTTTTTTTAACGGCTAAAATTTAAAGTTTTTTTTAAGCGCCTAGCGGACCCGGAAGCTGGTGTCGCGCTAGCTTACCTGGGAAGGTTTTTTTCTTATAAAAGCGCGCAGGCGAGGAATCCAAGGCACTACAGGGGTAGAGCCTCCCACCCGCCCTCCTCCTCTAACCTAATAATAAGACCCATTGTGACAAGCAGGTAAGTGCTGCAATTTGCTTGTTTGTTTCTTTAGATCTAGTTTTTAAAGTTTCTCTTTTAGAGGGATGGCAGCGTAGGCAGTGCAATGTTCCTCTTGCAACATGTATGAGGTGAGGGAAGCCATTAGCGTCCCTCCTGATTACACTTGCAAGAAGTGCACCCATCTGCAGCTCCTCCAAGACTGTGTTAGGGAACTGGAGCTGGAGTTGGATGAACTGCGGATCATTCGGGAGGCAGAGGTGGTCATAGATCAGAGCTTCAGGGAAGTAGTTACTCCGAAAGTTATAGAGAGATGGGTGACAGTGAGGGGGAGTGGGAGGAAGCAGCCAGTGCAGGGACCCCCTGCGGTCATTCCCCTCAAGAACAAGTATACCGTTTTGGATACTTGTGGGGGGGATGACTTACCAGGGGTAAGCAACGAGGTTCAGGCCTCTGGCACGGAGCCTGTCCCCGTTGCTCAGAAGGGAAGGGTGGAGAAAGGTAGAGCGATAGTTATTGGGGACTCAATAGTGAGGGGCACAGATAGGCAGTTTTGCGGGGGCGACAGAGACGCACGATTGGTATGTTGCCTCCCAGGTGCAAGGGTACGTGATGTCTCTGATCGTGTTTTCCGGGTCCTCAAGGGGGAGGGGGAGCAGCCCCAGATTGCGGTCCACGGTGGCACCAACGACATAGGTAGGAAGAGGGGTGAGGATGTTAGACAGGCTTTCAGGGAGCTAGGTTGGAAGCTCAGAGCTAGAACGAAAAGAGTCGTTGTCTCTGGTTTGTTACCCATGCCACGTGATAGAGAGTCGAGCAATAGGAAGAGAGAAGAGTTAAATGTGTGGCTACAGGGATGGTGCAGGAGGGAGGGATTCCGGTATCTGGACAACTGGGGTTCTTTCTGGGGAAGGTGGGACCTCTATAAATAGGATGGTCTACACCTGAACCTGAGGGGCACCAGTATCCTTGGGGGGAGGTTTGCTAGTACTCTTTGGGAGGGTTTAAACTAACTCTGCAGGGGATGGGAACCTGGACTGTAGCTTTAGGGTACAGGACCTGGAGTGTAGGGAGGTTAGGAACATGGCATCGATCTCGAAGGAGGGTGCCTGTAAACAGGAAGGTGGCTTGAAGTGTGTATACTTCAATGCCAGAAGTATAAGAAATAAGGTAGGTGAGCTTGCAGCATGGGTTGGTACCTGGGACTTCGATGTTGTGGCCATTACAGAGATGTGGGTAGAACAGGGACAGGAATGGCTGTTGCAGGTTTCAGGGTTTAAATGTTTTAGTAGGGTCAGAGATGGGGGTAAAAGAGGGGGAGGTGTGGCATTGCTTGTCAAGGATAGTATTACAGCAGTAGAAAGGGTGATGGAGGAAGACTTGCCATCTGAGGTAGTGTGGGCGGAGGTTAGAAATAGGAAAGGTGAGGTCACCCTGTTAAGAGTTTTCTACAGGCCTCCTAATAGTCCGAGAGACGTAGAGGAAAGTATCGCAAGGATGATTCAGGAGAAGAGTGAAAGTAATAGGGTGGCTGTTATGGGGGACTTTAACTTCCCAGATATTGACTGGGAAAGCTATAGCTCGAGTTCGTTAGATGGGTCGGTGTTTGTCCAATGTGTGCAGGAGGGTTTCCTGACACAATATGTAGACAGGCCAACAAGAGCTGAGGCTATACTGGATTTGGTTCTAGGTAATGAACCAGGCCAGGTGTTAGACTTGGAGGTAGGTGAGCACTTCGGGGGCAGTGACCACAACTCGGTGACTTTTACTCTAGTGATGGAGCGGGATAAGTGTGCACTGCAGGGCAACAGTTATAGCTGGGGGCAGGGAAATTATGATGCGGTGAGACATGACTTAGGATGTGTGGATTGGAAAAATAGGCTTCAAGGGAAGAACACAAATGATATGTGGAGATTGTTCAAGGAACAGCCAATGGGTGTCCTTGATAAGTATGTACCAGTCAGGCAGGGAGTAAAGGGTCTTGTGAGGGAGCCGTGGTTTAACAAGGAATTGGAATCCCTTGTGAAAGGGAAGAGGGCGGCCTATGTAAAGATGAGGCGTGAAGGTTCAGTTGGGGCGATTGAGAGTTATAAGGTAGCCAGGAAGGACCTAAAGAGAGAGCTAAGAGCAGCGAGAACGGGACATGAAAAGTCCTTAGTTGGTAGGATTAGGGAAAACCCAAAGGCTTTCTATAGGTATGTCAGGAATAAAAGGATGACTAGGGTAGGTATCGGTCCAGTCAAGGATAGTAGTGGGAAGTTGTGTGTGGAGGCGGAGGAGATTGGTGAGACACTAAATCAATACCTTTCGTCAGTATTCACTCAGGAACAGGACACTGTTGCTGATGTGAATATTGAGTCACAAGTGATTAGAATGGATGGCCTTGAGGTACGTAGGGAAGAGGTCCGGGGAATACTGGAAAGGATGAAAATAGATACGTCCCCTGGGCCTGATGGCACTTATCCTAGGATCCTCTGGGAAGCTAGGGAGGAGATAGCAGAGCCATTGGCCTTGATTTTTATGTTGTCGTTGTCTACGGGAATAGTGCCAGAAGACTGGAGGATAGCGAATGTGGTCCCCTTGTTCAAGAAGGGGAGCAGGGATAGCCTGAGTAACTATAGGCCAGTGAGTCTCACTTCTGTTGTGGGCAAAGTCTTAGAGAGAATTGTAAGGGATAGGATTTATGAACATCTGGATAGGAATAATGTGATCAAGGATAGTCAGCATGGTTTTGTGAAGGGCAGGTCGTGCCTCACAAACCTTATTGAATTCTTTGAGAAGGTGACCAAGGCAGTGGACGAGGGTACAGCAGTAGATGTGGTGTATATGGATTTTAGCAAGGCATTCGATAAGGTACCCCATGGTAGGCTACTGCAAAAACTACGGAGGTATGGTATTGAGGGTGCATTAGAGGTTTGGATTAGGAATTGGCTGGCTGGAAGAAGACAGAGGGTAGTAGTTGATGGTATAGGTTCATCTTGGAGCGCAGTTACTAGCGGTGTTCCACAAGGAACTGTTTTTGGACCATTGCTGTTTGTCGTTTTTATAAATGACCTGGAGGAGGGGCTTGAAGGCTGGGTGAGCAAGTTTGCGGATGACACAAAAGTTGGTGGAGTTGTGGACAGCGAAGAAGGATGTGGCAGGTTACAGCGTGATATAGATAAGTTGCAGAGCTGGGCAGTAAGGTGGCAAATGGAATTCAATGCAGCTAAGTGTGAAGTCATTCACTTTGGTAGGAGTAACAAGAAGATGGATTACTGGGCTAATGGTAGACTACTTGGTAGTGTGGATGAGCAGAGGGATCTTGGTGTCCATGTACACAGATCTTTGAAAGTTGCCACCCAGGTAAATAGTGCTGTGAAGAAGGCATATGGCGTACTGGGCTTTATTGGTAGAGGAATTGAGTTCCGGAGTCCTGAGGTCATGTTGCAGTTGTATAAGACTCTGGTGCGGCCTCATCTGGAGTATTGTGTGTAGTTTTGGTCGCCATACTATAGGAAGGATGTGGAGGCATTGGAACAAGAGCAGAGGAGGTTTACCAGGATGTTGCCTGGCATGGTAGGAAGATCGTATGAGGAAAGCTGAGGCACTTGGGGCTGTTTTCATTGGAGAAAAGAAGGTTTAGGGGAGATTTGATAGAGGTGTACAAGATGATTAGGGGTTTAGATAGGGTTGACAGTGAGAACCTTTTTCCGCGTATGGAGTCAGCTGTTACTAGGGGACACAGCTTTAAATTAAGGGTTGGTAGGTATAGGACAGATGTTAGGGGTAGATTTTTTACTCAGCGGGTTGTGAGTTCATGGAATGCCCTGCCAGTAGCAGTGGTGGACTCTCCCTCTTTATGGTCATTTAAGCGGGCGTTGGACAAGCATATGGAGGTTATTGGGCTAGTGTAGGTTCGGTAGGCTTCGGTCGGCGCAACATTGAGGGCCGAAGGGCCTGTACTGCACTGTATTTTTCTATGTTCTATGTTCTATGTTCTATGCTCCATATCCCTCTCTTCAGAGGAATGTTAAGTGCCATTTGTAGGTGATACGAATGCCGACTGCTCACATTGCTAACAACTTGTTTGTTGTGAATGAATCCAGTGAAACCAATGAATCCAGCCACAGCAGGGATTATGGTTGCTGTGGTTGTGATACAGTGAAGGTGTGGAGAAATGGAAGAGGATCCAATGTGCCAGTAAGCCCAGGAACCACAGCTGCTGAGCAGCCTCCACAAAAAGAGCGGAGAGCTGAAGGGCCTATTTCGGGTTGTACAGGAGATATATATATGGAGGAGGGCCAGTGTGTTTTGTCCTCTGTAAATTCACCTCTGTGACTGGCCTGATCGTAACTTTATTTCCACGTTCACTCCTTTTGACAAAGGGAGTTCCAAAGACTCATGACCTACAGAGAAAAATGTTTGTTATGACACTGTCTGAAAGTGGTGACTGTTCACTTTTAAAACAGTGAATTCTTGTCTCAGGACAAGAGACTGTATATAACTTGTTCACATGTGGTGACATGCTTCCAGGAGTTTGACTCTGTGACAATGAGGGAACAGGGATGTATGTCAAGCTGCAACAGTGAGAGATTTGAGTGGCAGGTCTGGAAGTTAATAAGTTACAAAGTAACTATTGCACTTGTTACAAGTGGTGCAAGTTGCAGATTTGGAAGGTTTTGCTGAAGAAAAGTGATTTGCTGCACTACATATTGTAACTGTGTCGCTCTGAAGGTGGGTTGAATAGATATCCGGTAAAACGTAGTGACCTTCAATCAAGTTTAATACTTGTGTTAGTTTGCAACTGGTCTGAGTTCTTCTCAGGCCATTCAAGTGAATTGGGAGGAATTTTGATTTGGCTGGTGAGCAGATGACAAGTTCATTTATGATCCTTCAACTGTACATAATTCTAGTACAACTGCACCCTGTCAGATATTCCAAGATTTTCAGGTTAAAGTTGGACTGTTTCCATCTCACTGCCAATGACTCCCAGGGCCTGTAATGGACACAACAGTGCAATGAACTTTTGAACACAATAGTTATTTCAGTGAGAGAAATCAATGAACTGAAGTATAGTTACTTGATATTTTGAGTGTGCCATTTTGTGTAATAATAACTCGCTGTTAAACTGGGAATTGGATTTTTTTGTTCATCGATGTTGTTGATTTTCACTTTTTATTTAAAACCAGTAGGTGGCAATAATGTACCACTGACGAAAGCTGGGCCAGTTCCCAGAATGGGCTTAAAATTTTATTGTTGAGGAAATCAAATTGCTTTCTTTTGTTTTTTGACACATTTTACGCTGCATTTGCTAATATATTGCAATAGTTTCATATGTTATCTGTTTCTAGAAACTCAAGAATTAGCCATTTCATTGTTATTTATTCACTTTTATTAAATTTGCAGCCTTTTTTTTCTAGCACCAACCTATTTCAGTAAGAATTGTTTTTAGATTTTTTAATTTTGAAACCACTAAGGATGTATTTTAAATGTTGTGATTTAGCTTGCTATTATAATTTAATGTAAATCATTGCGAATTTAATATATTTGGTACTATCATATGTATACTTTGCAGACATACCTTATGAACCAGACAAGGTTCATAACATTGACAGAATAATACTTTGCCTATTAACTGGTGACAATGACAACACAATGTTAATGTCTCATTGTTGTTAAGCTTTCACTGCAGGGGGGTTGGCACTGATTTTGATAGAAAATGTCTTGAGGTAGAAGAATCCGAGTCCTTGAGTGGGCTCCTCTTGCTCAGCTGAGTGATTTTCCTAAGTTAGTATCTGCGCAGCTTATCTACCTTCCTAGAAAATTGAATGCTTGTTAAATAGACAAGATGTTTCAGACAATCCCAAAAGCAATATTCTAAGAAGAAGCATTTTGATTTAGAGGCAGAGCAACACATCATAGAATGTTGCACTGGAATGCAGAGGTCAAATTTGATATGTTTCCTCAAATCTTGACATCATAAAAGGCAGCAGCTACTGTCCATAAATATTGAAACTTGGGCCATTTTTTTTGAAGTAGTAGAATTCCCTCAGACTCTCTGTATTGTTGCACAGTCAAAGAGTCATATAATATGAAAAAAGACCCCTCAGCCCAACTAATCCACGCCAACCAAGTTTCCAAACTGAACTAGTCCAACTTGCCTGTGTTGGTCCATATCCCTCCAAACCTTGACAATTCATGTAAGTATTGCTGTCTGTTCCTGTATGTTGAGGGCAGGGAATATCTGTTTTTTCTCTCATGAAGTCAGTTTGTCCACATTACCTGCAAACTGGTGCCTTTGGTTTCATGTTCTTACTACAATGTAAATGTATTCGTTCAACACCCATGTTTAATTGATTCTGGAAGACCCTTTGTGCAGCTTTCTGCGGTGAAGGGAGATTGCACTCTTTGCACAACTTTGAATTGTTCCCAGTGGGGCCTATTAAGCTAACCAGTGAAGGTAATTATCACAGCAAGAATTCATAAGTATCATAAAGCATGAATGAAATACAAATTTCATAATGGTTGAAGCTTTTATTGGCCAGGCAAAATACTGTGGATGCTTTAAATGTATTTGAGACTCTTATCTGTTCATTTGAAAAGCTTGCTGATGTCAGTTTCTTGCTGCATATCATGTACGTTTTATTTTCTTCAGAATATGAAGCAGATATAAAACATTATTGAAAACCCATGAGCCAATTTTATATGATTCATGTTTCTTTGCAGGAGCAATGTCCAGTTGATTCCTGAATGTCTGTCTTCTGTGAATAATGCCACATTGTCACAGGAATCTAAATTATTTTAGATTTCACTCCGATAAATTGATTTTTGTCACAAAATCCATTGTAACATGCAGGATAATTAGTCAGGTTTAATTGATATTGATCGGAACTATATGAAGATTTAAATCCTATTATTACATTTTGGAAAAGTTTCAATTAATTTGGCGGCCGCCTCGTGGTACATGTGTATAAAAAGGCAACGTGTTATCCTAAACTGATTTAGACTTAATCTGTTCATAGAATCCCGACAGATTGGAACAGGCCCACACCGACCCTCTGAAGAGTAACCCACCCAGACCCATTCCACTATCCTATATTTGCCCCTGACTAACACACCTAACCTACACATCTCTGAATACTATGGGCAATTGAGCATGGCTAATTCACCTAACCTGCACATCTTTGGATTGTGGGAGGAAGCCAGAGCACCTGGAGGAAACCCATGCAGACACAGGGAGAAAGTGCAAACTCCACATAGACAGTCACCCGAGGCTGGAATGGGACCCAGGCACTGTGAGGCAGCAGTGTTAACCACTGAGCCACCCTATTATCGATCTCACACAAACATGCTTGACACTTGGTACTTTCTGAAGTACTGGTATTTATTTGTGCATGCACCATGGCAGAACAGCTAGGAATAAGAAATAATTGCTGGTTTTGTGTGTTACGGACATATTCTGAGATGAAATATATTTTTTACAAAGTATCTTAAAGTTTGAACTATGTACGATATTTGTGCAGTTTTGAAAAAGCTGGGCAAAAGTGAGGACTGCAGATGCTGGAAACCAGAGTTTAGATTAGAGTGGTGCTGGAAAAGCACAGCAGGTCAGGCGGCATCCGAGGAGCAGGAAAATCGACGTTTCGGGCAAAAGCTGGGCCCGAGAGTGACAGTTCATGATAAGGTGCAATAGAATGGTCTTGACCTAAACAAATTTAAAACATCGCACTAAGTCTAACATTTCTGCCTTTAGTAGTTGTAGTTTTTTTATTCTTCTCCCTTCTGCCTTGGTACTACAGATGTTTCTGAATAGTCTTTTTTTCCAGAATTTGTTTCATGGTCCTTCATTCGCTTGACTTTCCAAACTGAGGGCTACTTTTCTAATTCTCTCCTCCATCCATTTCTCAGAACCAGCTTTAAACTGTGAACTTTAAGTCGTCATTGATGCGCTAAAGTTGTTAAATATCACACTACTGTGGGCATGTTTTAACTTGAAGTAGGTACGGTTGCTCTCATAGTTTGGAAATTTTGACCATTTATCCATTGAAATTATCTTCGAGGCAATTCTTGGCAGAAGGATGCTTTTAAACTGAGTTAAATTACATTGAGATTGCAGAAGTTTAAAACCCAGCATTCAAGCCCAATATTGCCATCATACTACCATTGAAACCATGTCAAACATAAGCAACAGGTATCATCTCATTTAACAGTACTCTGAGAAGACAACCACGTCTTAAAGAGATTAAATGTCCCTTTCTGTGATGTTTTACCTGAAATAATTTCCAACTGAAGTGGAAACATAGAAAATAGGTGTGGGAGTAGGCCATTCAGCCCTTAGAACTTGCACCTCCTTCTCAGTATGATCGTGGCTAATTGTGCAATTTCAGTATCCAGCTCCTGCTTTCTCCCCGTAACCTCTTGATCCCTTCAGCCACAAGGGCCATGCCCAGCTGCTTCTTGAATATATCCAACAAAGCTGGCCCAACAGCTTCCTGTGGTAGAGAATGTCACAGGTTCCCAACTCTCTGAGTGAAGAAAATACTTCCTCATCTCAGTCCTGAAAGGTTTACTCCTTATTCTTCGACTGTGACCCATAGTTCTGGACTTGCCCAATACTGGAAACATTCTTCCCACATCTAGCCTGTCCAGTCCCATCAGGATTTTATGTTTCTGTGAGATTCTGCGCCCCTGCCCCAACCACCCCCCCAACCCCAACCCCAACCCCAACTTATTCTTCTAAATTCCAGTGAGTATAAGCTCAATGTGTTGCTGGGTGGAAGCATTTCTATTATACCAATCATAAAATATGAAGGATGAGAAATTGAGGCTCCAACCACTTGTGAGACATGAAATAATAGAAAGAAGTTCTTTTTGCTGCAAGTTGTTGATGTGGTTTACTGAGAGGTAGAGACTAAAACTTAGGTTAGGAAATAAAGTGAAAAGAAGTCTGCATTGAGCACTTGTTCTGAATTGAATGCTAAGATTGATTGATCAAAATACACTTAGTTCAGAGAGAAACCATTTAGATTTTCAAATGTTCTCATTCTTTTGTTTTATCAGGAGGGATTAAGATTAATTTAAATCAGTGGCATTTGCTTTAGCATTAACTCATTGTATTCAATGAGAAGGAAATAAACTATCTAAATGATTTGTAATTGATCACATTTCAAAAATTGTAATCATTCTGTCTATTTCACAATGATAGTGAGAGGATCATGAGATCCAGTTTCTACATCAAGCAGCAATCTTTTGTATAATTTCCTCAGCCATATCTGCACTTTTACTCACTCTGCATGTTAATTTCCATGTATTTACAAGGCTCGCAGTGAGCTGTCATCCACTAATTGTGAAAAAGAAAGTGGCGGTTGTGTAAAAGTGAATGAAATGCATACAAAAACAGAAGAACGATCAACCCGTCAGTTGCATCAAGTGGGAAATAATAGTGACCCAATTGCAAAGCTAATGTACTCCCATGAAGCATGCAAACACTTTAATGTAAAGTCGCACATCTTTGAATCTTAACTAAATCCTAGTGCTACCTTATGGCTATGCAAAGATTATTTGTGGGCGTGGCTGTGTACAAGCAGCCAGGAAAGTTGTGTATCTTGTGGCAGTGAACATATTTGAATCAAAGTGTCACATTTATAAGATGATCAGAGGAATAGATAGAGTAGACAGTCAGAAACTTTTTCCCCGGGTACAACAGAGTGTTACAAGGGGACATAAATTTAAGGTGAAGGGTGGAAGGTATAGGGGAGATGTCAGGGGTGGGTTCTTTACCCAGAGAGTGGTGGGGGCATGGAATGCGCTGCCCGTGGGAGTGGTAGAGTCAGAATCATTGGCGACCTTTAAGCGGCATTTGGATAGGTACATGGATGGGTGCTTAATCTAGGATAGAAGTTCGGCACAACATCGTGGGCCGAAGGGCCTGTTCTGTGCTGTATTGTTCTATGTTCTATGTTCTATGTTCTATTTCGGGTACTGGCCTTTGGTAAAATGCATGTGCATTGCCAGTGTGCTTGACAAAATAAACTTGGGTCGAATTTTCAAACTTGAAGGTGGCACGATGGCTCAATGGTTAGCACTGATGCCTCATAGCGCCATGGACCCATGTTCGATTCCACTTTCAGGTGATTGTCTGTGTGGAGCAGGCATATTCTGCCCGTCCATGTGAGGTTTCGGCAAAGTGCTCTGGTTTCGTCCCACAGTGCAAGGATGCGCAGGTTAGGTAGATTGGTCTTGTATAGGCTCGGTGGACTGGCCTTGGAAAGGCCAGGTAGATTAGCCATATACAGGCTAGGTGGATTGGCCATATACAGGCTAGGTGGATTAGCCATGTACAGGCTAGGTGGATTGGCCGTGTACAGGCTAGGTAGATTAGCCATGTACAGGCTAGGTGGATTGGCCATATACAGGCTAGGTGGATTAGCCATGTACAGGCTAGATGGATTGGCCATATACAGGCTAGGTGGATTGGCTATGTTCAGGCTAGGTGGATTGGTCATGTACAGGCTAGGTAGATTGGCCATGTACAGGCTAGGTGGATTGGCCATGTACAGGCTAGGTGGTTTAGCCATGTACTGACTAGGTGGTTTAGCCATGTACTGACTAGGTGGATTAGCCATGTACGGGCTAGGTAGATTAGCCATAGATGAACTAGGTGGATTGGCCATGTACGGGCTTGGGGGATTGGCCATGTACGGGCTAGGTGGATTGGCCATGTACGGGCTAGGTGGATTGGCCATGTACGGGCTAGGTGGATTAGCCATGTACAGGCTAGGTGGATTGGCCATATACAGGCTAGATGGATTGGCCATGTACATGCTAGGTGGATTGGTCATGTACAGGCTAGGTGGATTGGCCATGTACAGGCTAGATGGATTGGCCATATACAGGCTAGATGGATTGGCCATGTACAGGCTAGGTGGATTGGCCATGTACATGCTAGATGGATTGGCCATGTACAGGCTAGATGGATTGGCCATGTACAGGCTAGATGGATTGGCCATGTACGGGCTAGGTGGATTGGCCATGTACAGGCTAGATGGATTGGCCATGTACGGGCTAGGTGGATTGGCCATGTACAGGCTAGATGGATTGGCCATGTACGGGCTAGATGGATTGACCATGTACGGGCTAGGTGGATTGGCCATGTACAGGCTAGATGGATTGGCCATGTACGGGCTAGGGGGATTGGCCATGTACATGCTAGGTGGATTAGCCATGTACATGCTAGATGGATTGGCCATGTACGGGCTAGGTGGATTGGCCATGTACATGCTAGATGGATTGGCCATGTACGGGCTAGGTGGATTGGCCATGTACATGCTAGATGGATTGGCCATGTACGGGCTAGGTGGATTGGCCATGTACGGGCTAGGTGGATTGGCCATGTACGGGCTAGGTGGATTGGCCATGTACGGGCTAGGTGGATTGGCCATGTACGGGCTAGATGGATTGGCCATGTACGGGCTAGGTGGATTGGCCATGTACAGGCTAGATGGATTGGCCATGTACGGGCTAGATGGATTGGCCATGTACGGGCTAGGTGGATTGGCCATGTACAGGCTAGATAGATTGGCCATGTACGGGCTAGGTGGATTGGCCATGTACATGCTAGATGGATTGGCCATGTACGGGCTAGGTGGATTGGCCATGTACATGCTAGATGGATTGGCCATGTACGGGCTAGATGGATTGGCCATGTACGGGCTAGATGGATTGGCCATGTACGGGCTAGGTGGATTGGCCATGTACGGGCTAGGTGGATTGGCCATGTACGGGCTAGGTGGATTGGCCATGTACGGGCTAGATGGATTGGCCATGTACGGGCTAGGTGGATTGGCCATGTACAGGCTAGATGGATTGGCCATGTACGGGCTAGATGGATTGGCCATGTACGGGCTAGGTGGATTGGCCATGTACAGGCTAGATAGATTGGCCATGTACGGGCTAGGTGGATTGGCCATGTACATGCTAGATGGATTGGCCATGTACGGGCTAGGTGGATTGGCCATGTACATGCTAGATGGATTGGCCATGTACGGGCTAGATGGATTGGCCATGTACGGGCTAGATGGATTGGCCATGTACAGGCTAGATGGATTGGCCATGTACGGGCTAGGTGGATTGGCCATGTACATGCTAGATGGATTGGCCATGTACGGGCTAGATGGATTGGCCATGTACAGGCTAGATGGATTGGCCATATACAGGCTAGATGGATTGGCAATGTACGGGCTAGATGGATTGGCCATGTACGGGCTAGATGGATTGGCCATGTACAGGCTAGATGGATTGGCCATGTACGGGCTAGGTGGATTGGCCATGTACAGGCTAGATGGATTGGCCATGTACGGGCTAGGTGGATTGGCCATGTACGGGCTAGGTGGATTGGCCATGTACGGGCTAGATGGATTGGCCATGTACGGGCTAGGTGGATTGGCCATGTACAGGCTAGATGGATTGGCCATGTACGGGCTAGATGGATTGGCCATGTACGGGCTAGGTGGATTGGCCATGTACAGGCTAGATGGATTGGCCATGTACGGGCTAGGTGGATTGGCCATGTACATGCTAGATGGATTGGCCATGTACGGGCTAGGTGGATTGGCCATGTACATGCTAGATGGATTGGCCATGTACGGGCTAGATGGATTGGCCATGTACGGGCTAGGTGGATTGGCCATGTACAGGCTAGATGGATTGGCCATGTACGGGCTAGGTGGATTGGCCATGTACAGGCTAGATGGATTGGCCATGTACGGGCTAGATGGATTGGCCATGTACAGGCTAGATGGATTGGCCATATACAGGCTAGATGGATTGGCCATGTACAAGTTTGGTAAGTTGGCCATGTACGGGCTAGGTGGATTGGCCATGTACGGGCTAGGGGGATTGGCCATGTACAGGCTAGGGGGATTGGCCATGTACGGGCTAGGGGGATTGGCCATGTACAGGCTAGGGGGATTGGCCATGTACAAGTTTGGCCATGTACGGGCTAGGGGGATTGGCCATGTACAGGCTCGGTGGATTGACCTTTGCTTGAAAACCAAATGACCTTCTTCAGCACTATAGCGATGCTATGATTCTGTGAATAATGCACAGAAAAGCATCCATTTCTTTTTGTCCTCTAAGTGTGATTGGGAAGACTTAATCTCAGAAAATTTAGGGTGTTTCTGACCTTCCTGCTGCTGAGTAATGAAGTGTGGCTGGTTGACTCGACAATAAAAACCCTTCATGGACCAAGTGACATGTCTCTATCGCAGACACTTTATTGTTATGTATTTAACGTATTTATTTAATGTATTTGTCTTTGATAGCTGACTATGTTGTGTTTTACTGACTGGGCTAGTCTGAGCTGATTTCTTCATCTACTCCCGATAGTCCTAACTAACTGCCACTCCTGCTGCTGGACCAGGAAGTAGCCAACAGTTGCAGCTACCCTGCTATGAGACAGAAAGTTCCTTAACATGACACATCACAGGTTTTGCTTAGTTGCTTCACTCTGGTATATAACCTGTACACGTTCTTCACAGCTCTGCTTAATGAGACTATAATTAGATTTTTTTTCTACTTTTATGATCACAAATTAAATTAGGAGTGCTGTTTGTGTATAGTTGAAAAGGGTAAAGAGATAGGTAGGAGAAAGTGAGGACTGCAGATGCTGGAGATCAGAGTCGAGAATGTAGTGCTGGAAAAGCACAGCATGTCAGGAAGCATCCGAGGAGCAGAAGAATCAATGTTTTAGGCATAAGCTGTTCATCAGGACTTGTGAAGAGGCAGGTATGCTTTAAGTGTACACCTGTTTTAATGCATTTCATCACCAATAATGCAAAGTACAAGGGAAAAATTGTTTCAGATGAGTTGTTATCTGTGGTGTTAAGAGTTGTCATAGTTGTGCTGTCGATTTATTTTTCAATCTATTACCAGATGCTGGCTATTTTATTCTTTTTCCAATTTCAACTGTTGATTATTCTATAATGAACCTGCAGAGAGATTATGCTGTGATCATGAATCCATCAATATAGACTTTGCACATTAAGAACAATAGGTCATTGCCTTGTGTGTTGACAGCAGCTGGCAGCAAAATAGGAACTAAATTACACAATACTGATCATAATATTGATTATACCCAGCACAATAAACAGAAGAAATTTATGGTGTCAGAAAATGGAAGAAGTAATCATCTTCTGGATTTCCTTATTCTCTGCCATTTCATAGTATTGAGATTCCACAAATCCATTTCAGAATTGCAACATATTCTGTTTTAGTGACATTTCATGATGGAAAACATTCTTTTTTGTTGTTTTCTGCGATCAGAAATCTGCATCAGATATTTTGATGTTATATCACTGGTTTTATTTTTTTTTTCCTTTTTTATTGAAGGGAAGGTTAGGGACAGCTCTGATTTTTTTTTTTTTTTCTTTTCTTTAACCCCCACACTACCGCCTAAGTGCGGTAGTGCTTATTTTTTCCCCTGCACCCATGGTGTGTGTGTGTGCGCAGGTGTGAAACACAGTGAAAGACACAAAGTGCACGAATCTTTATTCAATTTCCACCACCAGGAAGATAGGAAAACACCCGAGTGGCCAGTGACAAGCACTGCCCTTCAAACCACAGGGCAATGCTGTCTGAGCAAAACAGTGAAGGGGGGGGTAGGGACTAAATCAAAATAGAGTTGGATGGGGAAATAATGCACTCCACTCCCTGCGGCACCCACCTTTCCCTGAACGACTCCAGGGTGTCGGTGGACACCGCGTGCTCCTTCTCCAAGGACACCCGGGCTCTAATGTAACTGCAGAAGAGGGGCAGGCAGTCGGCCCTAACAACCCCTCCACAGCCCGCTGCTTCGACCTGTTGATGGCCAGTTTGGCCAGGCCCAGGAGCAGACCCACGAGGAGGTCTTCAGACCTACCCTCCCTCCTCCGTACCGGGTGCCCAAAGATCAGGAGCGTGGGACTGAAGTGAAACCAAAAGCAGAGGAGGAGGTTTTTAAGAAAATCAAAAAGGGAATGAGCTGTTTTCATATTTTTTTTTTGTCTTTTTACACTACCACCTAAGTGCGGTAGTGCTTATTTTTTTCCGCAGCACCCATGGTGTGTGTGTGTAGATGTGAGACACAGTGAAAAGACACAAAGTGCACAAATCTTTATTCAATTTCCACCACCAGGAAGATATGAAAAACTCCTGAGTGGCCAGTGACAAGCACTGCCCTTCAAACCACAGGGCAATGCTGTCTGAGCAAAACAGTGAAGGGGGGGGTAGGGACTAAATCAAAATAGAGTTGGAGGGAGAAATGATGCACTCCACTCCCTGCGGCGCCCACCTCTCCCTGAACGACTCCAGGGTGTCGGTGGACACCGCGTGCTCCTTCTCCAAGGACACCCGGGCTCTAATGTAACTGCAGAAGAGGGGCAGGCAGTCGGCCCTAACAACCCCTCCACAGCCCGCTGCTTCGACCTGTTGATGGCCAGTTTGGCCAGGCCCAGGAGCAGACCCACGAGGAGGTCTTCAGACCTACCCTCCCTCCTCCGTACCGGGTGCCCAAAGATCAGGAGCGTGGGACTGAAGTGCAACCAAAAGCAGAGGAGGAGGTTTTTAAGAAAATCAAAAAGGGAATGAGCTGTTTTCACTCTGTGTGGTCAGTTTCGCTGCAAGGACACAAACTGAAGGTTAGGAGATCAAAATGAGACAGTGGTTTCAGCTGTGCTTGTTGGATTGCAATTGAACCAGCAGAGGGAGCCAGAGGTGTACCTTCTGCCAAAAGTCTGCCAGTGTTTCTCTCATCACAATCTGGGTTGGAAATGCTAGGATAATTCGATACTATGACGGTGTAAGAAATCATTGTGCTGCTTCAGTATCCCAATACTATCTATTCAGTCGACTTTTCCAAGTATTATGCCAAGGTTAATGCATTGGGAATATGGATCAAAATCTTAGCACAGCAGCTGGCATTGATATTACATCAACAATGATGTTCCTGAAATACTCATCAATTGTTATAAAAACAAAAATACCCCATCTGATTCACTCATTCCCTTTTAAGGAAAGAAACCTGTTGTCCCTACCTGGTCTGACCTACCTGTAACTCCAGACGCTCATTATTGCTGCTGGCTGTTAACCTTGGTATAGTAAATCAGTCAGTTCAAGAGGTGGGTAACACATGCAGGTCTTGCCAGTGAAGCTGACATCCTATGAAAGAATAAATAAAAACAATTATTCGCATGTGATCAGCTGTGAATAGTGCACTAAGATAACTTTGCCAGATATCAGCAAAACTGAGATTGCAGAGGTTGGATTTTCCTTTTGGGGTCAGGACAACATTTGGGACCCGACCCTGCTGCACATTGCAAGTAGGTTCCAATGTGATTATTTTCAGTCGCATGTTCAGAGGGCATTGCAAGATGGAGTGCTCAACCTCCAATTTAATGTGATCAGGCAGGCTTCCTTTAGACCTATCCTCTCTGACCTTTTTCACCCCCACCTTCATCTACCTATTACATTCCCTGCTATCTTCCCCCCAACCCCACTCCCCTCCCATTTATCTCTCAGCCACCCCGGCCCACAAGCCTCATTCCTGATCTCTGTCGACTCTGATCTCCAGCATCTGCAGTCCTCACTTTCTCCCAGCCTTGCTTTAGAACAAAACAATGGCAGTCCCTGTGCCTGAATTGAAAGTGACAAATGTGTGTGTGTGAGAGAGAGGGGGGACCTCAAAATTGTGGGGACCACTGAACACTTTTTAAAACTAGAAAAAGGCACATCTACCTCATCAACTTCACAGCAGAGAATCCTTCCACAAGGTGACACGCAAATGCAGTTGTTGCCATTGAAATTTGCAGATGGCGCAGAAAAGTGGACCAGCTTTCTGTCCCCTACTCTGCCTTTTTCAAAATAGTTCTAGGCTGGAACAGTACATTCAATTATGTCCTTGTTAGGTGTTATGACACGGGCTCGACCCTCCTGCTTAATTTAAACCAACAACACAGAAAAGATTTAACCCGTGCAGTAACCTGTGAAAATTTGAGAGGCCAAGAACTATTTAAAGCAAAAATTAACAACTGTATTTCTTAAAGTATAACAGAGAATAATTAACTAACAACTATATACAACTCCTTCCTCTAACCTATCTTTTACTTTCCCCTCTACAATAGTGATCAGATAAAAATCCTGATTAAGATTTACAATCATAAAACTTCATATCTCAAAACCAGGCAGCTTTCAGTTCTCCTCTGCCTTTCTGTCTTCTTTTCTTCTTCTTGGGGATTCTGTTTCATAGGTTACCGATTGATAAAGGTACCTTTAAGGAAGTTATTTTTTGGGAGTCTTTACATGCTGGTGGCTTGGCAGTTCTCCTCCCAACTGTTCAGTTTAGTCTTTAGTCTTATACCCCCAAATCATTGTATTGTGTCATTGGCTTTTAAGATTGTCAATATACTAAATTCAAACTTGATTGGAATTTGGTATTTTTTGGGCCCAATTTGAATCTCTTTTGTTGTTTCCAGGCAACCCAGCTAAGCTACCATTTGACCAAGCGTTGCATTGTTACCTTATTGAGAGGTAATAATTCGTGCTGTGCTAGCATCTAACTCTCTTAAAGATACAGTACGCCCACATCTTCATGACATAGGTCTCAAAATTTCACATGAGAAGTTGGATTATGATTATCTGCAATTCTTTTTGGGGAAAAATAATGTCGTGTCAGTCTTGATGCATCCCAACTTTTCCAACCCATCTCCACCAATCCCCTACAACATGCATTCTTTGTTCGTGAAAAGTGGGCAAGGTCAGCATTTATTACAAATTTCTCATTTGGCAAGGTGATGTTGAGCTGCCTACTTCAACCATTGTAGTTTAAGTACTGTAGACGGAACTGCTAGGGAGGCAAATTCAGCTTTTTGACCCAACCCCCCTGAAGGAACAGTAATGTATTTCCAAATCAGGATAGTGTGTGGATTGGAGGGGAATTATTGCACCTTTTGTTCTTCTTCTTCCAAACTGTAAGAGATTGGAAGGTAAGTTGAAGGAGCCTTGGTGAATTGTGGCAGTGCATCTTGTAGATGGTACAAACTGCTGCTGCTGTTTATTGGTGCTGGAGTGATAGAATACTCAAGGTGGTGAATGGGATGTAAATCAGGTGGGGCGTAAATCAAATGGACTGCTCAGTCCTAAACGATGACAGACTTCTGGAGTGTTGTTGCAGCTGCACTCATCCAACAAGTGAAGGGTGTTCTATTACACTCACCTTTGTAGAGGTTGGGAAGTGTCATTAGTCAGAACATGAATTATCACAGAATGGCCAGCCTCTTAATTTTCTCATGTTGTCACAGTCTTTGCCCTAGCATTCAGAAGAAGTAACTAGTTTGGCCTTTGCAAATGATGTTTCGAAATTGTGAAAAATATAATCTGTACGTTGAGGAGATGATCGATCTGAGCTGATTTAATCAGTAATCAAATAAATTTTGCATTTTGAGTTGGACCATTTCATATTTTGATTGCCTCATTAAACACAGAAATGAAATATAGATTAAATTGTTATGAAAGTAATTGATTGTATGAAATTTTTGCAAATATTTTCCTCTTTTTTTTTCCACACTTGCTTATTTAGAGAAGTCCATGAGGTGTTTTTTTTTCTTTCAAGGCACAAACATTGACATTCCAAATTGACAAAATATTTAACATGACTGGAAAATTATATGAATGTTTTCAAAAATGGTGGGTAACTGTTAGATTTTTTTTGTGCTGTATTTCTTTTCAGAAAGAGAACATTTTTATTCATCTGCCAAAGAAATGTATCTGTTCCTCATGTGACTTTGACTCTTTGAAACCTTTCCATAGTTGCTCATTCAATCATTTTGCAAGGGCATGACATTAATCATTGGCATACTTCTTGAAACTGATTCAAATGGATTCAAAGTAAAGGTATTCTGTGTTATGATAAATTTTGGACAAAGGGTATTTAATTTGAATCTTCTAATTGGTTTGGAGTGTGCATCTGTTATTGTTACATTGTCTGAGCAAACACTGTATTCAATTTAATCTGTTTAGATTAGATTAGATTCCCTACAGTGTGGAAACAGGCCCTTCGCCTCAACCAGTCCACACCGATCCTCCGAAGAATAACCCGTCCAGACCCATTTCCCTCTGACTAATGCACCATTTAGCCAGTTCATAATGCCAATTCACCTAACCTACACATCTTTGGATTGTTGGAGGAAACCGGAGCACCCAGAGGAAACCCGTGCAGACATGAGGAGAATGTGCAAACTCCACACAGACAGTCGCCCAAAGCTGGAATTGAACCTGGGACCCTGGCGCTGTGAGGCAACAGTGCTATCCACTGAGCCACCATGACCAGTAATACAGTGAATTGAGTGGCTGGTCTGTCTGCATGTGAATGGCCAGGTCATGTAACCGTGCTACTTTCAAAGAAGCACTTGTGGGCAAAAGCTGAGGGAGGAAAATTGCAGCAGGGAGGTAGTTCCATTGCTGTTTACACAATGGAATTCCATAGAATTCCATCTGGAAATTCCCCAATCTGTGATGGCATTAAAGTTATGAGACTATGTCTGAACTGAATGCTTTATCTGACTTCTAGTTTTGAAGGGAATTGAAATACGTGGACAAAGCACAGCGTTAGAACAAACCTTGGAAGCACTTTGCAAACAAAAAATCCTTGAAAAGCATTCCTTTCCGGCACATATCACATTGCAGTTGTGGACACTTGGCCACACAGTAGGTGGTGCTGAGGACACCTTGCAGTCCAAAGGTGGTGGTGAAGGGTGCTTTATACTCCATAGTGGTCTTGTTCATGATATGTTCAAAATTATTAAACCATTTAAATGCTCCACAAATGATAGACCACTGCAAGAAAGAATCGCCAAGAAAACACCGTGATAAAATGAAAATTGGTGAAATGTTTTGATTTCAGGTCTCACATTGTACTGAAATATGAATTTAATAAATGCATTTAATGTTCACAACTGTTTTTTATGAACCAAGCAATGATATTAATTGATAATTAATTAGCTAAATTAGCTTAGAGGGCTACCTCCTGATTAATTAAGTGACTGAGCCAGTGAGGTTTTCCTGCTGCAATTAAATACAATGTTTTTCTCTGCATTAGGGTCACATATTGGACAGAACCATCTGTCCTACATCAGATGTCCATACAATAATCAATGAGAAATCAGATCTACTGAAGCACAAGAGGAAAATTCTCACACCACTGCCACTGAAAAATAATTGACTGGACTGAAAATGGCATACACGAGCATACATTTAAAACAGATTTGAAATCTGAATCAACACAGTCTCAGTTATAATGTAGTCTTGAGATGTGATCCCCATGGACCATGATAGAGCAGGGCTGCAGTATATTTGGATTGGTCCCAAGAATAGATGACTGCACAGGCTTGAAATCGAAAGTGAGTTGAAATTTTATTTTTCCAGAATTAGCAATAAATTTGGCATCATTGCCAGTACGTTTTGACTAAATTACAAATACAACCTTCTTGATGAGATGTGTATAAATCTAATAATCATTGTTCATTACCGGTGAGATAGGAACTTAAAAAGACAGAATATTTCTTGTTATAAATTGTATTGTATTAATGTTGAAAAGAACCATTCTGTACAGCTGGTATTCTGTCAGTAAAGGATGGGGCAGGAAATTTGTGCAAACCTTTTTTAATAAGAAAATCTATTTTGAAGATCGAATTATCTTCCAACATTTGTCTTTTTCTATTACAGTATCATAGTTTTGGTATCTCACTGTAAATGGACAGATTGCAACCTTAGCAAATAATGGATCCTGACATCAAAGATGTTTTGCTCTGAAACAACCCTAAACATGTTCAAAATGAAGTGCCACAGTAACAGACAATAACAAATCTATTGTTTCTATGGCAACAGCTGGCCATATTCTGAGGAATTGAAGCTACCTGTTTTCCATTGCACACCTCATTAAAGTGATGTTCGTTCAGTATCTCCACCACAGTGATAGCAGCCTTCCAGCCATGTGGCTGTAGTAATGAGCAGCAATCATTTCTGCTTCTCACAATTATAGCAAATTCAAAGACAGCTGCAGATGGGGCTCTTAATAGTGCCCTGTAGTGATGCACCAGTCATACCTATCCATGTTTAACTTTCCTCTAGGAGATCACAAGTCACTTTGACAGGTCTCTTGTTCTTTCACCGTGAAGGCAGCACAGATGTCTCCTAACATGTTAGACTTCAGCTTGAGTGCCTTCAAATATTCAATACATATCTTTCTTTCCTCACTATTGTTCCATTTCAAAAACACCAGCATAGATGAGTGGAATTTTAAAGAACAAATCTAAAAATAATCACTTGTTTTCTCAAATTTAATGGCACATTGTGCTTATTGCTATTTCTTTGTCTACTGAGTTGCAATTTGTTTTAAGTTATTAATAACATCAAATTTCTAAAGAATCTTTTACCAGTGACTGCTGAATGAAGCAGGTTGTTGATGAATCAGAAAACCGTAGATGTTAAGACACGAGAGACCGATGGACTTCTATGTCTAATAAAATATCGACTCCTAATTTTGGTGGCTTTTATTTAGGTTATTTGATTTTGAATTTCTAATTTGTTTCTTAAATAATTATTAAATACAGATGAATGTTTGACAACAAAGCTTCAGTAATGATGTATTTTGACCACTATAAATAAGTTTCTTTAAGTTTATCATCTACCCTATAGCACTACAACTTAGGTATATAAAGCTAAATGCTGAATTCAAGACATGTTCCAAGGCGCTTTTACAACTTAGGGATGAGATGAGTTTGGGAGGCAACTTGTTCAGTATACATAGAAAGGAAAGCTCGATTGAAAATGTTCAGTCATTCTATTAACCTGTTAAGCAATCATGTAATGCCAACAGTTTTGAAAGGATGGGGAGAAGTATTTTTGGAGAAAGAACAATGTCTAATTTTATGCAATGGATGCCAGAAAGGGAAATTGTGTGGTTAACAGTTTATTGTGAATTGTCTAAGAAATCCAGAAAGGGGTCTCATGGGCAAAATGAAGTTGGAAAGGGGAAAGTTAAGAAAGTGCCCATGTCAGGGAAGGTAAGGGGGCATGATGGGCAGGATGTGTTAAATACCAGAGCCTTGTCCTCCACTTTAATATTGGGTTTCAATTCTAATTCACACTCCGCAAACTGCAACAAACTGATTACTTGTTCCTCATATACACACACACAGTTCTGACTTAATTATGCCTTGATTGGCATATAACCATTATCTGTTCCCTACTTCCATTTAGTGTCGGGCATCACTGCCAGATCCTACTAGATAACAAGGTGCAGGGAGGTGATACAACCGAAAGGATGATTTTGTCGTGACAATGGAGCCTGACTTCTCACTCTTTATGTTTGAGCATGGATTAAGCAGAGTAAAGGGTGGAGGAAGACTGGTGGAGCAAAGTAAATGAAGGGTTATCTTTGATGTCCAGCATGATCTTGGAGTTGAGTGGATCTACTTTCCTTTTATTTTTCATTCTGGTATAGAGTAGTTCCACAGGAAATCGGCCACATAAATCTCTCAAATTGACATTTTCAGGATTGCACTAAATCATTATTATAAGTAGTCTCAACAAGTGTAGAAAGCTAGTGAGCCATGCCTAACCATTCATGTCTCTGTTACGTTTCTCTATTGTTGCTTAAAAACTCAACTTTGTTTGAAGATTAAGGCACGACACGGGTTTAATGGGAATGTCATTGAACCTCAGTCTGAATTCCACTGTCAGATATGGTAAAATTTGAATTCACTAAAATTGAAATTTAAAAACTGACTCAGTGGTGACCATGGAACCATTATTGGTTGGCTGACACTTGCCAACAGACCCATTGTGTTTGTAACTGCTCTGTGGACAATAAGGGATGGGTACCAGATGCTGGCCTAACAAGAGATGCTCCCATTGCATGAACAAATAAACTGTAAAGTTTTGTTGCTTTTCCCATCCTCACGAGTATGGAAAGCGTGTACACCTAAAAAAAAAAGTCTTCCCAGAGTTTGCTAATCGGCTGTTATAACTTTGACCCAAGAATATGAACACACTATGTTCCATATCCAGGGAACTTGGCATTCATCTGCCAGATTTACAGCAGACCATCATAACATTACAGCATAACATGAGAAAATTCCTGATTTCCTGCATTTGTGCACCTATTGTTATTGAATTTTTGCAAAAAGCTTAATCACCATGCAAAAGCTTTGACATTTACTTCAATAATGTGCACACAAATGATCAGGAATAAAGCATTTATATTTGTAAAGCAAGGTTTCAATGCTAAAGTAGAGGTTTACTTTAAACAAAGTTGATCATTGCCGATTAGTCTGCGACCACTGGACAACCAGACAAAGTTTGTATACAAATGTCAACAGTTTAAAAGACATGGTCCATATGGAAAGTTAACATTTTATTTCCCTTTTGTGTGTTTTGAACTTTTCTCATGCATTCTACGTGGCGAATAGACAATAGATATGTTTTTAATCCAAGTGGAAAGAACATCAATGAGATATTTCATGTTTCTGTTACGGATTTCAGCTGATGACAGTGGACAAAATGGCTGAAGAGATGCTATTTTAACCTTAAAGTCTCTGAATCGGTGCTTGCTTATGAGTAATGTTTTTACCGTTTGCATCCTTTTTTATGTTATTATGCCAAGACAGCTTTGAAGAAGTACAAAAATGTATTTCTGTTCTGTCTGGCAACTTTATTCTCTACAATTTTAATCAGTCATTTTTACTTTTTTTCAGTTAGCATGTAACCAACTGATAATTTGTAGTTGCACCATCAAGACAGTGTGCTGCAGTACATTGCAGCCAATGTGATATGTTGCAATATCCGATATTTGTCTCTCTACATGGTGAGCCTATAATTATAGCCATCTTATTAGGTATCTTCCCACTATATAGGAAAAGAGTTGGGCTTGATGTCTTGGGCACTCATTTACCCCTGTTAATTGTCATCTGTGTGGCAGAGGAATGAATATTCAAGAGGGAGAGTTGTAAGTTAAACTCTGTTGTATGTCTGCTATTTTTTTTGAGGAGACGTTAACAGGTTGTACACTTATGCTTGGGTTGTACACTGAGTGTATGGTTGTGGAATGCACATGGATTAATGATACTTGTGTAAAAGAGAAAAGGAAAAAAGAATTTCCTATATCCTGGTTAGGAAACAAATTGATATAGATGAAGAATTTCAAGACTACCATTTGATTTTAAATCCATGCTGTTAAATATTCACTGTTATGACTTATGAAATGATCTGGGCTCATTGATATTGCCATATCCAATCTTTATTCTAAATTGTGTCTTTGCTATCACACAAATGCTCTGCATGGAGGTGCTTCATACTTGTACTGCACGATTGTGTGGTATAAACCTCTTGGCCAATAAATAACAAAAACTTCCTGGGTCTGAAATTGTGCCACGCCATCTATTCTGAATCTGACCACCTGGTATTTTCTTGTTTTTGTTCGGAAAACGTTTCTGCAGTATAAATAATTCAGTTTAGCCTCCAAGACTATAATGCTCTGGGCATGTTGAATGGTACACGTTCAAATTCAGTTCAGTTCAATTGGTACTGATTGGAATGTAACTTAACAGGATGCTGCGAGAGCTGTACCAGTGTTTCATCAGTGCTGATGAAGAGGTTCATGCTGGCTTAGCAACATACTGAAAGCCTTCTCAACACAGCCTCAGTACCATATGCTGCTTATTGAGTCACTTAACAGCAATACAGTAAGTAAGTACTAAGTTATTTGACATGATGATTACACGCTGTTCAGTACAATATTCAACACATGGTATGGTGCAGTACTCCATGCAGCCATACGACAAGACTGCATAGCATTCAGGCTTGTGCAGATAATTGCCAAGTAGCAGTTAATTCCACACAAGTACTGGGAAATAACCATTTCCAACAAAAGAAAGTCGAACTATCTTCTCTTGGTCCATCTATAAGACACTTTAGAAGTGAGTTGGGGTAATCTTCATTTGTTTTGATGTGTGCAGCTCCAACAACATGAGTTCAACACTATCCACACAAAGCTGCCCATTTGTTTGGACTTCCATCCACCCCACCTACCCACCCCCCACCCCCCCACCCCGCCACACTCCCCGAATATAGATTTCCCCCTGCCATTTGTATACAGTGGGAGTGATGGAGAAGTCACATTCAAGAGGACGTTGGATAATTATTTGGATCAAAGTAAAGTGCAAGGGTGGGTGAAAAAGTAGGAGATTGGCACTAAGTAATTATGATCATTTAATGAGCCAGTGCAGTCAAGATGGGCTGAATGGCTGCGACTTTCATTGTAATATTTCTATGATTGTGATTCTGTGTCTGTACCAATTTGCCAAACCTTCTACAAAAGTGCCTTCCACAGCCATGGTCTCTACCACCTAAAAGGGTAAGGACAGCAGATCCAAGAGAAATCCACTACCTAAAAGTTCCTGTTCCATATGTTTCATGTATTATATGGAACAATAACTAGATTTCTTCACTGTCTGAGTCAAAAGCCTTTATTTAGCTTCCTTCCTAACTTCATTTGGGTTACCGTGCAATACCAAGGTGTGTAGTTGTTGAAGAAGAATTCCCCCCCACCTTGTCAATGACAATCAAGGATTGTTAAAAAATCTGGCTTTGTCAGAGATGTACATATTATTTGAATAACTGAAAAAAATGTTGGTGATTAACTCTTGTCCATTTTGCGAGCTGGCATTCGTGTTTAATACTGATTTCAGAAAGCTACCATATCATTCATTTTGGACCTTCAAAATTTTGATGTTATTGTATGTTTTGACATCTGGACAACTCAATTTATGAAGTGGGCTGGTGGGGAGGGCGACCATGCCTTTCGAATTGCTTAATAAAATGAAAACTGTGATGTAGTGCTCTTGTCTTCATGTGTTTCTTTTCGGAGGATATTAATCACCATGAACAGACAAGAGACCACTGACCTATTGGCCTTTTGCTGATAATATATTTTTGGATACACAAGTTTCACAAGCTTTGCATGTTACAAAACACTTGACACCCCACCAGTAGGTTTTGTGCTGTGTGGTCAGTGTTGTAAATGTTGAGCATCTTTGTAGCAAATTTGCAAACAGCAATGATATAAATGACCAATTAGGATGATCAATCTGTAGTGGCATTGGTTGAAGGATGAAGGTTCAACAGGGAACAAGGAAATCTATACTGTTGTTTTTTTTTTTAAACAGTACTTTAATCCTGGTTTAATGTTTCATTTGAAAGATGTTATCTCCATCCCTTTTGTACTACGCTGAAGTGTCAGCTAGGATTATTTGCTAGAGGTCTGGTGTGATCCTCAAGCCCACAATTTTCTGTTCTGAGGGGTACCACCAAACATTGTTCTGTGTTTGTTAGTCAAAGAAGACAATGGCATTCATTTTTCTACATATAGAACTGTTCAGTATCTGCCTGTAATTGGCAAATTGCTTTTGTAAAGATTAGCTTTATTGCCATTAGTTTAAATGGTTGAAAAGAAAATAGTATCTGATCAGATTCTCTCCAGCACACATGATAACACTAATTTGGAAGAACTCCGAGCAGTGGTTAAGGATTTAACAAAATAAAATCCTGTGGGAAAAGGCTGTATTTTTAAATTATAAAATTGTCTTCCTTCAGTGTCTTGGATCCCACTTTGGAGAGATGATACAAATGTCTCATTATAAATATCTGATTGGTTCATTACTGCCCTACCCTAGGGCCAATTTTTCTCGCACTGTCCACTTGACTGATGTGTATCGTATTAATGGTCATCTTTTGTCCCAAGCATCCTTATATGCATGTATTAAATTCTAATACAGATATCTAGTTTGCTATATTTTACACCAAGTATAGTGTTTTATTTGGAAATGTTGTGAAAGACTTACTGATATTTGATAGGCAAAGAAAGCTGTTAAAGGGAGCTTTTCAATTTTTGCAAATTTTATTCATTCTTGTCACCGTATTTGGGATAACCAGTGTACAGGAAATGTGACCATTTTATCTTTTGGAGTTGGCATCATGCGACATAGTAAAGAATTTATATATATTAATTGGTATGGACCAGGGCAAAAAAACACTTTCTTCAGTGAGCTCAGTCTTTGAGTGCAGTACTGGTATTATTGTTCTGGATTGCTCAATGATGAATCAAAGATTCTCACCTATTTTCAATAGTATTAAATTCCTCAAGAATGACTTACCATGAGTTATACTGATAACAAAAAAGCTGATATATTCCAAGCTTCTAAGTTAGATTTTGTGATTCACTCAGACCTGTGGATATTTTATTTTAATTGGCAGAGTGCAACATTCTACATGTACAGATGGTGGACTGTGTTGGCCTAATGTAGGATTCATTTCACAGCATGGTTCCTTATTGCACCTGAAGTTTCATCTATCCTGTCAGCTGGCAAAAGATGTTTTCATTTTCATTATTTTTTCAAAATTTTTTTAGAGGGCTGGGTATAAATGGGCCACATGCTGTTCTCTTTTTGTCCTATCTTCTGTCCTCTTTTCTTGGAAGAGCGTTGTGTCAACATAATAACAGCATTTTATGAATGCACTTGCATTAAATGAAGTTTGGAGAGGATGAAAATTATAAGCCTCGGATTTCATATTTGAAAGTGTTTATTTCGCAAGGTTCAGTTGTAAAGTTATGACGGAAATGGAATGCTTTGTCAGTATCAAACTGACTCAGTCATCAAGTGCCTGTTTGGGTTGAGTCAAAGCATTCTATATGACATATTTATAAGCATTAAGATATTCAAGCAGTTTCAAGTCAGGACAAATTTTGTAATTTTAAGATTTGATTTTCACTTTCACTTGCAAATTAGTGAAATCACATTTCATATAAACAAATAGTCTATATTTTTATTTACAAACATAATTGAATTTTATTTGCACCTGGCAGTAAGGAATGTAAAAAGCAGTTTGAACAAAGCACTATTACAAGGTGCTGTTCAGACATAAGGGGGAACAACAACTCAAAACAAATGCATTTCTTCAATTGTGCTTCAATAAATTTGCAGAATTCATTTAAATGAAAGCATAGCACGCAATTGGTGAATGAAGATTGAACACCCAATAATACCAAGTGTTACAGATTATTTTTTAATCATTATTAATTTGGTTATGTACTCACCTAAAAACCTTGGTATATTTAAATATGTTAAGAGAAGTGATGGACCACGTTGCTGAGAGTATGATAAATCTTTCTTTGATGCAGTTAATTGGATTATTGAATTTTCTCATCTTCTAAATGTGGTTTGTATTGTTTTACTTACGTGTTTGAGATGGAGAGAAGGTCATTAGTGGCCATTGTAACTTAAATGCAAAGGGCACATTTGGGTTAAAGTGATTTTGAATGACCATTGAGGTATGAGTCAATTAAAATAAACAGCAAGTAAGATGCTATACAGGACATGTGCACTGACTGGTCAATGTTAAGGTCCCAATGGCCCACTTGGTACAGCTATAGCTCATGCTTTTGTAAATGTCTGCATCTGCCTGGGGCATCTTAGCAATGACAAATTACTCTTGTAATATGTGACTTCTCAATGTGAGAATGACCAGAAACAGATTGTAAGCATGTACAAAAGAATAAATGTGATAAACCATTAACTTGTCATCTTGGACAGAGATTCAGCTAAACAAGGCTGTGTTCAATTTATATGATTCCCTGAACTGTCTTGCATATTGAAAGCATTTATTGTCTCCCTAACCTGAGTCAAGCAAATAAATTATTTATTTGAAATTACCTGGAATTATTTAAGTCACTTTTCAATTGCGATCAAACATAAAGTTTGAAGTGGCAATCAACTTTGCATTTTTTTAAAAATTAACTGCGTGAGCCTGTAGCAGTTTGCCAGAAAAATATTCCACTGCTTCGTACTATTGCTTTGCTGTGTCTACATATTCTGCCAAAACCCAGGAATGAACCAGGAACCATTATATCTTCAGACTGACACACTCTCAACTGAGCTATTTCTGCTGATTGCTCTTGTTATATCTTTTTTTTAATCCAGAAGTGCTATCGCACACAATTCAATGGCTTTTCCCACCAAATCAACCAGGATATTCTTTGTTGTGTCTTGATATTTTGTAATCAACCTGTGTAGGAATGTTATGACACACCTCTGGACTAGGTGGGACTTTAACCTGGGCCTTCTAACCCAGAGGTAGGGATACCACTGCTAATAGAACATAGATAGAACATAGAACAATACAGCACAGAACAGGCCCTTTGGCCCACGATGTTGTGCCGAACTTCTATCCTAGATTAAGCACCCATCCATGTACCTATCCAAATGCCGCTTAAAGGTCGCCAATGATTCTGACTCTACCACTCCCACGGGCAGCGCATTCCATGCTTTCACCACTCTGTGGGTAAAGAACCCACCCCTGACATCTCCCCTATACCTTCCACCCTTCACCTTAAATTTATGTCCCCTTGTAACACTCTGTTGTACTCGGGAGAAAAGTTTCTGACTGTCTACTCTAGCTATTCCTCTGATCATCTTATAAACCTCTATCAAGTCACCCCTCATCCTTCGCCGTTCCAACGAGAAAAGGCCAAGAACTCTCAACCTATCCTCGTACGACCTATTCTCCATTCCAGGGAACATCCTGGTAAATCTTCTTTGCACCCTCTCCAAAGCTTCCACATCTTTCCTAAAGTGAGGTGACCAGAACTGCACACAGTACTCCAAACGTGGCCTAACCAAAGTCCTATACAGCTGCAACATCACTTCACGACTCTTGAATTCAATCCCTCTGCTAATGAACGATAATACACCATAGGCCTTCTTACAAACTCTATCCACCTGAGTGGCAACTTTCAAAGATCTATGTACATAGACCCCAAGATCCCTCTGTTCCTCCACCTGACTAAGAACCCTACCATTAACCCTGTATTCTGCATTCTTATTTGCTCTTCCGAAATGGACAACCTCACACTTGGCAGGGTTGAACTCCATCTGCCACTCCTCAGCCCAGCTCTGCATCATATCTAAGTCCCTTTGCAAACGACAAATGCCCTCCTCACTGTCCACAACCCCACCTATCTTCGTATCATCTGCAAATTTACTGACCCACCCTTTGACTCCCTCTTCCAAGTCATTAATAAAAATTACAAACAGCAGAGGACCCAGAACTGATCCCTGCGGAACTCCACTTGTAACTGGGCTCCAGGCTGAATATTTACCATCTACCACCACTCTCTGACTTCGACCGGTTAGCCAGTTTTCTATCCAATTGGCCAAGTTTCCCTCTATCCCATGCCTCCTGACTTTCCGCATAAGCCTACTATGGGGAACCTTATCAAATGCCTTACTAAAATCCATGTACACTACATCCACTGCTCTACCCTCATCCACATGCTTGGTCACCTCCTCAAAGAATTCAATAAGACTTGTAAGGCAAGACCTACCCTTCACAAATCCGTGCTGGCTGTCCCTAAGCAAGCAGTGTCTTTCCAGATACTCATTAATCCTATCCCTCAGTACCCTTTCCATTACTTTGCCTACCACAGAAGTAAGACTAACTGGCCTGTAATTCCCGGGGTTATCCCTATTCCCTTTTTTGAACAGGGGCACAACATTCGCTACTCTCCAGTCCCCTGGTACCACCCCCGTTGACAGTGAAGACGAGAAGATCATTGCCAACGGTACTGCAATTTCCTCTCTTGCTTCCCACATAATCCTAGGATATATCCCGTCAGGCCCGGGGGACTTGTCTATCCTCAAGTTGTTCAAAATGTCCAACACATCTTCCTTCCTAACAAGTATCTCTTCTAGCTTACCAGTCTGTTTCACACTCTCCTCTTCAACAATACGGTCCCTCTTGTTCGTAAATACTGAAGAGAAGTACTTGTTCAAGACCTCTCCTATCTCTTCCGACTCAATACACAATCTCCCACTACTGTCCTTGATCGGACCTACCCTCGTTCTCGTCATTCTCAGGTTTCTCACATACGCATAAAATGCCTTGGGGTTATCCTTGATCCTATCCGCCAAGGATTTTTCATGCCCTCTCTTAGCTCTCCTAATCCCTTTCTTCAGGTCCCTTCTGGCTATCCTGTATCCCTCCACTGCTCTGTCTGAACCCTGTTTCCTCAACCTTATGTAAGCCTCCTTCTTCCTCTTTACGAGACATTCAACCTCCCTCGTCAACCAAGGCTCCCTCTCACGACCATTTCTTTCCTGCCTGATAGGTACGTACATATTAAGGACACGTCGTATCTGCTCCTTGAAAAAGTTCCACATTTCCACCACATCCTTCCCTGACAGCCTATGCTCCCAACGTATGCTCCTCAAATCCTGTCTTACAGCATCGTAATTTCCCTTACCCCAATTGTAAAATCTACCTTGTTGTGCACACCTATCTCTCTCCATAACCAAGGTGAAAGTCACAGAATTGTGGTCACCATCACCAAAATGTTCACCCACTAACAAGCCCATCACTTGTCCCGGTTCATTACCGAGTACCAAATCCAATATGGCCTCCCCTCTGGTTGGACAATCTACATACTGAGTTAGAAAAGCTTCCTGGACACACTGCACAAACACCGCCCCATCCAATCTAGTTGATCTAAAGAGCTTCCAATCAATATTTGGGAAGTTGAAGTCGCCCATGACTACGACCCTGTGGCTTCTGCACCTTTCCAAAATCTGTTTCCCAATCTGTTTCTCCACATCTCTGCTGCTATTGGGGGGCCTATAGTAAACACCCAACAAGGTTACGAGTGATATTGCATTAAAATTAACAAGGCACCTTTCCTATTTCTGACTTCAGCCCATACTACCTCCAAAGGCAGATCCCCCTCAAACTTCCTTTCTGCAGCCGTTATACCATTTCTAATTAGCAATGCCACACCCCCCTCCTTTTTTACCACCCTCCCTAATCTTACTGAAACATCTGTAACCAGGAACCTCCAACAGCCATTCCTGTCCCTCATCTATCCACGTTTCCGTGATGGCCACAACATCGTAGTCCCAGGTACCAATCCACGCAATAACACAAAGTCGCTGGCCCTTCGCCTTGTCTACTTTTGATTCAGTCAACATCACTGACCTGTGAAATTGTCAATTACTGGGTTTTTGTTTGGCTGGATAGTGATTATCTGTTCTAGCTATTGTTTCAAGAGGGCTCACCTGAGACAAATGGACAACTGACACCAAAATTCTCCCAAAAATCAACAGTGTGTCAAATTTAGGAAGTTTCAGAGAGGGTTTCTTTCTGTGAGCTTGAGTGCGTAATCCTAGGTGATTGCCCTCTGCTCACCACATTAAGTGTACAACACATCTTCATGAATCTGCCCTGCAATGTCTTGCGCTCTGAAATGGCCAAGGTCCTGCTGTCGGGACCTCATCCCATTCATGTCACAGACAATGTTTAAATACAAACAGTGCACTATGTCAAGCACTGGTTAAAATAACCACTAGGTCATTGTCCTGCCTGTGGTCTGGAGCAAAGCACAGCAGTTCTGCAGGATGATTAGTTACCTTCTGTCCTCTGTGAGACCCACACTCACTCTCTGTGCCACAATACTCCCCTCCACCAAGGCTCATGATTGACCACACTCAATATCGCATGCCGCATCTTGCCCCAATGGTTCTCTCACATCCCATACTCCCAAACTACTCACCCTTCCTGCCTCCTACACTCCCAATTCACTCACGCACTTGTTACTTTTCTTGACTGATGAAAGACCAATCATCTTACTAACCATGCACCAGGGATATTTATTCTTCAATGTAATGCACTGTCAATTGAGCTATTTCCACTGATTGCTCCTTTTTTAATCACCTAACTAACCCTTAACTCTTTTTTACTGCCAAACATGACATCTGTCTCTGTCTGCATTAAAAAAAGTCAGATGCTGTGAGAATCCGAGTGACATAAAGTGTGTGAGTGCTCAGAAAGCAAGCTGTGAGGCCTGTGGTGGGTGTCTAACCCAGTGTGCAGTACAGACTGACAGCAGCATTGCAATGTAAGGTGTCAGTGAGCTCCAAGTTATTGAAGAGTGATATTGCATTAAAATTAAATTCCAACATGGCCTTAATGATGTGGTGAGACTGGTGTTTTGCTGATGTCAATCTCTACGGAAGGAAGGTGAGGGTAGCCACTGTCATGAAGCAAATTTGATATGTTGAGCGACTTGCAGCCAGCACTTACCTGACTTTGATTATCAATCATAGTTGCTGTCTGGTTTCTCTCCAAAGTATGGGAAAATTACAAACTGCATGTAAATTAAATGAGATTAGCTAATCGTGAGATGTTAACACATTTATAAGTGGACTGTCCTTGTCACTGGTCTGGCTCCCTCACTCCCAGCTCTCAGAGTAAACAGAACCTCTCGCACTCCTGTTTATATCTGTCAGCCAGGGCTCCCTGATTGTACCAGGCTAACAGCCCCAATCAGGGAACTCATATTCCATGAGGTCCACTTGGCTGATCTCATTACAATCACTGCAATATCCACTTTTTAACATTGTCCCTCTATTTGTCGATGTGTTTGATGTTGTGTCTCTATAATTACTTTTCTTGGGGTTAACAACGGGCGGCACGGTGGCACAGTGGTTAGCACTGCTGCCTCACAGCGCCTGAGACCTGGGTTCAATTCCCGCCTCAGGCGACTGACTGTGTGGAGTTTGCACGTTCTCCCCGTGTCTGCGTGGGTTTCCTCCGGGTGCTCCGGTTTCCTCCCACACTCCAAAGATGTGCAGGTCAGGTGAATTGGCCATGCTAAATTGCCCATAGTGTTAGGTAAGGGGTAGCTGTAGATGTAGGGGTATGGGTGGGTTACGCTTCGGCGGGGCGGTGTGGACTTGTTGGGCCAAAGGGCCTGTTTCCACACTGTAAGTAATCTAATCTAAGTAATCTAATCTAATCTAATCATGCTTTTCCTTTCACTCTATAAAACCTTATAATTGGATTCTTAATATTTCTGGTGAATGAGTTAACTGCATTAATTAGAGTGGGCTATTTTAACCTGCTTAAAAAAAATCAAATCTTCTTTGTGGACAACCAAGGAAGTTGAAAAGAGGGAGTCAATTCATCTCTCCTTAACAAAATGCATTAACTTTATTTTGGTTCAAAAATAAATTTATTTACTTTATGTTTTAGCCATAAATCAGTCGAGGCTCTCAGCTTTCTTGCAAAAATCCATGTGCTAAAGGTCATTGAACTAGTTCATTTCAATATAAGCCAGAACTCACATTTATTAACTCATTGTGGAGCCTAAAATAGGTTTTGGGTTTTAAAAGATGTGTTCTCATGATAACTGCCACAACTACAGTTGCCTGTACAGTGGCAAAAATATTCTTCAGATATTCAAATACAACTGCTACAGTTTTTCACTAGAGAATCATTCAACAGCTCAATTCAAGAAATTTTACCTGGATCATTTCAGCAATGTGTTTCACTTTATGATGCATTCGATTTTCTTTTTTCTGTTAGCATTTCTTTGTGTTCCGTGTTGTCCTTACGGTTCAATTAACTAGGTTTCTGATATGTTGCCTCCATTGTCATTAGCTGAAACAACCATATAGCCATTGCTAACATTGGTGCAATCACATCTGTAAAAACTAATCACATTGCTGCTTAAGTTGACAAGTTAATTTGCATCTAAGAAAGTCAAGTTTGCAAAGTCAAGCATTTCATTTTAGATATTACATTCACCAACAGGCTGGAGGATATTGACATCAGTGGATAGCATGAATCTGTTCTGACTAGTCTGATTTCATTCCAATTGCAGTATAGTTGTAACTGGTGAAGTAAAACACAAAAAGGTCTTTGACTGTCAGAATGCTTTAAATTTACTTTTTTCATTATTTTATATTAGTAGAGAAGTTGTTGTATTGTATACTGCTTTAAAACTGACCAGCATTTTTGGACATTCATTAGCTCCTTATTCTTTCATAAGAGAGCATGATTCATCTGACATTGCATTGCCTGAGATTAGATTAATTAGACAATAGGAATGGTGCTGGTCTAAGACTGTTGTTTCTATTTTATTTTACTTGGGGCAAGATCTCCTGCATTTGAAGCTGAATATACAATCTGCCATGCAATGTGAGATTAACTTCATGAACTTGTCATTTAATGTTTTCCAATCTATAAGGTAAATGCATGATAGACCAGAAAACACTGCAGGGTTGCATTCCAGATTTATATATAGATTTGAATTGAATTCCGCCTTAATGAAAAGAAAGGTGAGTTTATCTAATACAGCAGTGGATTGTACTCGGCACAAAGATCCTTACTCATCAAAAATCTTAAAATTTCCTGCAGCTGGTGGTTGCTGAACATATGTTGACAATTTAGTTTCATATATATGAATTCCCAATTTTTAAGAGATGTATTAAAGATTTGCAACTTGGATTTTGAAACAGTTACTTGTCAAATTTCTTTTCTATAAGCATTTACTTTCAACTACATTGTAAGATGATTGAACTGAGCATATTCCAGATTAATTCCAAAGTCTTTAAGTGTCAAGTTAAGTCCAGACAGCATAAGATCATTCGTAAGTAAGCCATTCAACCCATCAATTTGCTCCACCATTCAATGAGATCATGGCTAATTTGATAATCCTCAACTTTATTTCTCTGTCTTTCCCCGTAAACCTTTGGTTCTCTCAATGACTCAACATCCGCCTATGTCTCGGTGAAAATGTGGACTGCAGATGCTGGAGATCAGAGATAAGGTTAGAGTGGTGCTGGAAAAACACAGCAAGTCAGGCAGCATCTGAGAAGCAGGAAAATCGATGTTTCAGGCAGGAGGCCTGTATCAGGAATGGGATGATGAAGGGCTCCTGTCCGAAACATCTATTTTCCTGCTCCTCGGAAGCTGCCTGACCTGCTGTACTTTTCTAGCACCACTCTAATGTGCCTATATCTGCCTTGAGTATATTAACAGACCTGCCTCTACAGATCTCTGTGGTAAATAATGCCACAGATTCACTATCCTCTGAGAAAAATAAATTCCTCCTCATCTTGTTTAACTCCTTACTTCGTAAGGATGTAAATTCATTGGTCCTAAACATAAAAGGAAGTACACATTCCACACCTACTCTGTCTCGCCCCTCAGAATCTTGCATGTTTCAATAAGGTCTCCTTGTATTCTCCTAAACTCCAATGAGTTCAAGCCCAACCTACTCGGCCTTTCCTCATAAAAGCCCTCCATGCTTGGGGGATCAACTTCGTGAACTTTTGTCTGATTGCCTCCCAATGTCTGGTTGTCTTTCCTTAGATGAGGAAACCAGAACTGCTTCAGTATTCAAGCTGTGGTCTGATCAGTGTCCTATATAGTTTTAGCAAGACCACCCTACTTTTGTACTCCATTCCCTTTGAAATAAAATCCTACATTTTGCCAAACCCCTTTCCCAGTCCACTCCAGCCAACTCTGCTGTGTTATAGTCACTGTTCTAAAGGGGATCTTTGATTCTGAGATCATTTATTGATCAAATTGCCAGATCTAAAATAGCCTGATCCTTGGGTTGGATCCACATCGTTTTGATGCAGTAAACTGTTCTGAATGCACTTTATGAATTTGTCCTCATGGCTACCTCTACTGAATTGATTTCCCCAGTCTATAAGAAAATTAAAATCCATTGTGATTAATGTACTGCCATTTTTACACATTCTCATTATCTTCTGATGTATTCGCCGCCCTAAAGAACAGCAACTGTTAGGGGGTTTATCATCAATTTTTTTGATCCTTCATAAGATCATCAATTTCAGTGTTAGTTCTCTTTGTTTCTACTGATTCCTGACTGGCTGTATATTTTCAACACTTTGATAAGGCATTCTGATGCACTGTTTGACCCTATCTTATTCATTCTTGAAAAATAATTTAAAAACAGTTTAAAATTGTCAGTCTGAATTTAGCCTTTATATCTTTAGTCATCCGGGGAGCTCTGGTTTTGGATGTGTTTTGTTTTCCATCCTGTAGGAATGTGTCTGCTCCATACCTGAACCATCCCTTCTTTGAAGGTCTCCCATTGTTCAACTACTGTTTTGTCCACCAATTTGGCTTCCAATCTATCTGCATCGCTGAGATATTTTGTTGTATTCTGTCAGAATCAGAAAATATTGTTCCAGTACTATACATTAGAACTGAGCCAGAGAGAGATTCAGATAAAATTGATTTATAAAACAGGGTTTTCTATTGTGTGACTCACTGGTAACTTGTTTTTGACTCCATAGAGTGCAATCCCTGAGATTTAAACATATGATCAAAGGCTGTGTTATTCTTTCAGTGGTGTCACCTTTTAGCTAAAAAAAAATTAAACTGATGCCTCACCTTTTTATTGCAGATGGGCTTGAAGCATCCCGTGGCACTATTCAAAAATAAAACAAAATTAGATGTTTCAATTCAAGATCGATACTTATCCTTCATCTTAAAGCACTGAGCCAGATTACCTGATTAACATGCTACTATTTGACTTTGCCAACACACTTGTGGCCAGTAGGCCACATACTACCCTCTGCAAATGTTGTTGCCTGTGTCATACCTTGCAACAAGTTCCATTTCCCCAATTGTCCCTTTGTTTGCTGAGCAACACTTATGGACTGGCAATTAATGTCTTGACTTTCACACTCTTGTCCTGTTTGTAAATTCTTCCAACTTCTCTCTCTCACACGCACACACACGCACACACATACACACACACTCTTTCACACACAGTCTCACACGCACACTGTCACACACACAGACACTCTCACACACACACCCTCTCACACACACACCCTCTCACACACACACCCTCTCACACACACACCCTCTCACACACACACCCTCTCACACTCTCATATTTACTTCCATCTCTAGGGTAGTAATCGTCTCTAGCCCAGAAATATCTGCACACCTGGAATTCTGCCATCTTGTGTATCCCTGATTTTAAATGTCCCACCCAGCCTAGGTCTGAAGTTTCTGATTACCCTTCATCCATCTCAATGCCTGCCTACCTCGGTTTCTTCCTTTTAGGTACCCCTCATAATGGTACCCTTTACCTAAACTTCTGGTCATCTGACTCAATGTCTACTTAAGTAACTTAATGTCTTATTTTATTTTGTAATGGCTCTATGAAGTCATTTGGGATACTTTATAAATATGATTTCATGGCACTGTCAAAATTTGCTGATGAATCACTCCACATTACAGCTGCGATTACGCTGCAATAGTTATTACTTAACTGAGGCACTTTGTTGTGTGAAAGGCACGCAATAGAGTTCATTTGTCTGGATTTTATTTATGGTTCTGACTCGATGTTCTAACTCGATACTCTGACTTGAAGCAGGAGAGGTGATAAGCAATATTGTTATCTGTTGCTAAAACCCACCTCATGCCCCGGTAGCCACCACTCTCAACTACCAAAGTTCTCCTCGCACGTTGCGTCCTTAATAAACCTTAGCATGACAGTGCCTCAATTGTTTTAAATCTCTTTTATATTTGTGTTCAAAAGCCTGTATGTGTCCATCATTCATGGCCATGCCTTCAGCTTCAGTGGCCTTAAGCAATAAAATTTCTTGCCTAAACCTCGACCTCTCTACCTTTCACTTCTCTTTTAAATCTCTCTATGAAATCCACTTCTTTAACTGAGCCCATGATCATCTGTGTTAATATCTATCAATGTGACTCACTACGTTTTTGTTGGATAAAGCTCCTGCATAGAACAACTGTAGGTATTTCACTACACTATAGCTGCTATATAAATGCAAGTTGTGTCCTTGTGATATCGGTTCATTTTGTGAAACAGCACATGACATTTAGAACATGAATCAATAACGACTTCACCTGTGGTTCACCTGAATGTTTGTATGTATCCCCCTGTGGCATCTGTGAATATGTTACATAAAGTATTGTACTCGCAATCGCAACCATATGTTCCCTTGATAGGGATACATCTGATGAGAGATGCTTAACTTTAGCTTTCTCATTCATGTTTGGATGCTCTGGACAGAGAAAGAAAGAAAAATAGTATTGAATACAGCTTGGTTGAAGCTCAGTATCAGGAAAATTAGATGTTAATAGATTTTTAAAATGCAGCCATACAGTCATTGAAGCTTTATTGTTGAAGTGATATTGTTAAACATATACACACATGTAGATCCCTTTCAGAGTTCATTAAAGTGGATTAAAAAAACCTTTTCCAAATATTTACTTACGTTTCCTTGGAAATGTAGAATGTAGAATCAGAAGTGAATTTAATAGTTGTTAGATTTTTGAGCCTTACTTTTGTTATTTCCTGTACATTACATCATGACAAAGAATGTTAAATTTCAGATGTCAGCAGTTCTTGAGACCACAGTGTTTCTAAAACACAATGCTTGTGTTTGGTTGGGTCTAGACAGTATAAGTACCCTGACAAAGTTTTATTGGATTCATTAAAGTCTATAGCCTCACACATGATGCATATTGACTGGTTAATATAAATTTTTATTTGAACTGCGCAAACTGAGTCTCTCCATGAACATCCAAATCCAGTCTTTGAAACTCAAGTTGTTCATGTGTTTTCCCCATCAAAATATATTCGAAAACAAGCTGAAACAGCAAACAAACAACTCCAGATGCTGGAAATCTAAAACATAAACAAAAATTGCCAGCAAAACTCAGCAGGTCTTACAACATCTGCGGAGAGAAAGCAGAGTTAATGTTTCAGGTCTAGTGACCCTTCTTCAGAACGGATTGTTGCTCAGGAAAGGTGTTGTTTTGTTTACACCAGCGAGATGCCACCACAAGGCACACTTTTCCCTCTCCTCCCTTGTCAGCATTCTAAAGAGACGGTTACCTCTGGGACACACTGGTCTGCTCCTCCTCCACTCCCAAGGCCTCCACCATGGCACCTTACCAGGCAATCACAGAAGATTGTCTGTCTGTTTATCTCCTCCTTCCTCTCTATCCAAGCCCCCAGACACACCTTCCAGGTGGAGTAGCAATTTACCTGCACGTCACTCAGTTCACTCTACTGCATTCGCTGCTCACAATGTGGTCTCTTCTACCATAGGAGAGATGAAACATAGACTAGGCAACCTGTGCTCTGTCCATTAAAATGGCCTCGAGATTAAGGTTGCCTACCACTTCCACTCACTGCTGTGTTCCCTGCCCAAAGATTCTGCCTCGGGCTTGCTGCAGTGTTCCAGTGAGGCTCAGTGCAAGCTGGAAGATCCGGTTTTCATTTTCCGCTTGGGAGCACTGCAACCTTCAGGACTCAATATTGAGTTGAATACTGTTTAGGGCCTGAGCACCTTTTTTCATGTTTTTATACACTCTCACATCCATGTCATCATTTGGGCTGTTTTCATCATAGTCACCCCATTTTCTCCAACTCAGTCCCTTATATCAGCTTTTCTTACTCCAAGACTCATCATTGTCCATCCATTTGTCTGCCAAACTGCTGCTCTCTCTCTCTCTCTCTCTCTCTGGGTTCAATCTCAAAATATTGTTTACTCCTAACCCCCAATCCCTGTACAGTCCAAAAATGTGCAGGTTAGGTGAATTGGCCATGCTAAATTGCCCGTAGTGTTAGGTGAAGTGGTAAATGTAGGGGAATGGGTTTTGGTGGGTTGCGCTTCGGCGGAGGGCCTGTTTCCACACTGTAAGTAATCTAATTTAATCACATACCTATATCACCCTTTCCTAGCTGCATTTAGTTCTGAAGAAGGGTCACTGGACCCGAAATGTTGACGCTGCTTTCTTTCCAGGCCTGTTGAGTTTTCCAACAATTTCTGTTTTTATTTTATAAACAAACTTGTCATATTCAGAGTGTGTGGGAGGTTTGATGTGGCAGGTAAATTCAATTTAATTTCAGCTGATATAATGGTTCCCTGTTCCATTAATACTCCCTCTTAGCGTTTTACTGATTCCTGTAACCCTGAGAGTGTATACTATTCAGTCCCTACACCTTACCCCCCACCCCCGCCTCACCAACATCCCCAGTCCCCATATGCATATGGAGGGTCAAGTAAGGCGATAAAATAGCTTTGTGTGAATGGTACCAGAAATACAGGGTTGTACCAATCAGAAGAATGAATAGATTGCATCTCATTTCTCACAACAAAAGAAGATGGAAGTGTGACCTCATAAGGTCTTCAGAGATGAAATGTTCAGACATAGAAGACACAAATAGCATTTTGGCTCGAGCAATATAAGGTAGTCAGCAAGACATTAAATTGGAAGAAGCTTCTTTACTCAGAGAGTGGTGTGCTCACGGAGGCCAATAACACTGTTGCATTTGGGGAAAGTGCTTATTGGGGAGAGTGGAATAGAAGGTTCTGCTGAAAGAGTTAGTTGTGAAACAGGTGGTTCACATGGAGGATAAATGTGTAGTGTCCCGTTCCTGTGCTACTTATTCTACCTTATTCAATGGAAGCATACTTGCACAGTATTCTCTTTTGGTCCACAATTCAAATTCTCATTTTGCATTGCTCTTTTCCTCCTGCCAACTTCCAATCTGATCTGCAAATCCTGGTGTAACATTGATCGCAACCTGATGTTTCTGTGAAGCTTCCTGACTCCTGACCAAATTCAAGTGGTGAACAACTTCAAGTGTTCAGTCTCGACTGAGATGTAAGGAGTCCAGCAGATGCAATTGGAATGTGCAATCAGAAAATGGATATTGATTAATCTATAGATTGGCAGTAGAAGAGAATTAAGAATGAAACAGCTCCAATAAATGTAGCTTTGTAAAAATAGTGACGTGAAGTCAAATTCTCTGATGATTTAATGTACCGAAAAGAATTATTGAAAATTCAATGCCATCTAGTGTTGAAGTGGCAATTTGACCGGTACTTGTATTAATATTTAAAATTTTCTGACAGTATTTTATTAAACTCTAAAATTAATGTGAGAAAATCAATTTGATATTCATTTACACATGTCTGCTTTTTGTTTCATTAGGCCATTGTGATTTTATTGATTCTTCATTAACATGACAAATGTTGATCTGAGTAAAATTCCAACATGTATCTTCCCATCTCCTCACTGCACACTTAACCACCTCTGTATAACTATCTCCTCTTCAGAATATATTTTAAGTAACTGCAGGTCTATAATATAAATCTCACGCTCTGCTCGGCCTCAGTCCCCAATTTTCTTTTGCCTTCAAAATAGAATTGGCTTGTCCTTTGTGATCCTGAACTGACTTGTACCTTCCTCATATGGTAATGTAAACATCTTCTGATCAGAAGTTTGATGAAGATGTTTCCAGGGTGGTAGAATTTTATGTTTTTTTTTGTGAAGTAAAGTTGAAGATCAACCATAAATCTGAGGAATGAGTTGAGATGATTTTCCTTAGCATCTAAGGGGAGCAGTCCAAGCCAGATCAATGTGATAGCAAGGTGAAAAGGCATAGAGTCAAAAAGGCACAGGAACAGATCTTTCGGTCCAACTCAGCCATGCCAAGCAGGTTTCCCAAACTAATCTATTCCCATTTACCTGTGTTTGGCCCATATCCCTCTATAAATCTTTCCTATTCATGTACCTGTCCAAATGTTTTTTTACGTGTAGTAACTGTACCTGTCTCTACTACTTCATTCAATGTACTCACCAACCTCTATTTGAAATAGTTGCTGCTCAGGAATCTTTTAAATCTTTCTCCTCTCACCTTAAATCTATGCCATCTATTTTTGAACTTCCCTACCTTTGGGAAGAGACCTTTGCTTTTCACCTTATCTATGCCTCCCATGATTTTATAAACATAAAGAAAGACACAGGCACATAATAACAGGCATACAGTAAAACTATGTGGGAGAAATATAGCATACCAAATTTGCAGAATGAGACATGGATAACAGAGTTTTTTTTAAAGTTGAGAGCAAGTTATAGAGCTGATAGTGAAGGAATATGGAAAGCCAGCAGAAAGGGATATAAAACAGTAGAATAGGGAATAAGCCCTTCCTGATGAAGGGCTTATGCCCAAAATGTCTCCTGCTCCTCGGATGCTGCCTGACCTACTGTGCTTTTTCAGCACCATACTCCCGACTCTGATTTCCAGCACCTGTAGTTCTCACTTTCTCCTTTCTCCTGGAATAGGGACTAGGCAAAGATACTGTTACAGGCAGAAAAGTGCCTGAGAGATTTAATAATTTATTGTTACACTGCCAGGGTATGTCAGATCAAGTCTGAAATTACAACAGGAGAAACTTGTAGATTCCAGCAGCTAAAGTAGAACAAGGGAAGACCAATGATGAGCACTATGTGAATACTTTTTGTGGCAATTGGTCATCTCAAAACATTTTACAATGAATGAAGTGCTGATGAATTGTAATACTGTTGTAAGGTGAGAAATGTGACCACTAACCTATAGTCAGCACATTCCCAAAACAACAGTGTGATGATGACCAGATTTTTCTTTGTGTGTAATGGTGATTGAGGGATAGGTATTGGTTGGGACAAGTCTTTGATTTAATGTCTCATCCAAAAGACATCCACTTCAACAGCGCAGCACAGCTTTAGTGTTGAAATGCTGAAGCAGGATTTGATCTTGGAATCTTTGACTCAGAGGTGAGAATGCTGCAAACTGAGGTCCAGCTCACTGAGAAGAGAGCTGTGAAATGCTGGACATTGGTTGGGATGATGTTTGTCAAGCTCGCATTGAGCTTCAGTTCAACAGTGCATGAAAGAGAGAGATTAAGTTGGATTAAGGTTTGTACTGGGAATTGAAGTGGCTGGTAGCAGGAGGTTGGGTTGCAGACTGAAGTGAGATTTTTGGCAATGTGGTCATTTAGTCCTTGTTATTTCTAATGTTAGAAAGACTCCAGCTTCAGTTATAAAATCAGTGATATAAAATGGCTGAGCCTTGTAAATGCAAAGTTATCAATTTGCATCTTCAAAATTCTTTTTTTTTTTGACATTTTTTTAAGGAATCTAAGAACCATGCAGAATCTGTAAAGGCCATTTCCAAAATTCATATCTATTTTTCTGCTCTGTCCTCACTGCTTAATACTTAGTATCCAGGTTGTAGAGATGAAAAACTGGCCTTGAAGCCGATGAGCAGGATATCTGAGAGATGGACGTGCATGTGGAAAACTCGACTGTTTGGATATAATTTAAGTACAAGCTGTGATTATGATACGCTACATCCCAGTCACTATACAAACAAAGTTAAGTTCATGAAGAGCTGAACTAATTTTTGGAAACTGTCCTTTGCAGTAACTAAGTGTTGGTAGCTCAAATTGCAGTACTTCTGACGACATTTGTTGTTTAAGCATGCATATTGAAAACCATCAGGTCAGAAAGTAACATATAAATTTAATTAATATTTCCAAATTTAATATCTAAATGGCGCTGATGGTGACAATAGTACCTTTAGGCAATTGATAAATGATTGGAGTAAGCATCTGCTTGTTTGACAGCTGATGAGCAAAAGTCATAGCATTAACCATGGACCTGAAGTCTGCGCTCTATTTTTTTTTGTATGGTGAAGCATCATCTGCTGCTTTCCATCTGCAGTTTAATGAATTAAAAAGTAAATAAATGGATGAGAGCGTTTTCAGTCCTCCACAGACACCTAATGTTCTGGTTATCTATCTTTTTTTCCCTGTTACTCTGCATTACTTTCATCGCATTGTCAACCAAGAGTGCCGTAGAGACAACAATCAGGCAATTAAAGCCAAATGTGTCAGGGTTGTGCCCTTGCCAAACTGAATCTCACATTTTCAGTTGGCAGCTGTTTGAATAAGGTCTTGTCTTGTGGGATTTCAACACAGTGGTTTACCTGCTGGTTGACATGAAGTGCACTGCAATTTGAAAGGATGGTCGTAATATATGATGAGAAAATGATCTGAAATACTTAACGTGAGACAGAAATCTCCCTTTTGCAGGGTACACATTGTTCACAACACAGTTAGTACTTCGACATTAGTCAGTGTCAGGAAGAAAATGTTGCCCAGGTTTCTTGCACCGTAACTTGAATGTGATTTCTGAGTTGAAAGCTGTTAATCAAAAAAACTTGTTTGAAAAGAAAGGGTTAGGTAAATTCTGTAATCATCTTGGAGAACACGAACTGTAAGATGTGAGTGCAAGTATGATTCATGTAAATTTTACTTGCATTGTGTCATAAGTTTTTATTATAATATTGTCAAAATGACTTCTAATAGTGTTCCACTTTACATTCAATAAATGTAGATGACATGCAGAATCTTCTGGTGTGTGGCAGAATCAAAACTGCTTTCTGTTGGATGTCATTGTGGCAAGTACAATGGAGACAATCACATAAAAATATAGACAGCTTCCTTCTGTTTATTCACTGTTCATGGTTTGACATTTTTGGCTTCTTGAAGTTTATGGCCTGGAGGGTCACAGATACTCAAACTTGTTTAGGCAGCACTCAGTAATGTCCATGTATTTTAAGAGTCTCTCAAATCCACTGGTTTTGGTTCATGGTCACATTTTGCCATGAACATTTGCACTGAGAACTCGATATAGGTTAGATTAGATTAGATTCCCTACAGTGTGGAAACAGGCCCCTCAGCCCAACACGTCCATACCTACCCTCCAAAGAGTAACCCACCCAGACCCATTCCCCTACATTTACCTCTGATGTTTATCCCTACATTTAAAAAGAAGCAATTGTAAACAGAAGTGATGCAATGCCTAGTGATGTGTATATACACACAGCGTTACTTTGCTAAGTTGTTACAGAGTAAGATAGCACTGACCATATAATCATATGACCACGGCCGAGACAAACGTGTCAGCATTAGAGTTCAGAGCTGAAAAAGTTGCAGTAATTTTCAAAAGCAACTTCTTCACACTTAGTCTATATCATCTACACAGACCCCAAGCTAGGCCTTGCTGTTCATCTGTCACTCACTCCAAGTTCTAGCTTCAGTTCCCGTTCAACTGTGCCTCTTACAAACAGCCTCGAATTCCGCCTGAACTGACCCAGAGTCTGTAAAGATCCCCATGTCTCTATAATGTTGAGCTCATCTATCAATGTGCTACTGGAAGTAGATTGCTATCTCTGTAGTCTTCTGTACATTGTCAATCATGTACAGTCATGGGAATGTGTAGACTTTAAGAGCACAAATTCTCGTGCATTATGTGGTCCCAACAGAAATCTGACGAGATGTGTGGTTTGGGAGTGTGATCTTCTGGAATACAAATCATTACTTTTCAGCCACAGAAAAAATCTTCCCCAGCAAACATGCTGATGTGATAAACAAATCTTTTACCAAAGGACCATCCAAATTAAGTTGCACATAAATGTATGGCAGTGCAATAATCAGGGCCTCAACATGTCCATCCACCTACAAGAAGGAATTTCTTCTGAGAGTTGATCCTGAGTTGTTAATTATATTCAAGGCTAATGTAGACAGATTTTTAATCAGTAAAGGACTCTAGAGTTGTGGGGAAAAGAGAGGTAAGTAAAGTTGAGGATAATCAGATCAGCCATGATCTCATTGAATGGCTCAGCAGACTCAAAAGGTTGAATGCCCTACTTCTACTCCTGTGTTAAATTTTCTTGCGTGAGAGGATTATTGTGAGTTTTTCTTAAAAATAGCTTTTGAATTTGTACCTGAGCAAATCCTCTTGCAATATAGAACATAGAACAGTACAGCACAATACAGGCTCCTCGGCCCTCGATGTTATGCTGGCCTATTATCCTACTCTAAAATCAGACTAACTGACATACCCTTCATTGTACTATCTTCCATGTGCATATCGAAGAGCCACTTTAATGTATCTGGCTCCAGTACTACTGCTGGCAGTGCATTCCACACACCCACCACTCTCTGTGTAAAGAACCTGCCTCTGACACTTCCCCGAAACCTTCCTCCAATTATGCCTCCTCATGATAGACATTTCTGCCATGGGAAAAAAGTCTCTGGCTATCCACTCTATCTATGCCTCTCAACATCTTCCACACCTCGACCAAGTCACCTCTCATCCTTCTTCATTGTAATGAGAAAAGCCCTAGCTCCCTCAACCTTTCTTCATAAAACATGCCCTCAAGTACCGGCAGCATCCTGTTAAATCTCTGCATCCTCTCTAAAGCTTCACCATCCTTCCTGTAATGAGACGACCAGAACCGAACACAATATTCCAAGTATAGTCTAACCAGGGCTCTATAGAGCTGCAGCATAATCTCGCGGCTCTTAATCCCCCTGCTAATGAAAGCCAACACACCATACGCCTTTTTAACAACCCTACCAACTTGGGTGGCAACTTTGAGGGATCTATGGACATGGACACCAAGATCCCCCCTGCTCTTCCACACTGCAAAGAATCCTGCCTTTAACTCTGTAATCTGCATTTGACCTTCCTTCAATCTTACCAAACTTGTCTCACTGAGTACCTACATCGCCCCTATCATGTCCTCACATCTAGTTCCAGCCCAAGCTTGCTACGTGCCATTTCCAGAACAAGTAGCCACAGCCTGGATTTCCCGGAATTAACTGTCGGGGAAATGGGTGCGTCACTTTCTAGCCACAGCTGTTGTACCCTACAGGGGTGTGTATCGGCAGGACATCATGCCAGCCTGCTCTGAGGTTGCTGCCTAGGTCCAAAGCAGTCTTGGTCATCTGAAGGAATGCCCAACACAGTAAGAAGAATTACCTTTCTCACTCCACCAGGTAAGTGTCACCATCTTCTCTCTGATGCCAAATGCTCACCCATCTCTGGGACTGTAACCACCTGCCACCAAGGCTTACACTGTATCGTTTCCACTTGCACATCTTCACTCACTGAGTCACCCATTCCAATCCCTGACTCCACAAACCCTGCATGCCCTCTGTGCTGCCTACTCCTTTGCTTGGGACACCTCCCCATCTGCACCAAAAATGCTGTCTGTGCCACACGCTTCCATCTCCCATAATACCTGCACCTCCCTCACTCCAGGAAGGAAACAGTCCACAATAAAGCAGGAAGGATGGGTGATAACAGATATTTGCCCCTAGATCCCTGGAATACTGCATCCAGTTTTGGTTACCCAGTTATAGGAAGGATATGATTAAGCTGGAAAGGGTTTCAGAAGAGATTTACCAGGATGATGCCAGGTATGGGAGATTTGAGTTATAAAGGAAGATTGGGGGCTGGGACTTTTCTCACTGGAGCATAAGAGATTGAGATCAACCTTAGAAAAGTTTATAGAATAATGAGGAATATAGATAGAGTTAATGGTAGATGTCTTTTCCCTAAGATAGGGAATTTCAAGACGAGGGGGCACATTTTTAAGGTGAGAGGAAAGTGATTTTTAAAAAGACATAAAGGGCAAATTTTTTTACGCAGACGGTGGTTCATGTGTGGAATGAACTTCCTGCAGAAGTGGTGGCTGTGGGTACAATGATTAAAATACATTTGGCTGGATGCATGAACAGGAAAAGTTTAGAGGGATATGGGCCTCGAGCAGGCAATGGGACTAGTTTAGTTTAGGATTATGTACAGCATGGACTGGCTGGACCGAAGGGTCTGTTTCTGTGCTATGTGACTATGACTAATGATGGAGGCTGGCTTTGACTTACAGTGTGACCAACAGATCTGACAAGCTTCCTGCCTTTGGGTCTGCATTAAATGGCAAAGCAATGCTGAAGTAATATGCAAAATAAACAAAGAATTGCAGTTGCTGGAAATCAGAAACAAAAACAGAAATTGCTGTAAGAAGAGTTTCCATTTCGGTTCTAGTTCTTAAGAAGTGTCACCGGACCCAAAATGATAACTCTGCTTTCTTTCCACAGGTGCTGCCAGACCTGCTGAGTTTCTGTTTTTGTTACAGAAGTAGAATGAACTTGTTAACTTGGCTGAGGGGCAAAAGATAAAACAAAAACAAGATAAGGCAAGGCAGTATAAAACAGGGATGTTCAGACTGAGTGAGCATCATGACAGTGAGTAAGGAGCCTGGTCCAGTCCATGAGCTGGATGCATGTTCCTGCAGCACGACACTGGTAGTTCTTGGTGCGGACCAAGGTGCAGCATTGAAGTGCAGAAGCATCCTCTAAGTGATTCAAAGATGTGCCATGACTGATTCTTGGTACATATCAGAAACCAATGCCCGTGGATGGGGTGCATGAGTGGCATATACCAGTGGAGCATTCCTTGAGATATTGATACTCAGTATCCAACACGGAAGTTGTTTGGAACACGTGGCGAGCAGTATTTGCCAACTCCAACTCTGGTTTCCATGTCAACCTTTCTCAATGTCTAGCTTGTTTGTTGTATTTGGTAAGATTGAAAGCTGAATATTATTGAGGTAGTAGGGTTATTAACAAGGTGTTTAACCAGCGACTTACCATTGCCTAGTAAGAAACTCACCATGCCGCATGTCAAAAGCATAGAAGATGGAGCAAGATGCTCCTGACATTGAGATCAGCCTTGCCAGATGTCTTGTTTGATTTTACCATAAATCTTACCACAGACCAAATTGCTTTGACCCCTATAATATTTCCCCCCAGATTTTGTTTCAGCAAAATACCCTTGTTGAGATTCTACAAACGGCATCTCTGTTACCAACCGTTCACGGTAACATAAGAAGAAAACTAGATAGATATTTTGAATTATGTATTGATGGTAGAAATTAACTCACATTATAATATGGAAGATGGATTTGAATTTGTTCTACTGATGGAAGCTACTTCAGTGTTCTTGTAAAATTGCCCCCATTTTGAACCATTCCATCCTACATCCTTCTGTCTGATGACATATTGTCAGGATGCCTTAAATCCTACCTTATGCTCTGAAAAAGAGTAAAATCCTCCGATGCTAAAACAGAAGCTTGAGAAATTTTGCACTGCTCAGTCTGATTCCAGTGCACATTATTATTGAGCAGTCATTAAAATGCCCTGGTGAACCTAGCAGCTCTATGTGTGGTTCTTGTCAAGGAGTGACATTGCAATCCTTTTCCTTCGACTGTGCATTTGCGCTAGCTCTCCACTGTGTTAGATTGATATTACGCTCTGATCTGTGTTCTCCGTAACATGGACAAATATTTCATCTAATTGGTAAGCCGATGTCATTGCCTTTCCGCCCCCTGCTATGTGCTTTTCTCCCACTCAGGAGCCATAAACTCTATCCACTGCTGTGAATGCTGTCTGTGCTTGAACATGACTGTTCAAAACCTTGGGTCATATCCCCTGAGCCATTACTAAAGCTGCCTGTTTCGACCTTTCCCACCTGTTCCCACTTTTCCCCCATATCCTTTGATTATTTGCATCTCAAGTGCTACATCCAACTCTTTCCTGAAATCACAGAGTGTTTTGGCCTTGATTTCTTTCTGTTGTCATGAATTCCATCGGTTCACCACTGTCTGGGTGAAGAAATTTCTCCTCCTCTCATTCCTAAATGAATTATCGTTTACCCTAGAGTGTGACCCCTGGTTCTGGACTCCCCTTTCATTGAAAACATTCTTTCTGCATTAATTCCTTTAGAATTTATAAGGATATCAAGCCAAACTCCACCATTGCCTCAGCTCAGCTGTTGAAAGACTCATCCAGTGATCATACTGCCCCTTTAACAAGGTTATGTTGTCCTTGTTTTTTTTCCAAGAGGGGTTGTAAAGGCAGAGGTTTCTATTTGTCGGAAATGTCTTTTTGTAAACGTAGGTGGGGAGTGGCCAGTTCTCTCAGTTCAGGTTTTTTTTCAATTTGGTTTAGTTTTTAGCAAGCAGTCGGAAAACTGCTGGTAACAGAGAAGCAGCTACAGTGAAAAGAGGTTCCATGTTTCAACCAAGGTCTTGCCTGAACATTCTGTCTGAAAACTCCTTCCTGTAAGAACCTGTGATTGAATTTACCTTTTGCCAAGTTGTGTGTTCATGGGATGTCGCAGGGACAGGAATAGCTTCTTTAAGTTGTGATATCATGTTGGTTGGGTTATCAAATAAGTTTAGTTATTCTAAGTTCTGTTTTCTTTTGTTTGTTTTTCATCCGTAATGTTTAAAATAATTCTGTTTGGTTTAAAGGTGAGTGGTCTGACCAGCTGTATCACTCCTGAAATATCTACTTTACATGTGCCTAAAAGAAATGAGAAAGTTAGGGTCTGGGCTACTTTCTTAAAACATGTTGAGCGGGTCTGGCCTGGCCGATAACAATCCATACCACCAGACCGGATTGTTCCAATGTTGAAAAGTGTGGCGCTAGAAAAGCTGAACGGGTCAGGCAAGATGCTCCTCAGATGCTGCCTGACCTGCTGTTCCTTTCGAGGGCCACACTTTTCAACTCTGACCTTCAGTATCTGCAGCCCTCACTTTATCTTTGTTCCAATGTTATCCTGGCTGACCTGTCACAATATCCTGTCCCTAACCTTGAGATCCCTCAAGTATCTGTCATCATTGTCCTACCTTAAACTGTCCCATTCATTCATCAACATTCACTCATGGAACCACATAGGCTCCCACCAAATCAGTATTTCAGTTCTATCATTCTTACCCACTGCCTCACCACCATAATCTCTGTAAGTTCCTGCGGGATTACAGACATCCAGTTTCTAAAATATTCAGATGTGGAGCTCATAGGCATCCATAATTTCTGTCACTCAGCCATTGGTGCTGGGAGCTAGGACAGGAGATTGGCTCGCTATGACTAATTCCGATCCCCTATGTCCAGTCCCTGAATTGTACACTGATTAGGTCAAGTTGAAGACCCCATCCCTATCCCCAAGCTGACAGTCTATATCCACTGGTCAGACAGTTGGTTAGGTCAACTCTTTCTCACCCTGCCTGGAGATGAAATAATTGCAGCCCAGGAAGCATGAGGGCTTTCAATGGTCATTGCTTGACCACTTCAGGGACTCAATTGTTGGTGGGCGAGCAAGATCAAATTTGGCCCTTCACACCTAGACCTTTAATCCTGGTTAAGGTCGGAAAGGTGGCAGACTTCTCGCTCACTATTATCCCGCTTAATTCAACTCACTTTCCACCTCCAGGCCCCTGTTTCCAGGCCCAGAAGGTTGTACCCATTGTTTCTGTGAAGAGCTTTGAAATGTTTTATACTGTATTAAAGGCACTATAAATACAAATTGTTTTGGTGATGGTGTCAGGATTACTATTGCAATTTATTACATTGTTACAGCGCTTGGCAGAGACCCCCTCTGGCTGTCCAGCAAAAGATAGCAATCCAGAATTTTCGATAAGCATAATGATGAGGCTATCACAATTCACCGTTATTAAAGAATAAATCAGACAGTGACATCTGGATATGTGCAGTTAAACGTGGAAATCAGGAAGGACTGACTGAATTCAGCTGCTCCTCCAGAAATTGTGTGATAATGGTATCTCACTGACAGACTAGCCATTGAAATACGGTCTGAAGTTGCAGATTTACCCACTGAACAAAAGCGAAAAGGCTAGGGTTTGACCATTGAAGTGTAAGTAAATATTTAACATGATAAATCTTTATTTATAACCTCGCTGGCATAGAAAATTTCTTTTTACAACCGTGGTGCCTCATTTCTTCAGAATTCTATTATTGTTGGACATTTTAAAAATTAAGAATAACTTTGTTCTCTCGCTTTTGTCTTGCTTTCTCTGTGTTGCCCTCTCAATCTCAACTTTTCCTCTATTTCACTTTTAAGTACAGGGTTGACTTTTGAATGAACTATTCTAGCACTTCCTAGTTAAGTTCCACAGATAACTTCCACTCTAATATGGGAATGAATATGAAGATGAGCGAGCGTGCAATTTTGTTCGAGACCGGATCCAAAGTGGAATGGGCAATTTTCTCACAAGCAATGGAGCGGTTATTAACTCAATTAATAAGGCAATTACTGCCAAAGCCTGGGTCAGTGTTCCACAAAGCTACAGATGATACAAAGGGAAGTTAACTGTAAGAAGGATGCAGAGATGCTTCGGTGTTGCTTGAGCACGTTTTGTGAGTGAGCAAATACTTGGCAAATGAAATGTGATGTGAATAAATGTGAGGCTATCCACTGTGACAGCAAAAATAGTAACGCAGATTATTATCTGAATGGTAATAGATTGAAAAAGGAGATGCAATGAGACCTGTCTGTCCTCTTTCGCCAGTCACTGATGGCAAGCAGGCAGGAGCAGTAGGTAGTGCAAAAGGTAAATAGTATGTTGGCCTTTGGTGAGAGAAGATTAGCGTACAGAAGCAGGGATGTCTTGCTGCAATTGTACATGGCCAGCATTTGAACCTGATCTTGGGACCCCAATCCAGAAAGCAAAATCCTGCCCTATGTCTCAGTCAGGATTGTTCAGTCTCTATGGTGGAAGAAACGCAGTTGCTGGTTTTGATTCTCAGAGGGCTCCAGTATGTAGAAGCTGTGGGTTATTTTGCTTCATCACATTTGAACATATCAGGCTGGAGTTATTTAATGAACAAGCATATGCGGTCATACTCATACAGCATGGAAACAGACCCTTCGGTCCAACCATTCCATGCTGAACATAATCCCAAAGTAAACTAGTCCCACCTGCTTGCTCTTAGCCCATATCCCTCCAAACCTTTCACTATTCATGTATCTGTCCAAATGTGTTTACCACTTCCTCTGGAAGTTCATCCACACGTGAACCACCCTCTGCGTAATAAATTTGCCTCTCCTGTATTTTTAAATCTCTCTTCTCTCACCTTCAAAATGTGTCCCCTTGAACTCCCCTGTCCCAGAAATAAGACAGTGACCATTAACTGTGCCGAGACCTCTTTGGCCAAATATTTGCCATTTATCATCTTTGGAATCAAAAATATTTTTGGAATATTCAAAACAATGTATTTGTGTTGAAGGCAATGTTTCAAGTCTGTATTTTCTAAACAGCATATCTTAAACTTTTCTTCTTGTGAAAACTATTACTCTGGAAAACATTTCAGATTTGTCATGTTCCTCTCTGCTGGATAATCGACTGATACTGGTTGATGATCCTCAGCAAACTTAAAACGAACAATTTCAATCTTCTGTTGGGATTGAAGTGCCCCTCTTGGGATAAAATAGTTTTACTGTTGATGAACACATAATTAACCATAGCTTAAAATAAGCCATTTCACACTGCACCTATTCAAACCTCTGCAGTGGTCCGGTACACTCAGTCAAGTCTTGTGAAGTTCTCTTACAGTTCGGTTCTTGTCTGTCTTTTGGCATTCGATTTGATGTGTTTAGTTTTATGATCTATAATCCTGAAAATGCATTTTTGATGAATCTTGTGTGTTAATAGTTTAAACATTAGGTCAGTGGTTGCTATGATAATGAGCAGGAACAAAAGTGTGCAAGGGAAAAAAAAAATCATAGAATCGCAGAAGAATCATTAGAATCCCTACAGTGTGGAAGCAGGCCATTCAGCCAATTGAGTCCGTACTGACTGTCTGAAGAGCATCCCACCCAGACCCAGATCCCCCCCACCCATCCTTTCCCTATCATTCTGTATTTATCATAGTTAACATGCACATCCCTGGACACTACAGGTAATTTTGCATGGCCAGTCCACCCAATCTGCACATCTATGGAAAACAGAGTAACCGGCAGAAGCCCACACAGACGCAGGGAAAACATGCAAACTCCACGCAGATCATGACCCAAGGCCGGAATTGAACCCAGGTCACTGGTGTTGTGAGGCAGCCGTGCTAGCCACTGCACATCTGAATTCAGCCTTGCCTGTTCCAGTCCTCTGACTGTTAAGGATAGATCAGCAATTGTGAGAGGTTAATGAAATGGTCAATGCTTGATTATAAAAACCTTCTTTCGGTAATTGGTAGGAAGGTTATGCACTGATGGACAACAATCAGAAATAATAACTAGCTTCTCTGCGATGTTAGCAACTGGGAAACAATGGGGAACATAAAAAGTCTCATATCTTCAGTAATTATATTATGGGGAAGTGTCTGGACTGTTCACTCTATTATCAGAAAGTGGTGATTTTTGATACTTGAGTTAGTTCAATTTCCAATCTTTAAGTAAGCAAGGGAAGTACATATGGCCACTGATATTTTTCTGAGTGGTTGTCTTGCTCTTTCCAAAGTGCTCGTTTGTAATCAGTGAAATACTGTCTGGCTTTAACAGGTTTTTTTTCGGATAGCTGGTTTTGGTCTTATGTCATGGAACCTTTGATTGCACAGACCTTGGACACATTATTTTTGCCATTTTGAGAGTTATGTGTATACCACTGCATGTGTTTCATGGCAGGGTACATTGCATCAAACATAGTATTACATATCCACCTGCTTGACTTTTCTACACAGATCATTGTCATCCAAGAAAAACCTAGTTGTTAATCAGACTATTTCACAGTTGATGGAAAGGAGTTAATCTGAACCCCTACTCCGTTGTCTTCAAGTACAAAGCTTTCAATAAGATGATGACCGCTGAAAAATCCTTAAG